>NW_012117288.1:257460-266649 GCF_000951035.1 Colobus angolensis palliatus
GACTTCGTCGGCCTCCACTGCGGGAGACCAGTGAACCTCGCCCCTCCCTCACATTGGCTTGTAAATAAAGTTTTTTTTGCCTTGCCTACTAGCCTTTTCTCTGGCATTTGCTCTGGGGGTCGCATTAAAGCAAATCATTTAGGAGGTGGAGGTTATAGTGAGCTGGGATCACACCACTGCACTCCAGCCAAGGCAACAGAGCAAGACCCTGTCTCAAAAAAAAAAAAAAAAAAGGAAAATAAATAAAATTAACTTAACAATTAAAGACAATTCTTTTTTTTTTTCTGTGGCCTCAAGTGATCTGCCCACCTTGGCCTCCCAAAGTGCTGGAATTACAGGTGTGAGACACCACACCCAGGCCAACAATGATTCTTTAATCATCTAATATGTGGCCTATATTCACATTTCCCTAGTTGTCCTAAAGGGTTTTTTATTTTTTATTTTTTTGAGGTGGAGTCTGACTTTGTCACCCAGGCTGGAGTGCAGTGGTGCAATCTTGGCTTACTACAGCCTCTGCCTCCCAGGTTCAAGCAGTTGTCCTGCCTCACCCTCCTGAGTAGCTGGGATTATAGGCGTGCACCACCAAACCCAGCTAATGTTTGTATTTTTAGTAGAGACGAAGTTTCACTATGTTGGCCAGGCTGGCCTTGAACTCCTAAACTCAGATGATTGTCTGCCTGGGCCTCCCAAAGTGCTGGGATTACAGGTGTGAGCCACCATGCCTGGCCTAAAGGGTCTTTTGTAGTTGTTTCCCCCTCTCTGCCCCAAACCAGGATGCTTAGTTCAAGGGAATTTTTTAAAAAATATATATATCTTTAGTCTCTTCTATTTTAGAACAATCCCCTCACCTCTTCCTTTTTCTTCCTATGACAGTGACTTGTTGAAGAGGTTGTCTTGTAGAATGTCCCATTATGGATTTGTCTAATTGTTTCTTTATGGCTGATCACACATGTTTTGAGAGGGATATTGTGTCTTATTTATCTTTGTTTCTCACAACATACAGTATTTTGTACCTAATACATTCTCAATTTATGCTAATTGAATGAGCATATAAGTTTCTTTTTCTTTGTTTTTTTTTTTTTGTTTTTTGAGGCAGAGCTTCGCTCTTGTTGCCCAGGCTATAGTATAGTGGCACGATCTCGGCTCACCACAACCTCCGCCTCCCAGGTTCAAGCAGTTCTCCTGCCTCAGCCTCCCGAGTAGCTGGGATTACAGGCATGTGCCACCACACCTGGCTAATTTTGTATTTTTGGTAGAGACGGGGTTCTCTGTGTTGGTCAGGCTGGTCTCAAACTCCTAACCTCAGGTGATTTGCCCGCCTCGGCCTCCCAAAGTGCTGGGATTATAGGCATGAGCCACTGTGCCTGGCCTATAATTTTCTATAAAGATACTACGCTCAGAGTGGTACAGCACTCACTGTTTGTGTATATAAGGGGTGAGAATTATATGTTTACTTATTTCAAGTCAGAAATATAATTCCCTCTTAAAGCTGTGTTTTAAAAAGTGTGATTAATGGCAGTATGTTTATTATCCCTTGTAACATCTAAAGCCTACTGAGTTTTATAACAGTTTTCGTTGCCATATTTTATTACATTAGGGAATCATGCAGATTTTTTTGTGTATTTTGAAAAAATTTGAACTATATGCCTTTTCCTCTCTTCTTTTTCCTTTTCCTGCCAGAAACGAGAGTACAAATTCAAGAGTCCGTGAGGGGAAAAGATGTTTTCATCATCCAAACCGTTTCAAAGTGAGTATCCAGCAGAAATGTTGCTTTATGGGTTTCTGTTTAGGCATGAATGTTTAAAATAATGATAGATGGCTTGCCAGGAAGAGTTACGATAATCTTAAAATTAGTATATCTTACTAATTTGGAATTTAGAAAACTAAGTTTTCTGACGTAACTGTTGACTTTTACGTGTTCTTTCAGTGTTTTTCTTTCTTTTCTTTCTTTCTTTTTTTTTTTTTTGAGACAAAGTCCCACTCCATCACCCAGGCTGGAGTGCAGTGGTGCGATCTCAGCTCCCCGCAACCTCCTCCTCCCAGGTTCAAGTGATTCTCCTGCCTCAGCCTCCCGAGTAGCTGGTACTACAGTTGGCACCACTACGCCTGGATAATTTTTGTATTTTTAGTAGAGATGGGGTTTCACCATGTTGGCCGGGCTGGTCTTAAACTCCTGACCTCAGGCAATCTGCCCACCTCAGCCTCCCAAAGTGGTGGGATTACAGGTGTGAGCCACCGTGTCCAGCCACTCAGTGTTCTTTATGGGTAGAAGTAACCAAGTATTGGAGTAGAGGGTCTTTTTTTTTTTTTTTAAAGACAGAGTTTCGCTTTTATTGCCCAGGCTGGAGTGCAATAGCATGATCTCGGCTCAACATGACCTCCACCTCCCAGGTTCAAGTAATTCTCCTGTCCCAGTCTCCTTAGTAACTGGGATTACAGGCATGTGTCACCATACCTGGCTAATTTTGTGTTTTTAATAGATACAGGGTTTCTCCATGTTGGTTAGGCTGGTCTCGAACTCTCAACCTCAGGTGATCCGCCCACCTCGGCCTCCCAAAGTGCTGGGATTACAGGCGTGAGCCACTGTGCCCAGAGTAGAGGCTGTTAATGATAATAGTATCCATTAAGTTTCCTAACAATTAATAGCCAGAATTTTATAAAACTTGCAGTGAAGCATTTCTAGTTCCCTCCTCTCCCCGAAAGAAACAGAGGCTAGGGGAGGAGAGCTTTCTTAGTTAGGATTCTTTTAAGCTTTTATTGCATATAAAAGTGATCATTACTTACTGTTTTGTTGCATAAATTAAATTAGCTGAGAGGATAAAAGACTGTACTGAAGGAATGTGTGTTCCTGTCTAGTGTGACCTTTGACATACCTGTGTTCTGGAAATTGGTCACATATGTTTAAGCTGGGTATAGAAGGTTCAGTGCGGTCAGGCTATCTGTGGCATTCTGAAAGGGAGGGTGATCACATGGAGCCCTACTTTTTTTTTTCTTTTTCTTTTCTCTTAGAGATAAGGTCTAGATCTGTTGTCCAGGCTGGAGTGCAGTGGTGAGATCATAGCTCACTACAGCCTCAAACTCCTGGGCTCAAACTATCCTCCTGCCTCAGCCTCCCAAGTAGCTGGGACTACAGGCATGCACCAGCATGCTCACGTAATTTTTTCTTTTCTTGTAGAGATGGAGGTCTCACTATATTGCCCAGCTGGTCTCAAACTATTGGCCTCAAGTGATCCTCCTGCCTGGACCTCCTGTATTGCTGGGATTCCAGCAATATAGAAAGTGAGCCTATCACACCTGGCCTTAAAGCCCCACTTTCCATTGTGTGTTTGTCCACAAATGTCCCCAAACGCTTCTGTGTTCGAAGTTCTTCACTCAGAACAATTTTTAATGTCTAGAAATCAGTTTGTCTAGTGCATAATTTTTTTTTTTTTTTTTTTGAGTCGGAGTCTTGCTCTTTCACCCAGGCTGGAGTGCAGCGGTGCGATCTCGGCTCACTGCAAGCTCTGCCTCCCGGGTTCACGCCATTCTCCTGCCTCAGCCTCCCCAGCAGCTGGACTACAGGTGCACACCGCCACGGCCGGCTAATTTTTTTGTATTTTTAGTAAAGACGGGATTTCACCATGTTAGCCAGGATGGTCTTGATCTCCTGACCTCGTGATCTGCCCGCCTTGGCCTCCCAAAGTGCTGGGATTGCAGGCATGAGCCACCGTGCCCAGCCTAGAGCATTATTTTTTAGCTTAGAGTCCTAAAGTTGCTGCATGCTTAATTTGTATATATACATATATAATAAATACCAATGAAAAGAGAAGAAGAGGGAAATTTCGGGAGACTTTAGTCTTAGAACCCACATTTTTTCACCTAAATTTTGAACATTTTCTGTCCTCATCTTTGGTTCTTTGGGATGAAGTCACAAAACCCCCATCTCTCCTGGGAAGAGGAGTGGCGGGGGAGACCTGTCCTTGCAGCCCAGTGCCCTGGCAAACGGGTGTGCTCTGAAGGAGAGATGGTGTGGAGGGCCTTTGCCACAGTGCCCTGGCTTCACCTTCTGCTGTGACACCCAGGATTCTCAGCAGAGCTGGAGGTGGAGGCACTGAGTGCTAGTTGCCCCTGCTGCTGCTGTCCTCTTTCCCAGGTCTGCCGCCAAACCAGGGTGGAAGTGGAGGACTCACCTGTGCCCACATCTTAACCCTTCACCTCCAGCATCGGGGCAGGGAAGGTGTGGGCACAGAACAACTTACACTGCTTCTGGCTCCTTGGTTTCTGTGTCTGTAGTACTTTTATCTCCTTACAGACAAGTGTGATTCCATTGGATAAATGCACAAAGGTTGTGTGGATTACCCAAGTAGATGAGTAGGCATTGAGGGCCCCCTCGGACTTAGGATTTAGGACTTCAGAAGGATGACTGCTGATCCTTCTCATTTTCAAGTCCTTCTGGTTCTTTATTTTTGTACATTTCAATACTTATCCTGTGCCCCTGCCTTTTGTCAGTTTCATATTCCTGTAATTGGAACCACTCAGCACCCCTTTCATTTTCTCTCTCTCTCTCATTTTGCCTTGTTCTATACCTGACGTAAGCTTGTGTTAACTCGGGTTCTCAGTCTTGTCCATGTTGCAGAGTCTGGACCTCATGGTCTTCTTTGTGAAATACCATGAAATAACATTTAGTGTTGAGGGCCAGATGTGGTGGCTCACTCCTAAGTGAATTAACACAGGGTGAAAGTCTGTTTTAACTCATCAGATGTCAGACTTGTTGGATAGTGACAGAGAACCTACTTACCCAGTGTTCTATGTTTCCATTCACTCCTGTCGTTAACAAATACTTATTTTGAATGTCTACAATATGCGAGTTACAGTTAGTTACACATATTTGAGATGCCTCCATGATTAAAACAGAGAAAGATCCTTGTCCTTGTAGAGTTTATATTCCAGTGGAGGAAGACATACAGTGAGCATAATAAAGAAATAGATTATCTAGAAGATGATGAGTGGTTTGGAAAAAAAAAATGACAGCATGGTGAGATGATGGTGGCAAGAGGGCAGAGAGAGGCAGACAGGGTAGGCCTCATTGCGGAGGTGACATTTGAGCAAAGACCAGAGAAGTTGAGGGAGAGACTAGGTGGGGAGGAAGGCATTGCAGGCAGTGGGAACACCCAGAGCAAGGCCCTTAGTGGTGTGAGCTGCCTGTGGAAGGGCCAGGTGTGGCCGGGCGGGAGGAGAGGGGCAGATCCTCAAGTTTGGACTGGAGTTGTAAATTTGAGAGTTGCCACCATCTATGAAGTTGTGAAATTAGATGAGAATCCCAAAGGACAAGAGGAAACAGAAGGAGAGGACACATGAGCAAGTCCTGGGACATGAGGCTGGAGAGAAGAACCAGCAAAAGAAACCAAGGATGGAAGGAGGAGACCAGAGAGGGGCATTCTGGAAGCCAAGTGACCGTGGACGTGGATGTGGCCGCATGGAGGCCACTGATGACCTTTACGAAAACAAAGCTTCACTGGACTATTTGGGAGAGAATGAGAGTAGATAAGTTGGAGATAGTGTAGACGACTCTCTTGAGATGTACAGCAAAGGGGATCAGAGGGAAGAATGGTTGTGAGTTGCATTAATAGAAGTAACAGAATGTTTGTGGCTAATGGGTAATCAGTGCTGAAGGCAGGAGAGGAGGGAGAATTGCTGACATAGGTGTGCCATTTGGAGGGATTAATTTTAGGGCCACTGGCATGGAAATTTCCTCTGACTGATGACTGAGGGCAGGCCGATTCCTGGGGCACAGATGCACACAGTGGGAGCTTGTGGACACGCTCCTCTAACAGAGTATTTAAGTAGGGTCGTCAGTTGAGAGCGGATGGTGGGGGATCTTATGGAGGCCTGAGAAAAGAGGAATTTATTGGTTGGTTTTTTTCCTCCTTGCACCTTAGATTATGTAAAGGCATGAGTAACACACTGCTGATACTTTTTGGAACAGGGAATACTGTATTGTAGATCCCTTGATGAGATTTGCTGTGTCTTGGTTACAGGGATGTGAACACCACCATCATGGAGCTCCTGATCATGGTGTATGCATGTAAGACTTCTTGTGCCAAGAGCATCATCGGCGTGATACCTTACTTTCCTTACAGCAAGCAGTGCAAGATGAGAAAAAGAGGCTCTATTGTCTCTAAATTGCTGGCTTCCATGATGTGCAAAGCTGGTAAGAGTGGCAGATGTTTCACAATTAATTGGGAGCCTGGGAGCTTTATTTATTCATTCTCTCTCGTTTAAGACAGGGTCTTGCCCTGTCACCCAGGCTGGAGTGCAGTGGCATGATCGTAGCTAACTGCAACTTGAACTCCTGGGGTGGAGTAGTCCACCAGAGCCTCCCAAGTAGCTAGGACTATAGGCACACACCACCCTGCCTGCTAATTTTTAAATTTTTTTTAGATATGGGGTCTTACTATGTTGTCCAGGCTGGTTTTGAACTGCTGGCCTCAAGGGATCCTTCTGCTTTGGCCTCCCAGAGTACTGAGATTATAGTCATGAACCACCACACCCTGCTGGAGTTTTATTTTTACCTTGGAAATATCAAAGTAAAGGCTGGGCGCAGTGGCTCATGCCTATAATCCCAGTGCGTTGGGAAGCTATGTGGGATGATCTTTGAACTCCTGGGCTCAAGTGATCCTCCTGAGTAGTTGGAACTACAGGCATATACCACCATGCCTGCCTAGATAGGCATATATTGGAAAAGATATATATTATTCTGTGTTAGGCATTTTCAGGTAACATCCTAAGTATTTTTCCTGTGTTTCTAGTTAACCTTCATAGTTGTTATTGTGTATGTGTGTCGATACATTTGTGTGTGTTTGCACACTTGTATAAGTGTATATGATTTTATTTTATTTATTTATTTAGAGACGGAGTTTCGCTCCTGTTGCCCAGGCTGGAGTGCAATGATGCAGTCTCAGCTCATTGCAACTTCCGCCTCCTGGGTTCAAGCGATTCTCCTGCCTCAGCCTCCCGAGTAGCTGGGATTACAGGCATGCGCCACCATGCTTGGCTAATTTTGTATTTTTAGTAGAGACGGGGTTTCTCCATGTTGGTCAGGCTGGTCTCAAACTCCCAACCTCAGGTGATCCGCCTGCCTGGGCCTCCCAAAGTGCTGGGATTACAGGTGTGAGCCACTGTACCCGGCCTATGATTTTATTTTTTATTTTAATTTTTATTCTATTTTGTTAATTTTTTTTTTGAGACGGAGTCTTGTTCTGTTGCCCAGGCTGGAATGCTGATGCCGCCTTGACTCACTGCAACCTCTGCCTCCTGGGTTCCAGCGATTCTTGTACCTTAGCTTCTCGAGTAGCTGGGACTACAGGCGCCTGCCACCACACCCGGCTAATTTTTGTATTTTTAGTAGAGATGGGGTTTTGCCGTGTTGGCCAGGCTGGTCTTGAGCTCCTGACCTCAAGTGATCCACTTGCCTTGGGCTCCTAGAGTGCTGGGATTACAGGCACAAGCCACCACACCCAGCCTGAATGTATATGATGTTAGAAAGTACGTATCATGGAGCATTTTCACAGAGTGAAAATATCACTACATTTTAACACAGGTACTTAATTGTAGAATAAACCTTCTTTTTGTTGTTTGTTTTTTGAGATGGAGTCTTGCTCTGTTGCCCAGGCTAGAGTGCAGAGGTGTGATCTTGGTTCACTGCAACCTCCACCACCTGGGTTCAAGCAGTTCTCCTGCCTCAGCCCCCCGAGTAGCTAGGATTACAGGCACACACCACCATGCCCGACTAATTATTAGTATTTTTATTTTTTATTTTTGAGTCAGTCTCACTCTGTCATCCAGGTTGGAGTGCAGTAGTGCGATCTTGGCTCACCGCAACCTCCACTTCCTGGGTTCAAGCAATTCACCTGCCTCAGCCTCCCAAGTAGCTGGGATTACTGACGCCCGCCACCACGCCTGGCTAGTTTTTGTATTTTTAGTACAGATGAGGTTTCACCGTGTTGGCCAGGCTGGTCTTGAACTCTTGACCTCAGGTGGTCCACCTTCTTTGGCCTCCCAGAGTGCTGGGATTACAGGCATACCATGCCCAACCCAGAATAAACTTTTTAAGATATTTTTTCAATAAAGGCAAACGTAAAACAAAAATTTAAAAACTAGGCAGGGTGCGGTGGCTCATGCCTGTAATCCCCATACTTTGGGAGGCCAAGGTGGACAGATCACCTGAGGTTGGGAGTTCGAGAGCAGCCTGACCAACATGGAGAAACCCTGTCTCTACTAAAAATACAAAATTAGCCAGGTGTGGTGGTGCATGCCTATAATCCCAGCTACTTGGGAGGCTGAGGCAGGAGAATCACTTGAACCCAGGAGGTGGAGGTTGTGGTGAGCCGAGATCCCACCTTTGCACTCCGACCTGGGCAACAAGAGCAAAACTCCATCTCAAAAAAAAAATTTAAAAACTCAAACCGAAGCAACCTCAGGAGCCTACCCATTGTAAACACCATGACAGGCAGCTGGTGAGGGGAGCAGGCTTGCCTGCTGAATCTTCAGGAAAGGGCCATCTTCTCTTCCAGCCTTGCTTGATGGGCCACCAGGCTTACTTCCTGTTCTTGTGGGCAAGTTAATGCTTTAAACAATTTTTCATATTGAATTTTCCTTATACTTTTCTGGTGATCGTTACAAAGGCAGTGAAGATTTTCTGTTTTCTCCAATTTCCAGGCTGGTACAGTTTGTCTTGATTTCTTTTTTTTTTTTCCCCGCCGATCTCAGTCCTGTTGCCCGGGCTGGGTTGCAGTGATCACCACTGCTCACTACCAGGAAGTAGCCTTGACCTCCTGGGTTCAAGTGATCCTCCCACCTCAGCCTCCAGAGTAACTGGGGACTACAGGCATGCACCACCGTACCTGACTAGTTTTTTGTATTTTTAGTATAAATGGAGCCTAACCATGTTCCCCCAGCCATTTTCAAACACCTGGGCTCAAGTGATACTCCTGCCTTGGCCTCCCAAAGTGCTGGGATTATAGGCATGAGCCACCACACCCGGCTGACTTGTTATCTTAAGATTGGGCTTTGCCATGCCTGTTAAAGAAACTTCAAGAAGCCGGGCGCGGTGGCTCGAGCCTGTAATCCCAGCACTTTGGGAGGCCGAGACGGGTGGATCACGAGGTCAGGAGATCGAGACCATCCTGGCTAACACAGTGAAACCCCGTC
>NW_012117288.1:267254-267929 GCF_000951035.1 Colobus angolensis palliatus
TTGTATTTTTAGTAGAGACAGGGTTTCACCGTGTTGGCCAGGCTGGTCTTGAACTCCTGACCTCAGGTGAGCCTCCTGCTCGGCCTCCCAAAGTGTTGGGATTACAGCTGTGAGCCACCGCACCTGGCCAAGACTTTACATTGATGTGAAAATCAGGCATCTCACAGTACTAAAAAATAAATAAATAAATAAACAAAATTCTGAAAAATACAGGTGCTGAGTTTTTTTGATGGTAGAGCAATTTTTTTTTGGGGGGGGGGGACCGAGCCTCCCCCTTTCGCCCAGGCTGGAGTGAAATGGTGCAATCTTGGCTCACTGCAACCTCAGCCCCCCAAGTTCAAGTGATTCTCCTGCCTCAGCCTCCCGAGTAGCTGGGATTATGGGCACATGCCACCATGCCTGGCTAATTTTTGTATTTTTAGTAGAGACAAAGCCTCCCCCTTTCGCCCAGGCTGGAGTGAAATGGTGCAATCTTGGCTCACTGCAACCTCAGCCCCCCAAGTTCAAGCAATTCTCTGCCTCAGCCTCCCAAGTAGCTGGGATTACAGGGGCCAATTTTTTCTATTTTTAGTAGAGACACGGTTTCTCCATGTTGGTCAGGCTGGTCTCAAACTCCCAACCTCAGGTGATCCGCCTGCCTGGGCCTCCCAAAGTGCTGGGATTACAGGTGTGAGC
>NW_012117288.1:268405-273384 GCF_000951035.1 Colobus angolensis palliatus
CTGCCTCAGCCTCCCAAGTAGCTGGGACTATAGGTACATGCCACCACACCCAGCTAATTTTTGTATTTTTAGTAGAGACAGTGTTTCTTCATATTGGTCATGCTGGTCTTGAACTCCTGACCTTGTGATCTGCCCGCCTTGCCCTCCCAAAGTGCTGGGATTACAGATGTGAGCCACAGCACCCTGCCAGAGAACAATTTTTTAATAGTAACTTATTATATATAGTATTTTATGTAGTACCTATTTCGTACAGTGCAACTTGTTTTTAAACTACTTATAGGCTGGGTGCAGTGGCTCATGCCTGTATTCCCAGCACTTTGGGAGGCTGAGGCAGGAGGATTACTTGAGGTCAGGAGTTCAAGACCAGCCTGGCCAATATGATGAAACCCCATCTCTACTAAAAATACAGAATTAGCTGGGCATGGTGGCATGCACCTGTATTCCCAGCTACTTTCAAGGCCGAGGTGAGAGGATTGCTTGAGCCTGGGAGTTCAAGGCTGCAGTTAGCTATTATCATGCTACTGCACTCCAGTCTGGGTAACAGAGTGAGATCCCATCTTAAAAAAGAAGAAAACAAAACTATTTATTGCTTGTGTCTGCTTTATTTTCAAAGGTCTAACTCATCTTATTACTATGGATTTACACCAGAAGGAAATTCAGGGCTTCTTCAATATTCCTGTTGACAATTTAAGAGCATCTCCCTTCTTATTACAGTATATTCAAGAAGAGGTGAGCTAGCTCAAACTTTTTTATTTTAACATTCTGATTAAGGTTGAAAGATGTATTTGCATTTCCTTAGGATATCCCTAAAGGGTTAAAACTTGATGTATTCTACCTAAAGTACCTTTATACTTTATAGATATAATCCAACGTATTTTAGAATTCTGAATCTGCAGTTTGTTTCTTTAGTTAAGCTCTTAAAACTGCTTTTTCTTTTGGATGTCAAGTACCTAGAATTGGACTAGATATGATTGTAATGAGTAATTCACTCTCATTACTAGTCTGTGCTTGGTCCTGGTTCTGTTTTATATATCCATCTATCCATCCTGTCTGTCTGTCCAGCTAGTTATAATAGTCAGCATCCATGATCCCCCCTCCCAGCAGGAAAACTAGAATCATCAGAATGACTTAGAGCTGCTCGTGGGCTCCTTCTCTCTCCTCTCCCCTGCCTCCTTACACCCTAGGGAACCACTGTCCTGAAGCGATGTTGAATTTATCCAATGCTTTTTCTGTATCAGTGGAGATGATCATGTTTTTTCCCTTCATTCTATTAATGTGGTTTATTACCACCCTTGCATCCTGGGGTTACATTTGTTTTTCTTTGATGTGAGTTAGCATTTTTGTGACTTGCTATTTAAGAAAGCTTTTAAAATGTTAATTGATGTTGTACTTAGCTATTTTGCTTTTAGCTGTTTTTCTTTCTTTCTTTTTTTTTTTTTTTTGAGATGGAGTTCTCGCCCTGTCACGCCCAGGCTGGAGTGCAATGGCGTGATCTCAGCCCACTGAAACCTCCACCTCCCAGGTTCAAGCAATTCTCCTACCTCAGCCTCCCGAGTAACTGGATTACAGGCATGCACTACCACCCCTGGCTAACTTTTTGTATCTTTAGTAGAGACGGGGTTTCAGCATGTTGGCCAGGCTGGTCTTGAACTCCTGACCTCGTGATCCACCCGCCTCAGCCTCCCAAAGTGCTGGGATTACAGGCATGAGCCACCGCACCAGGCCTTAGCTGTTTTTCTTATATAAATTATTTCTCTCTTTAATAACTTTTCTAGAGAGCTTCTTTTTACAGTACTTTATTTGAAAGATTGCAGTTTATAGGTTTCTGAGGAACTTCTTTCTGGTAAGAGTACAGGGCTTCCCCGTTCTCCAGCAATTGATATAAGTCCTTATAGAGAAAATGAATTTAAGTATTTCTGAAAGAGAAAAATGTAAAATATTCTGCTTTTTTTTTCTTTAAAGTTACACGCAAGAAACATAAAAACTCTAGTCCAGGTGCAGTGGCTCACACCTCTATAATCTCAGCACTTTGGGAGTCCGAGGCGGGTGGATCACTTGAGGTCAGGAGTTCAGACCAGCCTAGCCAACATGGTGAAACTCCGTCTCTACTAAAAATACATAATTAGCTGGATATGGTGGTGGGCACCTGTAATCCCAGTTACTTGGGAGGCTGAAGCAGGAGAATTGCTTGAACCTGGGAGGTGGAGGTTGCAGTGAGCCAGGATTGTGCCATGGCATTCCTGCCTGGGTGACAGAGCGAGACTCTGTCTCATAAAAAACAAAAAAGAAAACAAAAATACTCTAATAAATTCAAAAAATAATAGAGACTTTAATTTTGCCTGAAAATTTTTTTGTTGTTCTTTGAGACAGGGTCTTTCTCTGTCACCCAGGCTGGACTGCTGTGGTGCCGTGATAGCTCACTGCAACCTTGAACTCCTGGGCTCAAGAGATTTCTCCCACCTCAGTCTCCTGAGTAACTGAGATTAGAGGTGTGCCACCACACCTAGCTAATTAAAAAAAAATATTTCCGGAGTTAGAATCTTGCTATGTTACCCAGGCTGGTCTCAAACTCTGTGCCTGCCCTAATTTTACCTGAATATTATTCTCAGTTGAGAGAGATGGTGAGATAAAATTGGCAAATGTCTTAATAGGGAAGGATGAAGAGGTTTAGGCAGAGAGAGAGTGAGAGAGTGAGCATTGAACATGGTTCAGTTAGCAACCAGCCATGCGGAGAAACCTGTCATTTTGGAAGAAATAGAGCAGTCGCTATAGACTTATATGGGTTGCTGTCGACATCTGGTGGTTTTAGGGGATGTTTCCATTCCAGACACAGGCATGTTGTGTGCCAGTGTCTCAAGGCACAAATGGCGACTGCACCTCTTGAGGGATGCCCAGCGGGTGAGCCTAAAGAACGAAGGCTGGGGCACCCTTGTGCTGGTGGCAAGGTCAGGCTGGAAGCCTAAGCCTAGTCATTGCCTGTAGTGCAGACTTATACCTCAGGATGACACTGCCCTCTACTTGAAAAAATCCCCATTTTAGTTTCATTGTTGAGAAGAAGTCAGGGCTGGGTGTGGTGGCCCACACCTATAATCCCAGCACTTTGAGAGGCTGAGGAGGTTGGATCAGTTTAGTCCAGGAGTTCAAGACCATCCTCGGCAATATGGCAAAACCCTGTCTCCACAAAAACTACAAAAATTAACCAGGTGTGGTGGTGCATGCCTGTAGTCCCAGCTACTCAGGAGGACGAGAAGTGGGAGGATTGCTTGAGCCTGGGAGGTCGAAGTTGTCCAGGTGGTCGAGGCTGCATTGAGCCGTGATCTGGGCGACAGAATGAGATTCTGTCTTTAAAAAAAAAAAAAAATTAATGTATGGGAACTCAGTGTTAAAAAGGAATTTTTGTCGTATTGCTTTTTCTTTTTTTTTTTTTTCTTTTTTTTTTTGAAGACAGAGTCTCTCTTTGTCACTCAGCCTGGAACACAATCTTGGCTCACAGCAACCTGTGCCTCCTGGGTTCAAGCGATTCTCCTGCCTCAGCCTCCCGAGTAGCTGGGATTACAGGCATGCACCACCACACCTGGCTAATTTTGTATTTTTAGTAGAGACAGGGTTTCTCCATGTTGGTTAGGCTGGTCTCGAACTCCCAACCTCAGGTGATCTGCCCACCTTCGCCTCCCAAAGTGCTGGGATTACAGGCATGAGCCACCGCACTCGGCCTAATTGTTGTATTTTTAGTAGAGATAGCGTTTTACCGTGTTGACCAGGCTGGTCTTGAACTTCTGAACTCCAGAGATCTGCCTGCCTCAGCTTCCCAAAGTACTGGTATTACAGGCATGAGCCACCACACCTGGCCTGTATTGCCTTTTTATAGTATCTTGTCTCTTGTTTTTATGTGTTAGAATCTCTTAAAGCAGGGGATAGATATTCATGTTTCGCTGAATCTAAGGTGCTGTCAGTCCAGGCTTATATCATTTTATGTCACCAAGAAAGAAGAAAACACTGCTAATTATACTGTGGCACTGTGCCTTCTTGTCACTTAGTGATCCTATTCTGCAGGTTTTGATGCTGACACTTTCATCTCTGAAATACTTTATCTCTTGTGTTTGTCACTGGAATTTAAGCACCTTCTGCCAGAGTTAGAAGGAACATTCTGGTACTAGGATGCTCGTTGCCTTGAAACTTTTGCCATCTATTCTTTTTTTTTTTGAGATGGAGTCTTGCTCTGTCGCCCAGGCTGAAGTGTAGTGGCGTGATCTCGGCTCACTGCAAGCTCCGCCACCCGAGTTCACACCATTTTCCTGCTTCAGCCCCCCCAGTAGCTGAGACTACAGGCACCTACCAGCACGCCTAGCTAATTCTTTTGTATTTTTAGTGGAGACGGGTTTTACCATGTTAGCCAGGATGGTCTCAATCTCCTGACCTGGTGATCCGCCTGCCTCAGCCTCCCAAAGTGCTGGGATTACAGGCGTGAGCCACCGCGCCCAACGAACTTTTGCCATCTATTCTGAGGGCGTCTGTCAGTGTCTCTTGCCTTCCTCTGCATTGCTGGGGATGTGTCAGGCAGTCCTTTTCCAGTTCAGTCCTTTTCACAGTTTCACCTACTGGTAGGGATCTTCCTTTCTTAAGTTTCATATTTCCGGAGTTTGATTTGATTGTTGCCTTGCAAGAAAATGTGGAATTGTATCATTTTTCCAGTGATAAATATTTGATTCATGAATATTAAATTACACCCTGATGGTCCCTTCCTGTATCTTTCTGCATACACGATAATTTTTCTTTTCTTGTTTTTTTTTTTTTTTTTGAGACGGAGTTTTGCTCTTGTTACCCAGGCTGGAGTGCATTGGTGCGATCTCAGCTCACCGCAACCTCTGCCTCCCAGGTTCAAGCGATTCTCCTGCCTCAGCCTCCCTAGTAGCTGAGATTACAGGTACTTGCCACCATACTTGGCTAATTTTTGTATTTTTAGTAGAGACAGGGTTTCA
>NW_012117288.1:273434-276548 GCF_000951035.1 Colobus angolensis palliatus
CTCCCAAGTAGCTGGGATTACAGGCATGGGCCACCATGCCCGGCTAGTTTTGTATTTGTAGTAGAGAGGGGGTTTCTCCATGTTAGTCAGGCTGGTCTTGAACTCCCGACCTCAGGTCATCCACCCACCTCAGCCTCCCAGAGTGTTGGGATTGAAAGTGTGAGCCACCACACCTGACTTGATAATTTTTCATTTTAGTGAAAAATTTAATGAAAAGAATCATAGTAATTCTTTCTGGAGACATTTTAAATGGTTCAAACGATTCTCCTGCCTCAGCCTCCTGAGTAGCTGGATTACAAGTGTGGACCACCACTCCTGGCTAATTTTTTTTTGCATTTTTAGTAGCAAGGGGGTTTCACCATGCTGGCCATGCTGGTCTTGGCTCAGATGTTCTGCCCGCCTTGGCCTCCCAAAGTGCTGGGATTATGGGCATGAGCCACCATGCCTGGCCATCTTTGGGAATTTTTTTTTAATCTGTTAAGTATTTCATCCCTTCTATTTCTTTTATTATTTTCCTTTGGGAACTGTAAGTCCTGAAAATTTTGGATCTAGTCTCTATAACTTTTAAAAACTTGTTTTACTTTTGGCATACTTATATATAGCATTCTGGGGAAATTCCTTGGCTTGGTCTTCCCTGGTTTGTTCTTAAAGTTGTGTTTATTCTACTGTTAAGCCAGCCAGCTACTGGGTTTCTTTAGACTATAATAACTTCCTCCTCCTAGATTTATTTGTGGTTCTTTTTCATAATAACTTGTTCTTTCTTGTTGTATATAATTTCCCGTTTTAACCTCTGTAGAGACAATAGACTTGTTTTTGTTAGAGTCCTTTCTTTTAGGTCCTTTAATTGTTATTAACTGTTTTCTTGGTTCTATCTTTTCTTGGCTGGGTTTGGTAATGTTTGATGAGACAAGGAAGTACATAAAAAAGTTTGGAAAGACTGCCAGCAAAAATAATGAAAGTGCCCAAATGGAAATATATTTTACTGTCTTACTTCCTGAGAGTGTTGGATAAATTAGGCTTTCCTGTAGACACAGCTGAAACATGTGATTATTGCTGGCTGCAAGTGTACTAGATTATTCAAATTAATTATTTTTTTGTTCATTTGCTAAGTAGTTATTATTTAGTGCTTGTTATGTGGTAGGCATTGTTTTATATATGGTGCTAGATGTTATTAACTGCTCATATTAAAATTCATTGGTGTAATTGAAAAAAAACAAGGAGAATATAGTTAATATATTTTTTTAAAATAGTGCTGGGCTGATTATCCTTTAACAAATTGGTTGCTTCAACATGTTATGACTGCGATATGTTAAACAGCCATTTGTTTGGACTGCACTAATTTGGAATTTGACAGTCAGCTTGTACTCAGATTGAATTGGATATCCTTGTACTTTGAAATTACATGTAATTAGGAATCTTGTTGACTAGATATACAGAAACATCTTTATACTGCATTATTAGTATTTGCTGGCAGAGATATGAGCTAATCACCAATTATCCCTACTTTTTTCCTAAAAGAAGTCTGTGTGGCTCACACATTAGTAATATTTTTTCGTAGACAGGTTCCTTTCTTCATTTTCCAAAGAAGAATTTTACTTTGAACTTTTTCTTTTTTTAGAAAACTTTCAACTAACCAAGCATTTTTGGGTCTGTTGGAATTTTCCTTTTTGTTGACATGCAGTAATATCTTACTTCTTGTCTGTCACAGATCCCAGATTACAGGAATGCAGTAATCGTGGCCAAGTCTCCAGCATCGGCGAAGAGGTAAGTGGGAATCTCACAACCTCTTTCTGGATCTACTTCTAAGGATTGTATCCCTGATGAGTTCCAGGCATTCTAATTTGAACTTCAGTGGTTCCCAGTGATATCTCTTATTTTTCTTCCATGGACTGATATTTTGAGATTGTTCTGTCAACTCCATTTATTAAGTAAACATTTTAATTTACTCTCTTTTTTTTTCCAATCCCACTCTATGATTGCCAGACATATTTCTTAAGTTATCTTCTACTTACACTTTCTTTTATTTCTTTTTATTATTTTTATTTATCTTTTGAGATGCAGTTTTGCTCTCAAAAGCTGGAGTGCAGTGACGTGATCTCGGCTCACCACAACCTCCACCTCCCAGGTTCAAGTGATTCTCCTGCCTCAGCCTCCCAAGTAGCTGGGATTACAGGCATGCACCACCATGCCTGGCTAATGTTTGTATTTTTAGTAGAGATGGGGTTTCACCATGTTGGTCAGGCTGGTCTCAAACTCCTGACTTCAGGTGATCCACCCGCCTCAGCCTCCCATAGTGCTGGGATTACAGGCATGAGCCACCACACCAGACCTTATATTTATTTTTATTTTTAATAGTAGAAACAGAGTTTCGCCATGTTATCCAGGCCAGTCTTGAACTACTGAGGCTCAAACGATCCACCCACCCACCTTAGCTTCCCAAAGTGCTGGGATTATAGGCATGAGCCACCGCGCTTGGCCAGTACCTCAGTCCTTTTGATTTCTGAGTAATGTTGCATTGTATGTGTATGCTAGTTTGTTTATCCATTCATCTGTTGATGGACACTTACTTTTTTTTTTTTTTTACCTTTTGACTATTATGAATAATACTCCTATGATCATTCATGGATTAGTTTTTGTGTGGGCATAAATTTTCATTTTTCATTTCTTGTGGATATATATTAGGATTGGAATTGCTGGGTCATATGGCAGTTTCGTTTATGTTTTGAGTCTCTTTTCCACTGCAGCTGCCCATTTTACATTCCCACCAGCAGAGTGTGAGGGTTCCAACTTCTCTACATCCTCACCGACACTTAATTCTCTGATGTTTTTCATTATAATCATCCTAGTGGGTGTGAAATGGTACTTTATTGTGGTTTTCATTTGCATTTTCCCTAATGATTGATGATGTTGAGTATCTTTTTTTTTTTTTAATGAGACAGGGTCTCACTATGTTGCCCAGGCTGGGCTCAAACTCTTGGGCTCAATCAATCCTTCTGCCTCAGCCTGTTGAGTATATACATATATATGTGTATGTATATATAGGTACATATATATGTATATATGTATATACATGTATATGTGTGTGTGTGTGTATATTATATATATATATATATA
>NW_012117288.1:277121-279084 GCF_000951035.1 Colobus angolensis palliatus
TTACAGGTGCCCGCCACCCCACCTGGCTAATTTTTTGTATTTTTAGTAGAGATGGGGTTTCACTATGTTGGCCAGGCTGGTCTCAAACTCTTGACCTCATGATCCGCCTGCTTTGGCCTCCCAAATCAGTTTATCTTTTTTGTTATTGCCTCTGCTTCTGATGTATCTAAGAATCCATTGGCCAGGTGCAGTGGCTCACTTCTGTAATCTCAGCACTTTGGGAGGCTGAGACAGGAGGATCACTTGAGCCCAGAAATTTGAGACTAGCCAGGGCAATATAGTGAGACCTCGTTTCTAAGGGGAAAAAAAAAACATTAACTGGATGTGGTGGCGTGTGTCTGTGGTTCTAGCTACTTGGGTGGCTGAGGTGGGAGGATCGCTAGAGCCCAGGAGGTCAGGGTACAGTGAGCTGTAATTGCACCACTGCCTTCCAGTCTGATTGACACAGCCAGATCCTGTCTCAAAAAAAAAAAAGGAAGAGTCCATTGCCAAATCCAAGGTCATGAAATTTACCTCTGTATTGTCTCCTAATGATTTTAGTTTTTGCTCTTATATTTAGGTATTTGATATTTTATTTATTTATTTTTGAGACAGAGTCCAGAGTCTTGCTCTGTTGTCCAGGCTCGAGTGCAGTGGCATGATCTTGGCCCACTGCAACCTCCACCTCCTGGATTCAAGCAGTTCTCCTGCCTCAACCTCTTCAGTAGCTGGGATTACAGGCACGTGCCACCACGCCTGGCTAATTTTTGTATTTTTAGTAGAGACAGTGTTTCACCATGTTCATCAGGCTAGTCTCAAACTCCTGACCTCAAGTGATCCTCCCGCCTTGGCCTCCCAAAACGCTGAGATTACAGGCATGAGCCACCATGCCTGGCTGGTCTTTGATCATTTTGAGTTAATATGTGTATGTGGAGTAAGATGAGCATCCAGCTTCATTCTGAGCATGTGGAGATGCAGTTATTCCAGCACCATTTGTTGAAAGACTACCTTTTCTCCATTATATTGTCTTTGCTCTTTCATCAAAGATCAGTTGACAGTATTTATGTAGGTCTATTTCTGAGCTCTCTGTTTTGTTCCATTTATATATTTGTCTGTTCTTTCACCAATCCCACACTGTCTTGATTACTATAGCTTTTTTTTTTTAAGACTGTGTCTCTGTTACCTAGGCTGGAGTACAGTTGCTTGATCTCAGCTCACCGCAACCTCCACCTCCTGGGTTCAAGCCATTCTTGTGCCTCAGCCTCCCAAGTAGCTGGGCTTACAGGTGTGCACCACTGTGCCTGGCTAATTTTTGTGTTTTTAGTAGAGACGGGGTTTCGCCATGTTGGCCAGGCTGGTCTCCAACTCCTGACCTCAGGTGATCTTGACCTCAAGTGATCCTCCCAAAGTATTGGGATTATAGGCGTGAGCCACCGCACCCAGCCACCATAGCTTTTTTATTTTTTTTGAGACAGAGTTTCACTCTTGTTTCTCAGGCTGCACAATCTCAGCGCACTGCAACCTCTGCCTCCCAGGTTCAAGTAGCTCTACTGCCTCAGCCTCCCAAGTAGCTGGGATTACAGATGTGCACCACTTCACTTGGCTAATTAGTAGAGATGGTGTTTCACTATGTTGATCAGGCTGGTGACCAACCTGATCTCCTGACATCAGGTGATCCATCCACCTTGGCCTCCCAAAGTACTGGGATTATAGATGTGAGCCACCACGCTCGGCCCTCTATAGCTTTTTTTTCTTTTGATACGGAGTTTCGCTCCTGTTACCCAGGCTGGGGTACAATGGCATGATTTCGGCTCACCCCACAACCTCTACCTCCTGAATTCAAGTGATTCTCCTGCCTCAGCCTTCTGACTACCTGGGATTACAGGCATGAGCCACCATGCCTATCTAATTTTGTATTTTTAGTAGAGATGGGGTTTCTCCGTGTTGGTCAGACTGGTATCGAACTCCTGACCTCAGGTGATCC
>NW_012117288.1:279134-289521 GCF_000951035.1 Colobus angolensis palliatus
CTTTTGCAGAACTGGAGAGAGGCATGGGAATAAGGCAAGTTAAAACGCACAAAGTTTCTTTTCTTTTTTTTTCTTTTTTCTTTTTTTTTTTTTTTTGCGACAGGGTCTCACTCTGATGCCCAGACTGGAGTGCAGTGGCACAATCTCAGCTCACTGCAACCTCTGCCTCCTGGGTTTAAGCAGTTCTCTGCCTCAGCCTCCCAAGTAGCTGGAATTACAGGTACCCACCGCCACACCCAGCTAATTTTTATAGTTTTAGTAGAGATGGGGTTTCACCATCTTGGCCAGGCCAGTCTTGAACTCCTGACCTCATGATCCACTTGCCTCAGTCTCCCAAAGTGCTGGGATTACAGGTGTGAGCCACCACGCCCAGTCTCAATAGTCTTCAAGTTGGGTATTGTCACACCTCCAACTTTGTTCTTCAATATTGTGTAGGCTATTCTGGGTCTTTTGCCTCTCCATATAAACTTCAGAATCAGTTTTTTGAAATCCACGAAATAACTTGTTGGGATTTGGATTGGGATTTGCATTAAATCTATAGATCAAATTGGGAAGAACTGGCATATTGACAATATTGAGTCTTCCTATCCATGAACATGGGATATCATTTTTTTAAAATTCATCTTTGATTTCTGTCATCAGAGTTTTCCCCATATAGATGTGTACTTTTTTTTTTTTTTTTTAAAGAGACAAAGTCTTGCTGTGTTTACCCAGGCTGGAGTGCACTGGTGCCATCACAGCTCACTACAGCCTTGAATTTTTGGGCTAATGGCAGTCCTTTCATTTCAGCCTCCTAAGTAGCTAGGACTATAGGTGTGCACCACTATGCCTGGCTAATTAAAAAATACATTTTTTTTTTTTTTTGCTACAGACAGGGGTCTGACTGTGTTGCCTAGGCTGGTCTCTAACACCTAGGCTCAGCCTCCCAGTGTTGGGATTGCAGGCATGAGCCATCACTTCCAGCCCATATTTTGTTATATTTATGCCTAAATAAATATTTCATTTCTTTGGGGATCGCTTAATTTTTTAGACATTGTTTTCTTTAGTGCTGTAAACATATTTATGATAGCTAATTTATTCTGTCTAGTTATTCTGACATTAGGCTTTTTCAGAGATTGTTTCTGTTGGCTGCTTTTTTCCTGTATATGGGCCATGTTTTTTTTTTAATTTTTAAAAAAACTTCTTTATTATTTTAATTTAATTTAATTTTTATTTTATGACAGAGTCTTGCTCTGTTGCCCAGGCTGGAGTGCAGTGGCGTGATCTCGGCTCCCTGTGACCTCTGCCTCCTGGGTTCCAGCGATTCTCCTGCCTCAACCTCCTGAGTAGCTGGGATTACAGGAGTGTGCTACCACACCCAGCTAATTTTTGTATTTTTAGTAGAGACAGGGTTTCATCATGTTGGCTGGGCTGGTCTCAAACTCCTGACCCCAGGTGATCCACCCATCTCGTCGGCCTCCTGAAGTGCTGGGATTAGTGTGAGCCACCGTGCCTGACCCAAACTTCTTACTTTTTTTTTTTTTTTTTTTTTGAGATGGAATCTTGCTCTGTCGCCCAAGCTGGAGTGCAGTGGCGCGATCTCGGCTCACT
Organism: Colobus angolensis palliatus; assembly: GCF_000951035.1. Taxonomy (NCBI): domain Eukaryota; kingdom Metazoa; phylum Chordata; class Mammalia; order Primates; family Cercopithecidae; genus Colobus; species Colobus angolensis. The sequence goes on from NW_012117288.1 coordinate 280,725, forward strand.
GCAAGCTCTGCTTCCCAGGTTCACGCCATTCTCCTGCCTCAGCCTCCCGAGTAGCTGGGATTACAGGCATGCACCACCACACCTGGCTAATTTTGTATTTTTAGTAGAGACAGGGTTTCACAGTGTTAGCCAGGATGGTCTCGATCTCCTGACCTCGTGATCCGCCCGCCTCGGCCTCCCAAAGTGCTAGGATTACAGGCGTGAGCCACCGTGCCCGGCCCAAAACTTCTTACTTTAAAAAAGCATACAGAAACAAGATCTTGCTGTGTTTCTGGACCGGTCTCAAACTCCTGGCCTCAAGCAATCCTCCTGCCTTGGCCTCCCAAAGTTCTAGAATTAAAAGTGTGAGCCACCATGCCTGGCCCATATTTTCCTTTTTGTCTGCATGCCTTGTACATTTTAGTTAAAAACAACATTTTAAATTATGTAATGTGAAAAATCTGAGCATCAGATTCTACCTCCACCAATTCTCAGTGTTTGTTGTTGCTGTTGTTTCTGTGATATGTTTGTTTACTGGCTATCCTGTGCCAATTCTGTAAAGTCTGTATTCTTTGTAGCATTCAGCCACTGAAGTCTCTGGTTGGTTAGCTTACTGGCCAGCTAATGATTGGACAGAGATTTCCTGAAATGCCTTGAAGCAATAAATCTCCCACTTTCTTCAAGGTCTGTGTGTGTGTTTGTGCATGTCTTCAATTCTCCCAGCAGCTTACAACTCTGCCTTAGCCTTTACTTCCTGGTTGCACAGTGCCTTGAGGTCAGCCAAGGTTCAAAGTTAGGGGCTTTTCAGGTCCTTCCTGGGTAAGCGCATGTTTTTTACATGCAGGAATAAGCTTTTCAAGGCCCATATGGCCATCTCATTCCCTAGATTTTCCTTTTTTTTTTTTTGTCTAGCCCCTAGTTTTACTCAACTGGCACTGTCACTTCAGGCAGCTGCAGCTGTTGATTGTTCATCTACTCTGGAGATATGACTATTCACACGGAGTGAGCTCTAAGTCTGGTCATATTCTCCAGCCCTGAGTCTTAGCGAGCTGCCAGATAGGCATAATAGTGACGGTTATCTGAGAATGGGCTTCTTGAGAAACTCCAAACCTGTTCTTTTCCCACCAGTGGTTGCTAGTCTTCTGGTTTCTCATGGCCACCATGTTTATGAGGTTTCCAATTTTTGTCTTTTGCAGAACTGGAGAGAGGCATGGGAATAAGGCAAGTTAAAACGCACAAAGTTTCTTTTCTTTTTTTTTCTTTTTTCTTTTTTTTTTTTTTTGCGACAGGGTCTCACTCTGATGCCCAGACTGGAGTGCAGTGGCATGATTATGGTTTACTGCAGCCTCGACTTCCTGGGCTCAGGTGATCCTCCCACCTCAGCCTCCCAGGTAGCTGAGACCACAGGCATACAGCACTGGCTAATTTTTGTGTTTTTTGTGGAGATGGGGTTTCACTATATTGCCCAGGCTGGTCTCCAACTCCTGGCCTCAAGTGATCTGCCCATCTTAGCCTCCCAAAGTGTTGGGATAATAGTCGTGAACTAGCATGCCCAGCCCAAAGTTTGCTCTTTAACAAGACTCAGCTGTTTTTCTTAAACGCTCCTCAGATTGTTGCAAGCCGTTGGTTAACTTCCATAGTTATGTGAAAGTTATTTTTTGCAAATTTTTTTAGAGTTTTTCTTTCTTTCATGGAGGAGCAGATTTTTTAGGGTCCTTATTCTGCCGTTCTAGAGTAGTGCTTCTCTATAGTGTTTTTTTGTTTGTTTTTGTTTTTTTTGTTTGTTTGTTTTTGAGACAGATTTTTATACTTGTCACCCAGGCTGGAGTGCAATGATGCCATCTTGGCTCACTGCAACCTCCACCTCCCAGGTTCAAGTGATTCTTCTGTCTCAGCCTCCTGAGTAGCTGGGATTACAGGCTCCCATCATCACACCCAGCTAATTTTTGTATTCTTAGTAGAGATGGAGTTTTCACCGTGTTGGCCAGGCTGGTCTGGAACTCCTGACCTCAGGTGATCTGCCTGCCTCAACCTCCCAAAATGCTGGGATTACAGGCGTGAGCCACCACATCTGGCCCTCTATAGTGTTTGAATATCTCCTTATATAGCTGTTTTAATGGTTGTTCTAAGTATTTTATAACATATACAAAACATATTACAATATACTGATGTCATTTTATCAATTTGGGTGAAATATAGAAGCCATACCTCTCTCTCTCTATGTCTGTTTATTCTCCCTGTTTTTAATATATTTGTCTTAAATATTTCCTATACATACATTTATAGCAGTATCAGGCTGTTACAACTTTCGCTTTTTTTTTTTTTTTTTTTTTTTTAAACGGAGTCTCACGCTGTCACCAGGCTGGGGTGCAATGGTGCAATCTCAGCTCACGGTAACCTCCACCTCCCAGGTTCAAGTGATTCTTCTGCCTCAGCCTCACGAGTATCTGGGACTACAGGCGAGTGCCACCACGCCCAGCTAATTTTTGTATTTTTAGTAGAGACGGGGTTTCACCATGATAGTCAGGCTGGTCTTGAACTTCTGACCTCGTGATCTGCCCGCCTCAGCCTCCCAAAGTGCTGGGATTACAGGCGCGAGCCACCGCGCCTGGCTGCTAATTTTGTATTTTTAGTAGAGACGGGATTTTGCCATGTTGGCCAGGCTGGTTTCAAACTCCTGGCCTCAAGTGATCTGCCTGCCTCGGCCTCCCAATGTGCTAGGATTGCAGTCATGAGACACTATGCCTGGCCTTGGGTCTTTTTTTATACCTTCTATTTTTTTGTCAATACTTTCTTTAGACTTCTTGTTTTTTATTTCACACATGCTCATAATTACCACTGGTAGCACTTTTCTGATGGCTGCTCCAAAATCTTTGTTATACAGTTTCAGCATGTCTATCACTTGGTGTTGGCATCTGTTAATTGTCTTTTTTCATTCATATTGAGATTTCACTGGTCTTTAGTGTGGTGAGTGGTTTCTGATTGGAATCTGGACTTTTGGATATCATGTGTGAGATTCTGGGTCTCATTTAGGCCTTCTGATTTTGCTGGCTTCTCAGGACTCTGGCAGGGAAAGTGGTGGTGCTGGGGCTCGTTTCTGCTAGGTAAGGGTAGAAGTCTAGATTCCCCACAGGGCCTGTGTGGACCACGTAAGGTGGTCCTTGTTACCCATGGGTGGAAGTGCTCCCTCCATTTCCTCCACTGACGCCGAGGAAAAGTAGCATCATTCTCATTGGGTGATGGTGAGATTCCTGACTCCACCAGGCTGCCTCTGATACCACTGCAATGGAGAGGGGAGGGGCACTCCTTTACTGCTGAGTTGGGGGTAGAAGTCCAGATTTCACTCTCCACTGACTCTGGCAGTTGCTCCTTACTGCTGAGTGAGGGTGAAAGTCCCAGCTCCCTATTTGGCCTTCTGTGAAACCACCCCATCAGGTTTGGGGTGCCTCATTATAGCCTGGCAAGCCAGGAAGTATAGGCTCACCACTCAGCCTTTACTCATGCAGCGAAAATGTGGCGGAAACATGGGCTGCGGCTTTCCTGCCTGTGTGGCTGGAGTAAGGCAGTTATTGTCTAAATATTTTCTCACTCACTAGGTTGCCCTTTTCTTAGTCTTTTGACTAGGGAGAGCTGACCTTTGTTGGAGCTTTTTTTGTCTTTGCCCACTGGCATTTTTGGGTCGCTGCTTCTCCAGCTACAAATCTGGGATAATGAGGCAAAAAGAATGCCCAAGGAAGCCACCACCATGATGTTCTTCAGGTCCTGAGGTCCCTTGCTAGTGTGCCTTCTCTCTACCTTTTAGAGTCCTCTCATTTATTATTATTATTATTTTTTTTTTTTTTTTTGAGACAGAATCTCGCTCTGTCGCCCGGGCTGGTGTGCAGTGGTATAATCTTGGCTCACTGCAAACTCCGCCTCCCGGGTTCATGCCATTCTTCTGCCTCAGCCTCCTGAGTAGCTGGGACTACAGGCATCCGCCACCACGCCTGGCTGATTTTTTGCATTTTTAGTAGAGACAGTTTCACCATGTTAGCCAAGATGGTCTCTATCCCCTGACTTCATGATCCACCCACCTCGGCCTCCCAAAGTGCCAAGATTGCAGGTGTGAGCCACCGCACCTGGCCAGAGTCTTCTCATTTTTGTTTGTATGTAACATCCAGGGGTTTTAGTTGTGGGTAGTAGGAGTATAATAATCCACCCTAGTGGAAGCGGAAGTGACGACGGTATGTTTTGATACTTTTTTTTTCTTGAGACAGGATCTTGCTCTGTCATCCAGGCTAGAGTGCAGTGGTACAACCACAGCTCACTGTAACCTCCATCTCCTGGGCTCAAGAGATCCTCCTACCTTAGCCTCCTGAGTAGCTGGGACTGCAGGCATGTGCCACCATGCCCAGCTATTTTTTTCTTTATTTTTGTAGCAACGGGATCTCCCTATGTTGCCAGGTCTGGTCTCTAACTCTAGGGTACAAATAATCCTTCTGCCTTGGCCTCTTGAAGTTCTGGGATTACAGGCATGAGTCACGGCATCTGGCCTTGATACATTTTTTTTTTCTTTCCCACTGAATACCAGAAGAACATGATGAATTTTCTGTTGACTTTCCCATCTGAGTGGACTTTTAGTAACCTCTAGAGTTCTCAGTTTACTTCTGTCACACATGTGTTCACAGGGGGATGGATGTGGTAGCCTTTTGCTCAGTTTTTTCAGCTCTTGTCAGTGATGTTTGTCATTCATCTGTTCAGTTGTTTATTGAGAACCTATTGTGCTGGGGCTGATGAAGCCTAGGAAGATGCCCTGTAGGAGTGCATGTGTAGCGTCAGATGTTTTTTATCTATGTTATGTTATTTGATCTTTGCAACCTTGGAAATCAGCAGTTATAATCTCTCACAGATGAGGAAACAGACCCACAGAGATGAAGGAACTTTTCCAAGGTAGTTCTGCCAAATGTTGTTTCCTTGAAGGTGGTTGTGCAACTATTTACTTCCAAGAACGTTTTCTGTAAAAGTGATTAGGGGACTTGAGTGTTGGCCAAATATGATGGAAACTGGGCCAGGTGCGGTGTCATGCCTATAATCCCAGCACTTTGGGAGGCCGAGGTGGGTGGATCACCTGAAGTCGGGAGTTTAAGACCAGCCTAACCAACATAGTGAAGCCCTGTCTCTATTAAAAATACAAAATTAGCCAGGCATGGTGGCGCACGCCTTTAATCCCAGCTACTTGGGAGGCTGAGGCAGGAGAATTGCTAGAACCAGGGAGGCAGAGGTTGCAGTCAGTCAAGATGGCGCCATTGTACTCCAGCCTGGGTGACAAGAGCAAAACTCCGTCTCAAAAAAAAAAAAAAAAAGAAAAAAAGAAATTGACTTGCCCCTCTCCACTCAATCTTTACTGAGTACATATTTGAGTGCTGCTGTGCCAGCCATTGTGGACGTGGTGGTGACCAGTGCAGGCATGACTGTGTTCCCATGGCACTTGCAGACTGCCCTCATGTGCTCTTTGACTGGTGGGTCAGTTGGGTAGATTGGAACAAAAGAGCCAGTCTCTTTTTTTCACAGTTTCAGTAATTGAATCCACATAGATCATACTACATTAAATGAATGTTTTAGAGGCCGGGCGCGGTGGCTCATACCTGTAATCCCAGCACTTTGGGAGGCCGAGGTGGGTGGATCTCCTGAGGTCAGGAGAATCACTTGAACCTGGGAGGTGGAGGTTGCGGTGAAGCCCAGATTGTGTGCCATTGCACTCCAGCCTGGGCAACAGCAGCGAAACTCCGTCAAATAAATGAATAAATGAATGAATGTTTTAGTATGGAGATGAGTGCTACAAAAGGCTCAGTTTTGTATGGAACAGGTAGTAAAATAACACAGTCGAGGCTTAGGATTTTAGTCTGTGAGTTTAAGGTATTGTGAGTGGGCCAGGCTCAGTGGCTCACGCCTGTAATCCCAGCACTTTGGGAGGCTGAGGTTGGAAGATCATTTGAGCCCAGGAGTTTAGGAACAGCCTGGGCAACATGGGGAAACCCTGTCTCTACCAAAAATACAAAAATTAGCTGGGTGTGGTGGCATGTGCCTGTAGTCCCAGCTACTCAGGAGGCTGAGGTGGGAGGATCACTAGAGCCCAGTAGGTGGAGGTTGCAGTGAGGTGAGATCACACCTCTGCACTCCAGCCTGGGTGACAGCCAGGCCCCATATCAAAAAAACAACAACAAAAAATAAATAAACAAAAAAAGTAAAAAGGTATTGTGAGCAAGAGCTCTGTCGACATGGCATCGACACAGTAAAGTCAGTTCTGGCTGTCTCGTATCCCATAGCTATGTGGTGGTGATTTTCTTGTATTCTGATGTCCTGATAAACACATTCACCCAGACTTCGAGCAGGAGATGGCACTTTCTGGCTCAGCCACATGCCAATTTTGATCTGATTATTTCTAGTTCCCTCCTCCAAGTTTTTCATTTGGCAGCTAACCTTAGAAAATAGCTGTAATCAATTTAGAAGTCAGACTGGGGCTGACTTTTATCAGTCAGGAAGGTATTAAATTAGTCCAAGACATGGGCTTCCACTTGTGCCTTAGCCAGTCTTTGTGAGAACCTTGAGCAAGGCTGTCTCTCCAAGCCTCAGTTTCCTGGGGAAAACACCTGCTTGGCTTATCTTACAGGGTTAATAAGCATCAAAGAACTTACTGAAGGACTTTATAAATTAAGTACCATTATGTAGAATGGTGGTGGTTAGTGCCTTTATTTATTTATTTTTTGAGACAGGGTCTCCCTCTGTTGCTCAGGCTGGAGTGTAGTGGTGCAATCTCAGCTCACTACAACTTCCGCCTCCTGGATTCAAGCGATTCTCCTACCTCAGCCTCCTAAATAGCTGGGATTACAGACGTGCGCCACCATGCCCAGCTAATTTTTGTAGTTTTGGTAGAGATGGGGTTTCACCATATTGGTAAGGCTCGTCTCAAACTCCTGACCTCAAGTGATCTGCCCGCCTCGAGTGTTGGGATTATAGGCATGAGCCACCACATTTAGTGGCTAGTGCCTTTAGAATCCTGAAGTTATTGATGAAGAGGTCTGTCTAAGTGCAGAGCTATTGTTTTGGAGTTGTTTGACAATGAGCAGTTGTTTTGACTAGAAAGGATCATCTGAGAAAGTGATGCTTTTGTAAGGAACAGAACTTGCTTGAATAAGTTGTTTGAAATTGTTTTCTCAGAATAACTGAGTGAATAGGAAACAAAAGGATAGCTGAGGCCCTGTGTCGTCTTCTTTCTCACCCACGATGTAAATTAACTCATTATCGTACAATCAGGATCAAGTTGCTTTAGATCTCTGTGACTGTCAGTGCATGAAACAAAATGACGTATCAGAAACCACCCTGATTCATTTTGGAATCAGATGGGAATGCAAAGTATCTGATTAAGTTTTATGGAGTATCCAGAAACTCCCATTGCTGTGCAGGTAATGATTTTATTTATTTTTTATTTTACTTATTTATTTTTTTTTTGAGACAGAGTCTTGCTGTTGTTGCCTGGGCTGGAGTGCAATGGCACGATCTCGGCTCACTGCAACCTTCACCTCCTAGGTTCTAGCAATTCTCCTGCCTTAGCCTCCTGATTAGCAATTAGCCTCATGGTGGCACCTGCCACCATGCCTGGCTAATTTTTTTGTATTTTTAGTAGAGACAGGGTTTCACCACGTTGGCCAGGCTGATCTTGAACTCCTGACCTCAGGTGATTCACCTGCCTTGGCCTCCCAGAGTGCTGGGATTTCAAGTGTGAGCCACCATACCTGGCCATGATTTTGTTTATCTTAAGGGCATTGGGTTTTGTAGAGCTTAGTAGAATTGAAATATTATTCTAGGAATTGGCAAACCTCCACAGATCCCAGATGGAAAAGACTTCCTTAGAGGATAACTAACAGGTCAGTTATTTGGCACCAATTTTGTCTGCAAAGCTAATCTTGAATTTCAAGGAGGAACTAATAATCTACGTGATGTCAGCTCTTTTGAAGACTCTGCCCCATTGTTCTGTCTGAAATTTTTTTCTCTTGAGAATTTTTTTTTTTTTTTGAGACGGAGTTTCGCTCTTGTTGCCCAGGGTGGAGTGCGATGGCACAATCTCAGCTCACCGCAACCTCCGCCTCTTGGGTTCAAGCAATTCTCCCTCCTCAGCCTCCCGAGTAGCTGGGATTACAGGCATGTGCCACCACATCTGGCTAATTTTTTTGTGTTTTTAGTAGAGACGGGATTTCTCCATGTTGGTCAGGCTGGCCCCAAACTCCCGACCTCAGGTGAGGTCAGGCCTCGGCCTCCCAAAGTGCTGGGATTACAGGCGTGAGCCACTGCTCCTGGCCACTCTCTTGATAATGTTTTTAAAACGATTTTGATTTTTTTTGTAAGGACGAATTCAAAGTTATGTGAATACTAAATCTTAAATCTTGGGACATTTATCAGATGTTATTAAAATATTCCCTGTTTATGATGCTCCCTCTTTTCCCTAAGGACAGATATTCTGTCTTACACACACACACACAGATAAATATATTTTACTGACTTTGCTGTTTTTGACCTGAACAGTCCTGCTCCCCTGAAGGTTTTTCATCTTTTCCTTGGAAATATAAATTAAATTCCTTATAGATAGGACCAGACCAATAAATGTTTACTTATGTGTGTCTGAGATTGTTTGTTTATTTGAGACAGGGTCTTTCTCTGTTGCCCAGGCAGGAGTGCAATTGTGCAATTATAGCTTACTGCAGCCTTGACCTTCTGGGCTCAAGCAATTCTCCCACCTCAGCGCCCAAGTAGGTGGGACCACCGGCATGCACTACCATACCCA
>NW_012117288.1:289942-293241 GCF_000951035.1 Colobus angolensis palliatus
CCTGCCTCGGCTTCCCAAAGTGCTGGGATTACAGGTGTGAGCCATCACCTAGCTTCAAAAAGTATCTTGAAAAATAGAATGATTTAAGCATGAAATTTTTGTTTGTTCATTTGTTTTTCAGTAGAGATGGGGTTTCACCATGTTGGCCAGGCTGATCTTGAACTCTTTGTTCCAAGTGATCTGCCCGCGTCAGCCTCCCAGAGTGCTGAGATTACAGGCATGAGCTGCCATGCCCAGCCAAATTTAAATTTTTTGAAATAATTGCTAACACTGTAGCAAAGCTTTCCTTAGTTGTGTAGTGCATACAGGAAACCTGGTTGATGTGATATTTCTAACAGCTCATAAGAGTCTACATACCAATAGTATTTAGTACTTTCTAGTGCCCTGCTCTTCACATGTCATGTAAATGCCTTGGCTGTATCTAGTATAGATAGTACTAGTGGGATTCAGTATAACCCCTGATTTTTTGTTTGTTTTTAGTAATTCTTGTGAGCAGTTAGATAAGAACTTGTTTTGAATTTTTGGTGCTAGTAAGCCAAGACTGCAAGAACTTGTTGAATGCTTAAACACTTGAACATTTACCATGCATTAGGTGTTGAGGATGGAAGAAAGAGTAAGACTCAGCATGGCCCCCAGGAATCAGGTCCAGTGAGGGATGCTCTGTGGCCAGGGACCTAATGAGATAAAGTATAAGGTGGTAAGGAGGAAGGAATAGGTTAAAAGTAAAAATATGGAAAAATAATATACTCTGATAACATTAGTTCTTTAAAAAAAAAAAAAAGCTGGAGTGGCTGTATTAATATCAGACAAATCAGAGCAAATAATTTTGCTACGGTTGAAGAAGGAGGTCTTTTCCTTATGATAAAGGGGTCAGTTCTTCAAGAGGACAAAACAGTTCTAAACATTTATAAAGTAAATGACAGCATTTCAAAGCATATGAAGCAAACACTGAGAACTGCATATATCCATAATGATAGTCAGTGGTTCCATTATTCTTCTCTTAGTAATTGATAGAATAAGGAGACTGAAAATCATTAAGGATGCGGGAGACTTGAACAACCCTATCAGCCTGCTGAATCTGACTGACAGTCATAGCACACCATCCAGGGAGAGCAGAACGTATGTTCTTTTTTAGTATAAACACTTACAAAGATCATATTCTTGTGAGCCATAAAATAAGGCCCAAATTTAAAATTATGCAAGCCATACAAAATATATTCTCTGACCACACTGGAATTAAGAATAATTCTGATAACAGAAATATCTTTGGAAATGTCCTGAATATTTAGTAACTAAATAACATACTTTTAGATAACCCATAGGTCAAAGAAGAAGTCAAAAGTGAAATTACAAAGTATTTAGAACCAAATGAAAACGAAGACACAGCACAGTGGTTCACGCCTGTTATCCCAGCACTTTGGGAGACCAAGGCCGGCAGATTACCTGAGGTCAGGAGTTTGAGACCAGCCTGGCCAACACAATGAAACCCTGTCTCTACTAAAAATACAAAATTAGCCGGGCATGGTGGCACACACGGGAGGCTGAGACAGGAGAAATCACTTGATCCGAAGGCGGAGGCTGCAGGGAGGCGAGATCACACCACCACACTAGCAAAGATCATACCACTGCTCTCCAGCCTGGGTGACAGAGCAAGACTCCATCTCAAAAACAAAACAAAACAAAAAAAGCCAGCTGCAGAGGGAAGAAGCTCCTGCAAGAGGCCACAGAGCCAGCAGATGGGAGGCCTTGAAGCCAGCGACAACCCACTCAGCCGAGTTGCTGCTTTTGCATTGCGCCAAGGACACTCATGAGGACCATGATACTTCCACTGAGAATGCGGATGAGTCCAACCATGACCCTCAGTTTGAGCCAATAGTTTCTCTTCCTGAGCAAGAAATTAAAATGCTGGGGGGGCCAGGCGCGGTGGCTCAAGCCTGTAATCCCAGCACTTTGGGAGGCCGAGACTGGTGGATCATGAGGTCAGGAGATTGAGACCATCCTGGCTAACACGGTGAAACCCCGTCCCTACTAAAAAAAAATACAAAAACTAGCCGGGCGAGGTTGCGGGCTCCTGTAGTCCCAGCTACTCGGGAGGCTGAGGCAGGAGAATGGCATAAACCCAGGAGGTGAAGCTTGCAGTGAGCTGAGATCCGGCCACTGCACTCCAGCCTGGGCGACAGAGCGAGACTCTGTCTCAAAAACAAACAAACAAAAAAAAAAAGTGCTGGGGGAAGATGAAGAAGAACTTTTAAAAATGTGAACAAAACTGTTCTGATTTGCCTCAGAGAAGGATCTCCCAGAATGGAAGGAGTGAGGCATCAGCGACGTCAAGCTCCTGAAGCACAAGGAGAAAGGGACCATCCGCCTCCTCATGCAGAGGGACAAGACCCTGAAGATCTGTGCTAACCACTACTTCACGCTGATGATGGAGCTGAAGCCCAACGTGGGTAGTGACCATGCCTGGGTCTGGAACACCCACGCCAACTTCGCCAACAAGTGCCCCAAGCCAGAGCTGCTGGCCATCTGCTTCCTGAATGTTGAGAATGCACAGAAATTCAAAACAAAGTTTGAAGAATGCAAGAAAAAGATCAGAGAGAAAAGAAAGGATCAGGTAAAAATAATCATGCCGAAAAAGGGGCAGAAGAGCTAAAAGCTCTTTCAATGGAGGAAGATACCAAGGAGGATACTGAGGGAGAAGCAATAAATCATCTTATTTTATTTCCTTTTCCTCCCTTTCCTTTCCTTTTCAAATTTTACCCTGCCCCTCCTTTTGGTTTGTTTTTACTGTTTCATTTTTACAAGGGATGTTATATAAAGAATTGAATTCAACAGCCAAAAATAAAAAGATTAAAGCATGGATCAATGAAATAGAAAACAAAAACCAGAAAAAAGCTAAAAAACTGACTCTTTGAGACAATCAATAAAATTGATAAACCTTTATCCAGACTGCTTAGGAGAAAACAAGACACAAATTACCATACTACTATACCAAGTGTTGGTGAAGATGTGGAGGAACTGGATCTCTGATGCTCTGCTCATGGGCCTGTAATATGGTGTAACCACTTTAGAAAACAGTGTGGCCTTTTTTTTTTTTTTTGAGATGGAGTCTTGCTCTGTCACCCAGGCTGGAGTGCAGTGTCACTGTCTCCACTCACTGCAAGCTCTGCCTCCTGGGTTCATGCCATTCTCCTGCCTCAGCCTCCTGAGTAGCTGGAATTGCAGGTGCCCACCACCACACCTGGCTAATTTTTTTTGTATTTTTTTAGTAGAGACGGGGTTTCACCGTGTTAGCCAGGATG
>NW_012117288.1:293891-298501 GCF_000951035.1 Colobus angolensis palliatus
TGAGGTCAGGAGTTCGAGACCAGCCTGGCCAACATGGTAAAACCCCATCTCTACTAAAAATACAAAAATTAGCCAGATGTGGTGGTGCATGACTGTAGTTCCAGCTATTTGAGAGGCTGAGGCCAGAGAATCACTTGAATCCGGGAGGCAGAGGTTGCAGTGAGCTGAGAAATCCCGCCACCGCACTCCAGTCTGGGCAACAGAGCAATACTCCGTCTTAAAAAAAAAAAAAAAAAGACAAAAGCAACTTTGATTTCACTTACATGAAATTCTAGATAGGTGAAACTATGGTGACAGAAAGCAGATCAGCCGTTGCCTGGGGCCGGAAGGAAAAATCACTAAGGAGCATAAGCAGATGCTTGTGATAACGTTCCTTGTCTTGATTGTGCTGATGCTTATGTGGGCACATACAGCCTTCAGAGCTCATGAAATTATATACTTTAGATACGCACAGTTTCTTGTATCTCAGTTTTACCCCCGTAAAACTATTAAGAAATGTGTGCTTAATACTTTGGTGAGCATTTTATGCCCTTTGCCCCATGTAGTTGGTTCTCACTGGTAGGTAGGCAGAGGCAGGTAGAATTAGCAGCTTCAGGTGAGACAGAGTTGAGCGTAGGTTCCTTCACTCAGTCAGGCTCTCCCGGCCGGTGGCTTGTTAAGCCTGGTCTGTTAGACCAGACCAGGCCGCAGCCCTTCTTTGGTGCTGCCGCCAAGGGAAGTGTTTGGCATGTGGGGTCTCTACAGTTAGTCCTGGGTTCTAAGAGTGTGAGGCTGTTTTATTCTCTCTTTATTCCTTTGGGAGACAACATTCTACTTATGTTCACTTAATGTTTTGTCCCCTAAGCATTAGCAGAACCCAGGGCTGCATGAGTTTTGAGTTTGTGTCTGGTGTTTTCCCTCAGGGCACAGTCTTTTGCTGAGCGCCTGCGCCTGGGAATTGCAGTGATTCATGGAGAGGCGCAGGATGCCGAGTCGGACTTGGTGGATGGACGGCATTCCCCACCCATGGTCAGAAGTGTGGCTGCCATCCACCCCAGCCTGGAGATCCCCAGTAAGTGTGCTGCTGCCTCTTTCCCACTTTCCTCTGATTTTAAGGCTGACTAAACTGTTGTGTGTGTGGTTTTTTCCCTCATTCTTCAATTTTTTTTAAGTTGTCAAAGACTGATTAACACCTTTCTTGGCCAGATAGTAGCGAATGCACTTCTGATTACCTTGTAAATCGCAGGGCCCTTTAGAAGCAGTCTGTCCTTCTTTGTAAGACCTGTGAAAATGTTTGGACTATCGAGACAGTTACGATGCTTCAGGGAAGTCCATTCATTCATTCAGTGGTATATCCTAGAGTGTAGTTGAACATAAGCAAGAAGCTTTTTCATGTACAAAGTTATTGACTGTGATGTTGTTTTTAAATGCAAAATATCAGAAAGGTTTAAATGGTTTACCAGAGGGTAGGGCTTGGTAAATTCTATTGTGTCAGTACAGCTAATTATGCAGCCCTTTGAAATAATCAAGACTATCTGGAAACAAGAGAAAAATCTATGGAATATATATGAACAAGGCAGAACGCAAGATTGTATACCTATTTGTCTTAGTTCAGGCTGCTATGACTAAATACCTTAGACGGGGTAATATAAACAACAGAAATTTATTGCTCACAGTTCTAGAGGCTGTGAAGGTCAAGACAAAGGCGCCAGCACTGACCTTGTGATGGGCTGGGCACAGCGGCTCACGCCTGTAATTCCAGCACTTTGGGAGGCCGAGGCAGGTGGATCACCTGAGGTCAGGAGTTCGAGGCCAGTCTGATCAACGTGGAGAAACCCCATCTCTACTAAAAATACAAAATTAGCTGAGCATGGTGCTGCATGCCTGTAATCCTGGCTTCTCAGGAGGCTGAGGCAGGAGAATCTCTTGAACCCGGGAGACGGAGGTTGCGGTGAGCCGAGATCACACCATTGTACTCCGTCCTGGGCAACAAGAGCGAAACTCCGTCTCAAAAAAAAAAAGATAAAGGTGCCAGCAGATTTGGTGTCCGTTGAAGGCCTGTTCCTCATAGATGGTGCCTTCTTGCTGCATCCTCACATGGTGGAGAAAGGTGGAAGACTCCCTCAAGCCCTTGTCTCCGACAAGGGCACTGACACCCTTCGTAGAGCAGAGTCCTAACAAGCTAGTCACCTCCTAAAAGCCCTACCTCTTAATCCACCACAGTGGATTCCAACATGAATTTGGAGGGACACAAAAATTCCGACCATAGCATTTTGCTCCCGCCCCTCAAAATTCATGTTCACCTTACATGCAAAATACATTCATTCTATCCTAATAGCCCCCAAAATGTTAACTCCAGGTAAGTCTTAACTTAGTTTCAGCATCACCTCAAAAGTCTGAAGTCCAAAGTCCCATCCAAATATCATCTAAATCAAATATGGGTAAGACTTCGGCTCTGGGATTCACTCTGAGGCACATTTCTCTCAGGCTGTGAGCCTGTGAAATCAAACAGGTTGTATGCTTCCAAAGTGCAATGGTGGGACAGACATTGGATAGACATTCCCATTCCAAAAAGGAGAAGTGAGGCCCGGTGTGGTGGTTCACACTTATAGTCCCAGCGTTTTGGGTGGCCAAGTTGGGTGGGTTGCTTGAGGCCAGGAGTTCAAGACCAAAAGGGAGAAGTAGGAAGAAAGGAGGGACAGGTCCTGACCAAGTCTAAAACCCAACCAGACAAACAACATTAAATCTTAAGGCTTAAAAATAATTTTTGACTCAAAGCCCTGCCTTCCACAAAAACTGGGGCAGGGGTTAGTCCTGCAAAGCTCTGGATGGGCCCACTCCCACAGCTTTGCTGGGAGCAGCCCATGCAGCAGCTCTCAGTCATTGGAGTCTCAAGCCTGCATCTCTCAGGCTGGAGTTGCATGCTAGTGGTTTTACCAGTCTTGGGTCTTAGGATGGCCCTGCCCCCACGACTCCACTGGGCTTTGCCCTAGTGAGGGCTCGCTGGTGGCCCTGCCCGTGACAGTTCTCTGCTTGGGCCCTGGCATTCTTTGGGGCATCCTTTGAAGTCTGGGTAGAGATAGGTGTGCCCCCACAGCTCATTCACTCTGTGCACTGTGGAGATGGCACTGCCCAGACACCACTGTGGTTTGTTGCCTGTGCCTTCCAGAGGGGTGGCCCGAGTCGTAGTTGGGCCTGCTTGAGCTATAGCTGGAGTGGGTAAGGAGCACTCTGGAATGTGGGAAGTGGAACCTTGAAATCATTCTGCCCCCAAGACCCTGGCATTCTGGGTTTATGATGAGATGGGCAACCACAAAGATCTCGGAAATGCCTTTGGGGTCATTGCTTTACTGTCTTGATGAATAGCATCGGGTTCTTTTATTTATTTATTTATTTTCTATTTTTTTGAGACAAGTTCTCACCCCGTCACCCAGGCTGGAGTGCAGTGGTGTGATCATGGTTCATTGCAGCCTCACCTCCTGGGCTCACGCAGTCCTCCCACTTCAGCCTCATGAGTAGCTGGAACTACAGGCACTTGCCACCACACCTGGCTAATTTTTGTGTTTTTTGTAGAGACAAAGTTTTAGCATGTAGCCCAGGCTGGTCTTGAACTCCTGAGCTCAAGTGATCCACCCACCTCAGCTTCCCAAAGTACTTAAGTTGTGAGCCACTACTCCTGGCCATCTGGCTTCTTTCTATCCATACTAATCTCCTTATCAAATGTTTGCTTGGTGGCTGGGCGCAGTGGCTCACACGTGTAATCCTAGCACATTGGGAGGCCAAGGCAGGCGGATCACGAGGTCAGGAGATCAAGACCAGCCTGGCCAACATGGTGAAACCCCATCTTTACTAAAAATATAAAAATTAGCTGGGCATGGTGGTGTGTGCCATAAATCCCAACTATTTGGGAGGCTGAGGCAGGAGAATCGCTTGAACCAGGGAGTCAGAGGTTGCAGTGAGCCGAGATCCAAGATTGTGCCACCGTACTCCAGCCTGGCGACAGAGTGAGACAACATCTCAAAGACAGATCTTGATCTGTCTTCCAAGCTGGAGTGCAGTGGTGCGATCAGAGCTCACTGCAGCCTCGACTTCCAGGGCCCAAGCCATTCTGCTACCTCAGCCTCCCAAGTAGCTGGGACTATAGGTGTGTGCCACCAGGCCTGGCTAATTTTTATTTTATTTTATTTTTATTTTTCTTGTAGAGATGGAGTCTTGCTTTGTTGCCTAGACTGGTCACAAACTCTTGAGCTCAAGCAATCCTCCCTCCTTGGCCTCCCAAACTATTGGAATTATAGGCCTGAGCCATTGCATCCAGGCTTGCTTTTACATTCTTTTTTTTTTTTTTTTTTTTTTGAGATGGAGTCTCACTCTGTCACCCAGGCTGGAGTGCAGTGGTGCAATCTTGGCTCACTGCAACCTCCGGCTCCTTGGTTCAAACAATTCTTGTGCCTTGGCCTCCCAAGTAGGTGGGACTACAGGCACCCACCACCATGCTTGGCTCATTTTTGTATTTTTAATAGAGATGACATTTCACCATGTTGGCCAGGTTGGTCTCAAAACTCCTGACCTCAAGTGGTCTGCCTGCCTCGGCTTCCCAAAGTGCTGGGATTACAGGTGTGAGCCATCACCTA
>NW_012117288.1:298551-304776 GCF_000951035.1 Colobus angolensis palliatus
GAGATGACATTTCACCATGTTGGCCAGGTTGGTCTCAAAACTCCTGACCTCAAGTGGTCTGCCTGCCTCGGCTTCCCAAAGTGCTGGGATTACAGACATGAGGCACCACACCCGACCTTTTTTTTTTTTTTTTTTTTGAGACAGTGTTTTACTTTCTTGCCCAGGCTGGAGTGCAGTGGTGTGATCATGGCTCACAGCAACAGCCTTGACCTCCTGGGCTCAATCGATCCTCCCACCTCAGCCTCCCAAGTAGCTGGGACTGCAGGCGTGTGCCACCATGTCTGGCTAATTTTTGTGTTTTATGTAGAGATGGGGTTTTGCCGTGTTGTCCAGGTCAGCTTTGAACTCTTGGGCTCAAGGGATCCTTCCACCTCAGTCTCTCAAAGTGCTGAAATTACAGATGCGAGCCACCATGACCAGCCTACTGTCTGTTTTTCTACTAGCATTATGACCATGACCACTTAGATCATTTCGAAGAAGATTGAGGCTTTCTTTACAACTGTTCTCTTCTTCTGAGCCTGTCTTAGTCTGTTTTGTGTTGCTATAACAGACTACCTAAGACTGGGTATTCTATGAAGAAGACACATTTATTTAGCTCATAGTTCTTCACGCTGGGAAGTTAAAGAGCAGAGCATCACATCTGGCAGTTTCTGGTGAGGGCCACACACTAGGTTGAAACATGGTGGAGAAGAAAAGTGAGCAGGCGGGTGCAGAGAGATCACATGGCAAGCGAGGAAATGGGAGAGTCTGGGAAGCCAAACTCATTTTTATAATAACCTGCTCTCGTGGGAACTAAGTGCCCTGAGAGCAAGAACTCACCCCAATAGGAAGGCATTAATCCATTCATGAAAGATCTGCCTCTGTGACCCAAACATCTCCCACTAGGCCCCACTTCTCAATAGTGCACAGTGGGGATTAAATTTTTTCTTTTTTTTTTTTTGAGACGGAGTCTTGCTCCATCACCCAGGCTGGAGTACGGTGGTGTGATTTTGGCTCACTGCAACCTCCGCCTCCCGGGTTCAAGAAATCTCCTGCCTCAGCCTCCCGAGTAGCTGAGACTACAGATGCCCGCCGCCACACCCGGCTAATTTTTTGTATTTTAGTAGAGATGTGGTTTCACCTTGTTGCCCAGGCTGGTTGTGAACTGAGCTCAGGCAGTCCACCCACCTCGGCCTCCCAAAGGGCTGGGATTACAGGCGTGAGCCACCGCACCTGGCCCAAATTTTTAACATAAGTTTTGGTGGAGACAAAGTACATCCAAACCATAGCAGAGCCCTCACCAGAGCTCCCCTTTACAGTCTGTACGTAGCAATACAGTCTTTTTCTAGCCTTTTCCTCTTCTAACCTCTGCCCATTACCCAGTTCCAAAGCCACTCCTGCACTGGTAGGTATTTGATACAGTAGCAACTCACTTCTCAGTAGCAATTTCTGTCTTAGTTTGTTAAGGCTGTTATAACAAAATACCTTAGACTTGGTAATTTTCCTTTTTTTTTTTTTTGAGATGGACTTTCGCTCTTGTTGCCCAGGCTGGAGTGCAATGATGCGATCTTGGCTCACCACAACCTCCACCTCCCGAGTTCAAGTGATTCTCCTGCCTCAGCCTCCCAAGGAGCTGGGATTACAGGCGTGCGCCACCACGCCTGGCTAATTTTTGTATTTTTAGTAGAGACGGAGTTTCTCCATGATGGTCAGGCTGGTTACGAACCCCCGACTTCAGGTGATCTGTCCACCTTAGCCTCCCAAAGTGCTGGGATTACAGGCATGAGCCACCGCACCCGGCCAGACTAGGTAATTTATAAACAACAGAAATTCATTGCTCACAGTTCTGGAGGCTGGGAAGTCCTGGATCAAGGCACTAACAGATTGGTGTCAGGGGAGGGCTCACTCTGCTCCTGAGGTGGCACCTTGTTGCTGTGTCCTCACATGGTGGAAGGAGCAAGGCAGCTCTCTGTAAGGACACTAATCCTGTTCGTGAAGGCAGAGGCCTTGAGATTTAATCATTTCTCAAAGGCCCCAGCTGTTAATACTGTCAAATTGGGTATTAGGTTCCAACATAGCGTTTTGAGAGAACACCATCTTTAGACCACAGCACTCTCTTTGTCTATGCAAGGACCAGGAGGGAATATGAAGAATGAATGTAGTTGGGTTGGGGTGATAGAGTTATGTATGAATTTGTTTTTGTGTTTAAGAAACTTCCCCATGCCTTAATAACATCTTCTGAAAAAAAAAAAAAAAAAGCCGCCTTCAAGTTGTTGGGGAGGAACCCTAACCCCCTGCCCTCATAGATTCAGTGTTTGGTGGCATATGGACTAAACTGGCAAAAGACAGATGAGGAAGAGGAAAGACGGTTTAACCACATACATACACATGTGTGTGATGCATCTCTTTTGTGTGAGTCACAAAAATGTGACTCAAAGAAGTGGTTAGAATGTGGGGCTTATATAGTATCTTAATAGGGGAACAGGAGGGGCAGAAAAGGCCCATGTGGGAAAACAGATGACTTCTTTTTTTTTTTTTGAAACGCTCTTTTGCCCAGCCTGGAGTGCAGTGGCGCAATTATGGCTCACTGCAACCCCTGCCTCCCAGGTTCAGGCAATTCTCATGCCTCAGCCTCCCGGGTAGCTGGGACTACCGGTATGTCCACCATGCCCAGGTAATTTTTGTATTTTGTTTTTGTTTTTGTTTTGTTTGTTTGTAGAGACGGGGTTTCGCCATGTTAGCCAGGCTGGTCTCAAACTCCTGACCTCAAGTGATTTGCCTACCCCAGCCTCCCAAAGTGCTGGGATTACAGGTGCCTGGCCCAGATGACTTCTTAATAGGGGAAGAGGAGGAGGGAGGGGACTGATGGGAAGTGGGTGCTAAGGAGAATAGATGGGAGAGAGGCTAGTTTTTGACAGCATCTGTTTAGGTGTGGTCTGGACTTCTTCTAGTCTTAAGCGGTAAGAGTCAGTCTTCCCTGGTGTTCCCATGGAGGGGATTTATCACAGTTGAGTTATTTTGAGTTATTTTGTGAGGCTCTGTTTTTCAGCATAGGGACTTCAGGAACTCAAATGCTTTCGGCTCAAAATAATTTTTAGGTCACAGAGGTATATTCTGGACTGTTAGATTTTTGCCTTGCCTAGGAGTTTGCTCATTTATAGAGAAAAAAAAACAGAAGGAACTAGTGTGGCTGGGATAGCCATGAAGAAGCTGGAATTCCAGCTGTACTTTGTAGATGGCAGCTGAGGTAGAAATGGAAGGCCATCTGGGCAGGGGTTAAATCTCCTGAGGGGTAGGGGACTGAGCTTGAGTCTGCATCTGGCTCCATCACTTATCGGCTGTATGTCCTTGGGCCTGTTGCTTTCCTAAAAAAGAGCGACAACAAGAGGCCATCCTCAGAGTTGACCCATATGATAGGCCAAGACGGTGGCGAGCCCAGGACAAGCTCTCAGGACCCAGCGCTGCCTGCCTTATGTGAATGAGACAGGACTGCAGTGATGAGATGTTCGGTGATGGACTGTGGTGTGGCCAGGAAGACACTAACCTGACTACCAGGAGGCCCCAGAAGGGAGGAGATGGACTAAGATAGCAGTATCTGCGGGGAGCCGACCCAGGAGGACTTTGAATACCAGTAAATACACTCGCGTCCTAGAAGGTGGCCAGCAAAGGCTCTCGATCTAGGCTATTTAGTGTTCAGCAGGCCAGGCTTGCATCTGTGTTTGGGATAGGTTGCACGGAACAGAAGCTGGAAGTGCAGAGGCCAGATCCGGGAGGCTGATGAAGTTGAGCAGGCACATGGGAGGGGAGCTTGATCTCTTGGGCTGTGCTGTCCAGCCGGGTGGCCACCGGCTACGTGTGGCTCCTGCACACTGGGAATGGGGTGGGGAGGAGTGGGAGTGTGAAGGACACACACCCCTAATCTGAAAACCTTAATGTAAATATCTCATTAGTGAAGTTTTATTGATTCTGTGTTAAAATGGTAATATTTTGATATATTGAATCAAATCAAACATGTTATTAAAATTAATTTTACTTTTTTTGTGCTTCTGTAATGTGGCTACTAGAAAATCTAAAATTGCTTATATGGCTTACATTTGTCACTGTGTATTT
This sequence comes from Colobus angolensis palliatus, assembly GCF_000951035.1. Lineage (NCBI taxonomy): Eukaryota > Metazoa > Chordata > Mammalia > Primates > Cercopithecidae > Colobus > Colobus angolensis. Next base: position 302,641 of record NW_012117288.1, read on the forward strand.
GTGTTATGCGTTGTTGCTCTAGGGGGTGGTAGCAATGGGAATGAAAGGGACAGAGCACTTTGAGAAATGTTAAAAAGACAATGGGAGGGAGGCCAGGTACGTTGGTGTACTCCTTTAATCCCAGCACTTTGGAAGGCTGAGGTGGAAGATTTGCTTGAGCCCAGGAGTTTGAGACCAGCCTGGGCAACATAGCACAACCCCATTTCAAAAAAAAGTTTAAAAATTAGCCAGGTGTCTGGACACAGTGGCTCACACCTGTAATCCCAGCACTTTGGGAGGCCGAGGTGGGTGGATCATGAGGTCAGGAGTTCGAGACCAACCTGACCAACATGGTGAAACCCTGTCTCTACTAAAAATATAAAAATTAGCTGAGTTTGGTGGCGCATGCCTGTAATCCCAGCCACTCGGGAGGATGAGTCAGGAGAATCACTTGAACCCAGGAGGCGGAGGTTGCAGAGAGCTGAGATTGTGCCACTGCACTCCAGCCTGGGCAATAGAGTGAGACTACCTCTCAAAAATAAATAAATAAATAAAATAAGCCAGGTGTGGTGGTGTGCCTGTAATCCCAGCTACTTGAGAGTCTGAGGTGAAAGGATCACTTGAACCCAGGAAGTCGAGGCTGCAGTGAGCCATGATGGTGCCACTGCACTCCAGCCTGGGTGACAGAGTGAAACCCTATCTCTAAAAAAGATGGCAGGAGGGAATGAACATTTTTAATGTTTTAGTCTCCAGTACAGCCCTTTTAATTGAGTGATGATTTTCTATTTTATAGATAAACAGGGTCAGAAAGAGCAAGCAACTTCCCTGCAGTCAGCTGAACTTGTCTGACTAAAACCTGTGCTTTTGCTACTGTGCTCATGGGTCTCTTGGACTTAGTGATGGGAATTTAAGGAGGAGAAAGGCAGGAGATAGAGCCAAGGTTCAGGATTTGGGGCTGGGAAGGTGTTAATAAAGCGTTTGGCTCAGGGCCTCAAAGCCTTTTGCTTGTGTGTGCATTTCTCACAGCCTCACGTGCCCAGGCTGTTGGTGCTGGGGATTAGGCCTGGGGCTGCCGCTCCCTTTCAGAATTCTTGCCTGGCCTCAGAGGGGCTTGTATCTAGGAACCTCAGCAGAACCCTGCGAGGGCTGGCTGGGACCATTGGTGAGATGAGCCATGCCCAGGAGGCATGGATGAATATATGTTCCTTTTCAGTCCTGCAAGCATATGGGCTGTGATGAGGAATGCATTGGCAGTCTTTAGATGAATGCTGCTCCTTTGGAACTTGCTGGGTGTTAGCTTTTGGTGTGGCCTTAGGGAGTCGACTCTGGACTGCAGACACTGAACTAGAGGTTTCCCATCTGGAAATGAGGTCATGGGACTGGATGATCTCTATGTTCTTTCTAATATTTCTTTTTTTTTTTTTTTGAGACGGAAGTCTCGCTCTGTCGCCCAGGCTGGAGTGCAGTGGTGCAATCTGGGCTCACTGCAAGCTCGCCTCCTGGGTTCACGCCATCCTCCTGCCTCAGCCTCCCGAGTAGCTGGGACTATAGGCACTCGCCAGTATACCCAGCTAATTTTTTGTATTATTAGTAGAGATGGGGTTTCACTGTGTTAGCCAGGATGGTCTCTATCTCCTGACCTTATAATCTGCCCGCCTCAGCCTCCCAAAGTTCTGGGATTACAGGCGTGAGCCACCACGCCCGGCAATATTTCTTTACTCGTGTGATCTTTATGTTTCATTCATAATTTTAATTATAATGTTTCTAAGTTTATGTTTTGACTCAAGTAGTGATCATTACAGGCCGTCTTTGGGAATGCAGAATTTTAGTTTCACGGATCCTAAATATTGGATTGTTTTTATACATTTGATGATTTGACACCCTACATAGAATGGTTTTTTAAGGTACTAGCAAATAATATATGAAGGGAAAAGAAAGCATTCTTCCTGCAGCATCTTGAATATAAAGATTTTATTATTTAGTATTAGATTCTAAAACTTATTTTGTATCCTCTGATTTCTTATAGATAAAAATATGCCTACTAAAAAACAATGAAAATACTTCTTCAGGCCGGGCGCGGTGGCTCAAGCCTGTAATCCCAGCACTTTGGGAGGCCGAGACAGGCGGATCACGAGGTCAGGAGATCGAGACCATCCT
>NW_012117288.1:306251-319418 GCF_000951035.1 Colobus angolensis palliatus
CGGGCGTGGTGGCAGGAGCCTGTAGTCCCAGCTACTCGGAGGCTGAGGCAGGAGAATGGCGTGAACCCGGGAGGCAGAGCTTGCAGTGAGCCGAGATCGCGCCACTGCACTCCAGCCTGGGCGACAAAGCGAGAGTCCGTCTCAAAAAAAAAAAAAAATTTACTGCCTTTCAGTATATTCACAGTTTTGTGCAGTTACCATTTCTTTCTAGTTTCAAAACTTCTCATTACCCCAGAAGAACACCCTGCACCCATTAAGTAGTTTCCCCATGCCCCCTTCCCCCAACCCCTGGCAACCACTCATCTCCATTCTCTTTCTGTGGATGTTTGCCTACTCTGGACATTTCATATAAATGGAATCATATAACATGTAGACTTTTGTATCTGGCTTCTTTCTCTGAGCATGTTTTGAGGTTCATCCATGGGATAGCACGTGTCAGTGCTTCATTGCTTTTGATGGCTGGATAATATTTCATTGTCAGCATTTGATAGGAATTTGGGTTGTTTCCACTTTTGACTGTGCTGCTCCGTATATTCATGTATGAGTTTCTGTGTGGATAGATGGTTCATTTCTCGTGGTCTATACCTGGGATCAGAATTGCTGGGTCTTTTGGTGTATGTTTAACTTTTTGAGGAACTGCCAGCCTTTTCTCACAGCAGCTGCACCATTTTATATTCCTACCAGTAATGTACAAAGGTTCCAGTTTCTCCACATCCTCATCAACACTTATTTTCTACTTTTTTATTGTAGTCAGCCCAGTGGGCATACAGTGGCATCTCATTGTGATTTTGATAAACATTTCCCTAATGACTACTGACTTCATTGGTATATCTTCTTTGGAGAAATATCTGTTGAAATCCTTTGCCCGTTTTTGAACTAGGTTTGTCTTTTTATTGTTGAATTATAAAAGTTATTTATATATTTTGCCATATATGTAAGTGTATATATATATAATTTTTTATTTTTTTATTTTTATTATTTTTTTTGAGACAGGGCCTCGCTCTCTCACCCAGGCTGGAGTGCAGTGGTGCATTTGTGGCTCACTGGAGCCTTGACCTCCCAAGCTCAAGTGATCCTCTCACCTCAGCCCCTCCCCAAGTAGCTGGGACTACTGGCATGCACCACCATGCCTTGCTAACTTTTGTATTTTTTGTAGAGACAGGTTTTCGCCATGTTGCTGAGGCTGGTCTCAAACTTCTGAGCTCAGGCAGGCAATCTGTCCGCCTCAGCCTCCCAAAGTGCTGGAATTACAGGCGTGAGCCACCATGCCCAGCCTACTTTATATATTTTGGACACTAGACTCTTACTGGATACATGATATGCAAATATTTTCTGCCATTCTATAGGTTATTTTTTTACTTTTTTATATTTATTTATTTTGAGATGGTGTCTTGCTCTGTTGCTCAGGCTAGAATGCAATGGCATATCTCCTCTCGCTGCAACCTCCACCTCCTGGGTTTAAGCGATTCTCCTGCCTCAGCCTCCCAAGTAGCTGGGATTACAGGTGCATGCCACCATGCCTGGCTAATTTTTGTATTTTTAGTAGAGACAGGGGTTTCACCATGTTGGCCAGGCTGGTCTCAAACTCTTGACCTCATGATCTGCCCACCTCGGCCTCCCAAAGTGCTGGGATTGTAGCCATGAGCCACCACGCCCAGACCTCTTTCTTATTTATTTTTTATTGAGACAGGATCTCACTGTGTCACTGAGGCTGGAGTGCAGTAGCATGATCATTGCTAAGTGCAGCCTTGGAACCTCCCAGGCTCAAGTGACCTCTTGCCTCAGCCTTCTGAGTAGCTGTGACTACAGGTGCACACCACCATGCCTGGGTAATTAAAAAAAGAAATTTATAGAGATGGGGTCTCACTGTGTTGCCCAGGATGGTCTTGAACTCCTGAGCCCAAGCAATCCTGTCTCCTCAGCCTCCCAAAGTGCTGGAATTATAGGTGCGAGTCACCACGCCCAGCCACAAAAGATTTTAATTTTGATTAAGTCCAATTTATATTTTTGTTGCTTTTCGGTATAATACCTAAGAATTCTATTTTCTTTCTTTCCTTTTTTTTTTTTTTTTTTTCATTTTTTTGAGACACGGTCTTGCCGTGTTGCCCAGGCTGGGCTGCAGTGGCATGATCTTGGCTCACTGCAACCCCCACCTCCCGGGCTCAAGTGATCCTCCCACTTCAGCCCTCCAAGTAGCTGGGACTACAGGCATGTGCCACCACCAAACCTGGCTAATTTCTGTATTTTTTTTTGTAGAGATGGTGTTTCACTCTGTTGCCCAGGCTGGTCTCAAACTCCTGGGCTCAAGAGATCCACCCAGCTCGGCCTCCCAAAGTGCTGGGATTACAGGTGTGAGCCACTGCTCCTGGCCAAGAATCCTATTTTCTTAAATTTCTTTCAATGATGATTTGTAGTTTTCATAAGTTCTTGGTTAAACTTATTCCTAGTATTTTATTCTTTTGCCTCCTTTTGTAAATGGAATTGCTTTCTTAATTCCCTCTTTTGATTGTTCAATGCTGCTGTGTAGCAACTGATTTTGTGTGTTGATTTTGTTCTTGGCAACTTGACTGAATTCGTATTTTAACTTTAGTGAGTGTATTTGTGGATTCTTGGGGATTTTCAGTAGGTAGGATCATGTCATCTGCTAATAGAGATAGTTTTACTTTTCCTTTCTGATCTGGATGCCTTTCATTTTGTTTTCTTGCCTAATTACCCTTGCTAGCATATCCAGTATCATGGTGGATGGCAGTGGTGCAGCAGGCACCCTTGTCTTGTTCCTGATCTTAGGGGAAAGCTTTTGACCTTGGGCCATAAGGTATCAAGTCAACTGTGGGTTTTTTTAGTTGCCCTTTATCAGATTGAGGAAATTCCCTTCTATTCCTAGTTGTTTGAATGTTTTTATCTTGAAATATTAACTTACTTAAAATTTTGTTTTACTTTTTAATATAAAAACTTTGGTGTGTGTGTTTTATTCCAACCAGTGCTGATTCCTAAAGAAAAGCCCCCAATCACAGTTGTGGGTGATGTTGGAGGAAGGATTGCCATCATCGTGGTATGTAGACCTCTTTTATTATTAATTCTAGCATTTGCCATTGTTATTCTGTTGATTGATTGATTACTTGATTGATTGATTTTGTGACAGTCTTGCTGTCACCCAGGCTGGATTGCAGTGGTGCGTTCTCGGCTCACTGCAACTTCTGCCTCCCAGGTTCAAACGATTCTCTTACCTCAGCCTCCCAAGTAGCTGGAATTACAGGTGCCTGCCACCATGCTTGGCTAATTTTTGTATTTTTAGTAGAGATGGGGTTTCACCACGTTGGCCAGGCTGGTCTCGAGCTCCTGACCTCATGATCTGCCCGCCTTGGCCTCCCAAAGTGCTGGGATTACAGGCGTGAGCCACTGCACCCAGCCACCACTGCATTTAAAAAACAAAAAAAAAAAACTTTTTATTTTGAAGTAATTATAGATCCACAGGAAGTAGGGGGAAATACACAGGGACATCCTGTGTATTCATTACCCAGCATCCTCCATCTTGCTTAACTATGGTACAATAACACAAGCCTGGAAATTCTCAGTGCCACAGTCACAGAGGTCCTTCAGACAGCACCAGTTGTGCATGTAGTGTATGTGTGTGTGTGTGTGTGTGTGTGCAGTCTTATCATGGGTAGCTTTGTGGAACCACCACCACAATCAGGACACAGAATTGCTCCTTCACTGCAAGGCACCCTCATGCTTCCCTTCATAGCTACACCCACATCCTTCCCACCCAATCTGCAACCCCTGGTGTCTTTGTCCATTTTGTGCTGCTGTAACACGTAAGACTAGGTTGTTTACACAGAATAGAAGAAATTTATTCTCTAACAGCTCTAGAGGCTGGATGTCCACATCATGGCACCAGTATTTGGTCTGGTGAGGACCTTCTTGCTGCATCCTCACATGGCAGAAGGCAGAAGGACAAAAAGGAATGAACTTTCCTTCAGAAGGGCAGGAAAGAGGCGAACCCATTCCCACAAGCCTTTTTATAGCGACATGAATCCATTCCTCACGGCAGAGCCCTCACAACCTAAACACTTCCCCAAAGACCCCACCTCCCAACACTGTTGCACTGGGGAATAAGTTTCCAACACATGAATTTTGGAGAGACAAAAACATTCAAGCCACAGCACTGGCAACCCATGATCTGTCCTCTGTATTTCTAATTATTATTTCAAGAATGTCATATAAATGGAATCTATGGTTTATAACCTTTTGAGTTTTGGTTAACCTGCCATGATTACCCTGAGATCCATCCAGTTTGTTTTGTATATAAATATTTTATTCCTTCTTATTGCTGGGCAGTATCCCATGGCATAGAGGTACCAGAGTTTATTTGTTGAAGGACATTTGGTTGATTTCCAGGTTGGAGCTATTATACATAAAACTCACTATGTACATTCATGTATGGGTTTTTGTGTGAACAGAATTTTGATTTCTCTGGGGTAATTGCACTTATAAATGCAGTTGTTGGTTTGCATAGTAGTTGCAAATATAGTCTTATAAGAGTCTGTCAAACTGTTTGCCAAGGTGGCTGTACCATTTTACTAGTAGTACTTTTTAAGTAGCGTGTGTGTGTGTGTGTGTGTGTATTTTTGAGGGGGTATAGTCTGGGTCTGCTGCCCAGGTTGGAGTGCAGTGGCTTGATCACAGCTCACTGCAACTTCCACCCCCTGGGCTCAAGCAATCCTCCTGCCTCAGCTTCCCAAGTAGCTAGGACTACAGCTGCGTACCACCATGCCTGGCTAGTTTTTGTTTTTGTAGAGACTGGGTTTCACCATGTTGCTCAGGCTGGTCTTGAACGCCTGAGCTCAAGCAATCCTCCCACCTCAGCCTCCCAAAGTGCTGAGACTACAGGTGTGAGCCACCACGCCTAGCCTTTACATGTATATTTTTGATCATGGTAACTTCAGTATGCAATAAAAGAGTAGAAACCACTGAACTGGGTATTTTATTATTAAAAACAATAATCATTATTATTTTTTCCATTATAATAACATGTAAAAAACATATTTCCCATATGCTCAGTGGAGAAAATTTGGAAATAAGGAAGGTAGCAAGAAGCAGCAAGGGGAAAGAGGCAACCATAATTCTGTTACCCAGAGTCGAAAACATCTTTTAACACTTTTTCTGTGCATTAGAAACAAAAAAAGAAAATCATACCTCCGTCATTTCTGGTGCGATCTGCATTGTGACAGCACAGTGTTGGCCAGTTACGGTGCAGAAAACAGTGCTACCCCTGGGAGCCTGGAGTGTGGTGGGAGATAGCCCAAATAGTGAGTGGCAGGTGCTGTGCAGGAGGAGGCTCGTGTGAAAGTCCTGGAGGGATGCCACGGGGCACGGTGATGGGGACATGGGGCCGTGCTGTCTGCACAAGGCCAAATGGAAGAGCAGATTTTTCACAATAAATGTAGGCAGACCCTTTTTTTTCCCTGGTTGTCTAACCTATTATTATAGAATTGCTCGTATACATTCTTTTCTATCTGTGCTTTGGCAGGATGACATCATTGATGATGTTGACAGCTTTCTTGCTGCAGCAGAGACCCTGAAGGAAAGAGGTGCATATAAGATCTTTGTGATGGCAACTCATGGCTTGTTGTCTTCTGACGCCCCCCGGCTGATTGAAGAGTCTGCCATTGATGAGGTAACAGGGTCTGGGTGTGTTCGTGAGGACAGCCGCCTGGGCTTCTGGCACATCATGATCTTTAGTTACAGCGAGTAGGGACAAGACTGAGATTGTGGTTAAGAAAGGAATCAAGGGCTGGGCATGGTGGTTTATGCCTGTAATCCCAGCACTTTGGGTGGCTGAGGCAGGCAGATTACCTGAGGTCAGGAGCTGGAGACCAGCCAACAGGCAGAAACCCGCTCTCTACTAAAAATACAAAAATTAGCCTTGCATGGTGGTGGGCACCTGTAATCCCAGCTACTTGGGAGGCTGAGGCAAGAGAATCGCTTGAACCCAGGGAGCAGTGGCTGCAGTGAGCCGAGACTGTGCCACTGCACTCTAGCCTGGATAACAGAATGAGACTCTGTCTCAAAAAAAAATAATAAATAATAATAATAATAGTAATGTATACAACTCATTAGTTTTTAGAATGTTTGGAGTTGTGCAGTCATTACCATAGTTGATTTTAGAACATTTTCTTCTCCCTAGAAAGGAACGCCATACCCATTAGCAGTCACTTCACATTTTCTCTCACTGCCGTTAGTCCCTGGCAACCACTAATCTGCTTTCTGTCGCTCTAGATTTGCCTGTTCTGGACATTTCATATTAATGAGATTACACAATGTGTGGTCTTTTGTGCTGGCTTCCTTCACTCAACATAGTATTTTCAAGGTTCATCCATGTTGTAGCATGAATCAGTACTTCATTCCATTTTATGATCAAAGAATACTCTGTTACATGGATAGTCCACATTTTGTCTCTCTTTTCATATTTCATGTCGATAGAAATTTTTTCCGCTTTTTAACTTATGCATGGTGCTGCAGTAAACATTTGTGTACAAGCTTTTGTGTAGGCATCTGTTTTCCCTTCTCTTTGATGCGTACCTAGGTTTAGTACTGCTGGGTCATACAGTAACTTCATGTTGAAACTTTCGAGGAGCTGCCAGACTGTTTTTCAAAGCAGCTGCACCATTTTACATTCCCACAGCAGTGAGTGGGGGGGGTTCCAGTTTCTCTGCATGCCTCCAATACTTGTTATTATCTTTTTTTGCCATACCTGTCCTAGTGGGTGTGAGGTTATCAAATCTTAACCTAAGAAACACAGGCCAGGCGCAGTGGCTCATGCTTGTAATCCCAGCACTTTGGGAGGCTGAGGCGGGTGGATCATGAGGTTAGGACATCAAGACCATCCTGGCGAACATGGTGAGACCCTGTCTGTACTCAAAACACAAAAAAATTAGCTGGGCTTGGTGACGGGCACCTGTAGTCCCAGCTACTTGGGAGGCCAAGGCAGGAGAATGGCATGAACCCGGGAGGCGGAGCTTGCAGTGAGCCGAGATGGCGTCACTGCACTCCAGCCTGGGTGACAGAGCGAGACTCCATCTAAAAAAAAAATTGAAACATTGACTTGAGACATAGATCCACTGTTTTCCTGTCATGGCGAGCCTCAGATTTGAGAAGCTATCACATTTCCAGATCAAACCATGAAGCTACTTGGCTTTCTGATGCTCTGGTTTTTTTTCTCTTGCTTCACAGGTAGTGGTCACCAATACAATTCCACATGAAGTCCAGAAGCTCCAGTGCCCCAAGATTAAAACCGTGGATATCAGCATGATCCTTTCAGAGGCGATCCGTCGGATCCACAATGGGGAGTCCATGTCCTACCTTTTCAGAAACATAGGCTTAGATGACTGAACAGCTGTCCTTTAGGAAAACTCCCGAGGGCCAAACTGGAAACACAAGAGTGACTGCTCGGTGGGATAGAGTTCACAGGAACCGTCATGTTTGTTCCTCCCTCTCCCCTGTAACCTCTCTTCTTGTTGATTCCTATGAAGATAGACCAACTTTTTATGTCGGTTTGGGTGTTCGTGAGTTTGGGGAACCATTTTTATAAAAGAAAAACTTTATTCTCCTCTTTTGAAAAGGTAAGACCTTGTTTTAGTTTTAACTGTTTAAAAAATAACACTTGGAATAAGATTTGTAAGCTTACAAAGTCTTTTTCTGAAGTTGCTTGAGCCAAGTGCTTAAAAAGTTAATAAAATAAAATGATCTGTATGATACCTGCAGTTGAAAAGCCAAAAAGATAATACTGTCAAGTCCAGTAAATGACATTTTTAGAGATGCTTTTGTAGACAAGCATATGGAATATGTGATTGTATTTATTTTCTGCAACTAAAACAGGAATAAAAACTTGTGTTTGCGTGTTTTTCTAAAACTTTGTGTTTTGGCAATCGTTTTATAACTAAAATAAAATGAAAGCTGAATCTACACACTGTGAATGTTGAAATGTTTATCAGCTTGTTTTCTCTTCTGCAGCTTTGTGGGGGGATGCAGTAGCCTCCCAGAGATGTAATATTCTCTGTTCTGATAATTTGTCCAAGGCCCTGAAAGTTCCCGACGTGTAGTCATTTGACTGAGGAGGGAGAGGAGTTGGAATCTCAGGATGCAAGGCCGCAGGCAGCAGGGGAACCAGTGAGCACCATCTGCCGTTGGTCTTGGTGTGGCTTTGCCTCTCTTCCATGGCTGGCTGTTCTCTGTCATGCTCTAGGGAGATGAGATGCTGGGAGATGCGTCCCAAAGGGCAAGTGACATGACCCTTGTTGCTATCAAGGGTCTAAATATCATCTGTCTTTAGCGTTTAGGACCCTGAACTTCCACACAGAGTCCATTGGACTGGCCTCCCCTGGAGCACTGGCACTGGGGTTTATGCCCACCTGTCCTCCCACTCAGCCTGACTTAGGAAGGAAAATGTAGACTTGCTCATAAAAACTAATTTTTCTTCCAAAACACCTTAAACCTTTGCTTTCTGCTTTTCTTGTTAGAATCTGGAATAAAATAGTAGTTTATTTAGCACAAAATTAAGATCAGTCACCAGCCATGCTGGCCTTCCCTGTGCTCCACAGAGAGCAGCGTGGCCCATGGGCTTGCCCCAGTAGGCCAGGGCCTTGTTTGTGCAGAAGCACCAAGGGCTCTGCTTCTGGAAGCTGCCCAAGTATTCCATGGGCTCCTGCACCCCCAGCAGTGCCACCCTCACACCTAGTTTACTTCTGAGGAAACAGCTTCGGGGGAAAGGTTTTCTCTCCCCAAGTTTTCAAATCCAGTTAATGATAGAGCTATTTACTTTGAAAAAGTGTCCTTGCTAGAAAGCTTTCTAGGAACCTGTTCCTGGAAATGAGGCCTCTCGATCTTCAGAATGAATTGGCTTAGGGCATGGGATGGTAGCTGGCGGCTTCTTTGCCAGGGCACCTCTGTCAGTTGCAGGCTGGAGACCACCCAGTTTCTACATTTGGAAGAAGAGCTTTGGGAGCAAGGTGTCACCACCCATGAGATTGGAGCCTGCCTGTGGTGCCGGGACCTCCCACTGTTGCTGCGAAATGAGCTGAAGAGGCTTCAGTAAGTCTCACAGCTCCAGCCTCTGCTGGGTTGGGTTTTTTCCTACCTTCTGCTCTTTGGATGCTATCTAACCATTTGCTACTATAGATGACGGTTGAAGTCACCATGTGGTTTGGCTTTATACCAAGTGACAGGCACTTCCTGAACAGCCATGGGGCGTTCCCTGGGGTGGCTGTGCTGACACAGTGGCCCTCCATGGTTTGGGAATGGCGGTGCTGCACTAGCAGGGAGGACGGGTCCTGCTCTGGGTTCCTTGGAGATGCAGTGGACTCTCAAGCTCCTTCAGTGGGAGGTTTCCTCCTGCCACTGTGTCCAGGGAACTTTGACCCCCGTGGTTTTTCCTGGCATGTCATCTTTCATGAAGAAAAGTCATATTTACAGAAGTGAATGGAAACATGTTTTATGGGAGTGTTTTCCTCTGGGTAATGAACTTGGCTAAAGCTAGGATCCTTCACACCCACAGAGACTCGAAGGTCTGCTGAGTTGGCTCTGGAAGAACGTGAAGATGAGTGCCGGGGGGAGCCACGGGCAGAGCATGTGCCAGGGGATGGCTGACAGAGGGCTGAGGCCAGGAAAGACAATTGGCAGATGATGGTGGGGGAGAGTGGAGTGCCACGTCCTGGCCCGCCGGGCTGGGGCAGGAGGATGGAGGCCCTCAAGGGGCAAGTCAGGTGCCCAGTAAGGACACCCAAACCTCTCAGCCACCCCCTTCCCTGTCTAGAGGAGACCCCGTATACAGTTTCTCCATGTATTGTAGGCTTTTCTTTGGCCAAAGAAGCCATTTACCCTCTAGACTACTGTCTTTGCTAGAGACAGAGACAGTCTCTGTGGCCAGAGATAATGGTGAAGTAAACCCAGAAACTCTATGACAGAAAACAGGCTAATCGTTTCCAGTTCTGACTGTGACATCATCGCTTGACAGATGTGGTTAGAGCAATGCTCTCGAGGCATCAAGGGCACACAGGATGCCACCAAAGGGCATGAGTGGATGGACAAATACCAGTTCCACCACACTGGGACATTAATCTTTTGGCTCTCACTGTTTATTACCTCTAAGGCTGAGGAGGGAGGATTGCTTGAACCCGGGAGGTGGAGGTCACAATGAGCCGAGATCATGCCACTGCACTCCAACCTGGGCAACAGAGCAAGACCCCGTCTCAAAAAAAGCTGTAGAATTCAACACCTACTTTTAACAGATCAACCAGACAAAAGATCAATAAGGAAAGAGATCACACCACTGTACTCCATGCTGGTGACAGAGTGAAACTCTCTCAAGAAAAAAAAAGGCTGAAATGCTAAATTTTATGTTGTATGTATTGTGTACTTTATAAAACATCGTTGGAAGAAATTAAAGACGACCTAAATAGGAAGACATCCCACGATCACGGGTTGGAAATCTTAATATCATTAAGATGCAATACTCCAAAGCAATCTACAGATTTAGTGTAATATCTATCAAAATCCCCAATGGCATCTTTTGGCAGCTATAGAAAAGCCCATCCTTAAATTCATACAGAATCACCGAGGACCTCAAATAGCCAAATCAGTTTGAAAAAGAACAAAGTTTGAGGACTTGTACTTCTTGATTTCAGAACTTACTACTAAGCTATACTAATCAAAGACAGTGTAGTTCTGGCATAAGGAGAGGCATATAAGTCAATGGAGTAGAATCAAGAGTTCAGAAATAAACACTGTATCTCTAGTCAATTGATTTTCGACACAGTTGCCAAGATCTCTCAGCAGGAAAAAGAATGGTGATTTTTTGGGGGGGTTCTTTTTCATTTTGTTTTGTTTTGTTTTGTTTTTTTGAGACAGAGTCTCACTCTATTGCCCAGGCTGGAGTGCAGTGGCACGATCTCGGTTTACTGGCACTATCTCGGCTCACTGCAACCTCTGCCTCCTGGGTTCAAGCAATTCTTGTACCTCAGCCTTCCAAGTAGCTGAGTCTACAGGCACGCAACACCATGCCTGTATATATATACACACACACACACATATATATATATATAGTTTTCTTTTTTTCTTTTTGAGACTGAGTCTCACTCTGTCGTCCAGGCTGGAGTGCAGTGATACAATCTTGGCTCACTGCAACCTGCACCTCCCGTGTTCAAGCAATTCTTCTGCCTCAGCCTGCTGAGTAGCTAGGATTACAGGCATGTGCCACCACACCCAGCCAATTTTTGTATTTTTAGTAGAGACAGGGTTTCACCATGTTGGTCAGGCTGTTCTCAAACTCCTGACCTTGTGATCTGCCTGCCTCAGCCTCCCAAAGTGCTGGGATTACAGGCGTGAGCCACCGTGCCCGGCCCAAAAACATTTTTTAAATGGGATTTGAATAGGCATTCCCACAAAGAAAGATATACAAAAAGATATACAGGCCGGGTGTGGTGGCTCACGCGTGTAATCCCAGCATTTTGAGAGGCCGTGGGTGAATCACTTGATGCCAAGAATTTGAGACCAGCCTGGCCAACGTGGAAAAGCCCCATCTCTACTAAAAATACAAAAATTAGCTGAGCATGGTGGTGCACGCCTGTAATTCAAGCTACTCAATGGCTGAGACACAAGAATCGCTTGAACCCAGGAGGCAGAGGTTGTAGTGGGCCAAGATTATGCCAAGACACGGTAACTCAGTTTCAAAAAAAAAAGAAAACGAAAAGATGTACAGGCATTCATACAAAAAATATATCTAAATGGAAAGATGCTCAGCATCATTAGTCATTATAGGTAGTATAAACAAAAACCACAATGAAATACCACTTGATAGCCATTTGAATGGTTGTACTACAAAACAAAACCAGAAATAACAAGTGTCGGCACCAGTTGCAGTGCTGCACACCTGTAGTCCCAACTACTCGAGAGGCTGAGGTGGGAGGATCACTTGAGCCCAGGAGTCTGAGACCAGCCTGGGCAACATAGTGAGACCCTGCCTTGTAAAACAAACTAACAAACAAAAACAAGTATTGGCAAGAATATGGAAAAATTGGAGCCCTCATACATACACTGCTGGTGGCAAGGTAAAATGATGAAGCTGCTGTGGAAAACAGTCTGACAGTTCCTCAAAAAATTAAACATAAAATTACCAGATGATCCAGCAATTCTGCTCCTGGGTATATTCCAAAAAACATTACAAACAGATACCCAAGTAAGTACATGGACATACATGTTCAGATGCACTATTCACCATCACCAAATTGTGCAATCCCAAATGTCCATCAATGGATCAATAAACAAATCTTAGTATTTAATGCCTGTAATCCTAATACTTTGAGAGGCCAATGCAGACAGATCACTTGAGTTCAGGAGTTCAAGACCAGCCTACACAACATGGTTGAAACCTCGTCTCTACCAAAAAAAAAAAAAAAAAAAAAATAGCCAGGTGTGGTGGCACCAACCTGTAGCCAGCTACTTGGGAGGCTGAAATGGGAGAATCACTTGAACCTGGGAGGCAGAGTTCGCAGTGAGCCAAGATAGCACCACTGCACGCCAGCCTGAGCAACAGAGTGAGACCCTGTCTCAAAAAAAAAAAAAAAAAAAAAAACTTAGTATTTACATAGAATAAAAAGGAATAGATTACTGTGTGAGTTACAATGTGCATAAGCCTCTAAAACATTATGCTAAGTGAAATTAACCTGACACAGAAGGTCACATATTGTGTGATTCCATTTATATAAAATATCCAGAATAGCCAAATCCCTAAAAACAGAAAGCAGATATGTAGTTACCAGGGGATGAGTAGATAGATATGTAGCTGATGTAGTTATCCAGGGCAGTGGTCCCCAGCCTTTCTGGCACCACGGGCTGGTTTTATGGAAGACAATTTTTCCACAGATTGGGGCAACCGGTGGGGGATGGTTTGGAGATGAAACTGCTCCACCTCAGATCATCAGGCATTAGATTCTTATAAGGAGTGTGCAACCTGGATCCCTTGCATACACAGTTCACAATAGGGTTCTCACTCCTATAAGAATCTAATGCCCTGTAATCCCAGCACTTTGGGAGTCCGAGACGGGCGGATCACGAGGTCAGGAGATCGAGAACATCCTGGCTAACACGGTGAAGCCCCGTCTCTACTAAAAA
>NW_012117288.1:321103-328755 GCF_000951035.1 Colobus angolensis palliatus
CAGCACTTTGGGAGGCTGAGACAGGCAGATCACGAGGTCAGGAGATCGAGACCATCCTGGCTAACACGGTGAAACCCCGTCTCTACTAAAAATACAAATAAAAAATTAGCTGGGCGTGGTGGCGGGCACCTGTAGTCCCAGCTATTTGGGAGGCTGAGGCCGGAGAACGGTGTGAACCCGGGAGGTGGAGCTTGCAGTTAGCCCAGATGGTGCCACTGCACTCCAGCCTGGGTGACAGCGCAAGACTTCGTCTCAAAAAAAAAAGAAAAGAAGAGGCTTCTGGGATTGAAGGGCCTCAGCGGCCCCAGCATCTGAAGATTCCTCAGTCCTCAGTTCCCTGGGTTCCTTGGACCTCCTGCAGTGATGTGGTGAGGGGAGACCCTGTGTCAGTCACTGGAGGAGCCAGGTGGGGGGGGTTGGGGGCAGATACTACTGTGTTGTGTGGTGGCACAGCCACAAGCCCAGCAGGGCCAGGGAGGCCCTGAAGAGGGAGGAGCCAAGGAAGCCTTCACAGAGACAGTGATGTCTCAGTTCCATCTTGAAGGATGAGTACCAGTTCACCAAGGAGACTGAGAGGTAGGGAGACTTGAGGACACCCAGGGAGGAACTGGGGGCAGCAGGAGCTGGAGCTAGGTGGGGGCAGGGCCAGGTTCCAGGGGCCCTGGTGCCGAGCCCAAGGCCTTGCACTCGATCTCTGGAGCAGTAAAGGCCGTTGAAGGTACGTTTGAAACAGGCGTGTCATGTCCGGGGTTAGGCTTTTAGGGTCTTCTGACATCCTGTGCGTGGTGGGTAGATTCAAAAGGATAAGACTGGAGGCCGGTGATCCGTCCCCCCCCCGCCTGTGCTGGGCGCCTGGTCTGCATCGGTTCCGTTACCTCCCAGCAGCCCTTCCCGGCTGCCTTCACTTCCCTCCACTCTGCTGCTCTGCTGGCTGAGCTCTGGGTTCTCCCATCCAGGTGCCCACTTGACCCCTCGAGGGTCTGAGGCTGGACAGTCCAACTTACATCACTCCCCGCCCAAACCCACCCTCTCCCCAAGCTCACTGGGCTTGGCTGGGACCCCAGGGGCTGAGGGCGGTGTCATTCATTCCCACTGAATACCTGTCATGAGCCATGCTGGGTGTTGGAGTTTAATATTAAAAGGGCAGATTCAAGAGCTGGACAATTTGGTTTCAAAGTCCTCCTCTGTCTCTTAGTTGCTGTATGACCTCGAGCAAGTTCCTCTCTTTCTCTGCGCCTCAGATTTTCCATCCTTCAAAGAGTTGGGAGAGTTGAGGGTGGACCATGCATGCACACATGGGACCGCTCAGTAGGCGTCCGTAACCATGGTAAAGATGAGGCTGTGGGCTGGCCCCTGGGGTCCCAGCCGAGCCCACTGAGCTTTGGGAGGTGGGGGGTTGGATGGGGAGTGATGGAAGGTGGACTCTCAAACCTGAAGCCCTCAAGGGGAGTGGTCAAGAGGGTATCTGGATGAGAGAACGTGGTACTCGGCCAGCAGAGCAGTGGAGTGGAGGGAAGTGAAGGTCGCCTGGAAGGGCTGCTGGCAGGTGACCAACCAACGCAGATGCAGGTGCCCAGGACAGGTGGGCAGGTGAGCATTCAGGAAATGGTTGTCCAGGACCCACCACCCTTCACAAAGCACCTGGCAACACTCTCCTTGGGCCTCCCTATCAGTGGCAGGAAACTGCCTGACCTGGCTGGTGAGGGGAGCCCAGGCAGGGTCGGGGGCACCATTGGGGGTCAGCTTGCTGGTCTAAACCAAGGCCAAGGCCAGAGGTTGTACAAAAAAGCTCAACCCACACCAGAGCGTCAAAAGTGATAACTTGGGCCAGACACAGAGGTTCACGCCTGTAATCCCAGCACTTTGGAAGGCTGCTTGAGCCCAGGAGTTTGAGAACAGTCTGGGTAACACGGTGAGACCCTGTCTCTACAAAAAAACACAAAACTTTGCAGGCTATGGTGGTGCATGCTTGTGGTCCCAGCTCCTTGGGGGGCTGAGGTAGGAGGATCGCTTGAGCCCAGGAGGCTGAGACTGTGATTGCACCACTGCACTCCAGCCTGAGCAATAGAGCCAGACCTTGTCTCAAAAAAAAAAAAAAAAAAAAAAAGAATCTAATGCTGTCACTGATCTGACAGGAGGTAGAGCTCAGGCAGTAATGCTGGCTTGCCTGCCGCTCACCTCCTGCTGTGCGGCCCATGGTCCTGGGGTTTGGGGACCCCTGATCCAGGGGATATAGTGGGTTATAGGGAGAAACTTCTTTTTTTTTTTCTTTGAGATGGAGTTTTGCTCTGTTGCCCAGGCTGGCTCACTGTAACCTCTGCCTCCTGGGTTCAAGCAATTCTCCTGCCTCAGCCTCCCGAGTAACTGGGACGACAGGCGCATGCAGCCACGCCTGGCTAATTTTTTATGTTTTTAGTAGAGACAGGGTTTCACCATATTGGCCAGGCTGGTCTCAAACTCCTGACCTCGTGATCCAGCCACCTCGGTCTCCCAAAGTGCTGGGATTACAGGCATGAGCCACCGCGCCTGGCCAGGGAGAAACTTCTTAATGGGCACAGGATTTTCTCTTGGGGTGACAGAAATGTTTTGGAACTAGACAGAGGTGGTGAGTGCACAACATTGTGAATGCACTAAATGCCACTAAATTATTCATTTTTTATTTTAGTATTTATTTTTTGAGACAGGTACTCACTGTCACCCAGGTTGGAGTGCAGTGATGCAATCGCAGCTTACTGCAGCCTCCCAGGCTCAAGCGATCCTCCCTCCTCAGCCTCCCAGGAGGCTGAGACCACAGGCATGTGCCACCATACCCAGCTAAGTTTTGTATTTTTAGTAGAGACAGGGTTTTGTCATATTTTCCAGTTGGTCTCGAATTCCCGGGCTCAAGTGATCCTCCCGCCTCAGCTTCCCAAAGTGCTGGGATTACAGGTGTCAGCCACCACGCCTGACTAAATTGTTCACTTTAAAATGTTAATTTTATGTTTTGTGAATTTCTTCTTAATAAATTTCAGTTCCACATGTAAAAAGCTTGGGAGTTGTGACTCCATCCTAACAACAAGTACAAAGCTCAACAAACTGAAAATTCAACGCTACTTAGTTAGATCCATAGGAGAAGTGAGGTCACAGGGCAAACCACTGCTGCCATAATCAAAGAGACAGAAATGCAAACACTGAGAGCAATGTACAGAAGTCTTTACAGGAACCGGTGCCAGAGTTAGGAAACCTGAACTGTAGTTGACAAATTGTTAGAGGTTAGGTGAGAACAAGTCTGAGAGTTAAAAACTTCAGGAGGACCCCGTCATATGGGGACCCCATACTTTTGTGAATTTTACCTTCTCGAGAAGAATCCCCTTGAGCTTCCAGCAGGGAGACGGAAATAGGAATGATTCTGAAAGCTTCAGAGCACTGTGCTCTTCTTGACAAACTCTGCCCTCGGGAGAAGCTAGTTAACCAGAGCCTAACGTTCTGGGGTTTTATCAGAGCCTAACTGAACTAGGAGAAGGGTAAAACCTAATTCTAGCCAACTCTAACTTTCCATGTGGGAGAAGAGAAATACCCAACTAAAGCTCACCCTAGCCAACCATGTGGGAGAAGGCTGGTATCCAATCCCAGCCCACTCTCGCCATCCTTTCCTACCTAAGGGTAGAGAAGAAAATCTGAGAAAAGCTCAGTGACATTCACAGTCCAGAGGCACCAGGTCACCAGAAAAGACTGAGACCTAATTGTAGGACCTCCTCCCACACCTCACCACCGCATCACTAAAGGCTTATTTATAGCAGTCCCTTTTACCCAGTACATCACTTCCAGCTATCAAGAAAAAATTACAGGGCATGTTAAAAAGCAAAGAATAGTTCAAAGAGACAGAGCAAGCATCAAACCAGACCTGGCACAAGGGATGCTGAAATTATCAGATACAGAATTTTTTTTTTTTTTTGAGACAGAGTCTCACTCTGTGTCACCCAGGTTGGAGTGCAGTGGCATGATCTCGGCTCACTGCAACCTCTGCCTCCTGGGTTCAAATGATGCTTGTGCCTCAGCCTCCCGAGTAGCTGGGATTACAGGTGCGTGCCAGTTAATGCCCAGTTAATTTTTGTATTTTTAGTAGAGATGGGGTTTCACCAAGCTGCCCGGGCTGATCTTGAACTCCTGGCCTCAAGTGATCTTCCCACCTCTGCCTCCCAAAGTGCTGGGACTACAGGTGTGAGTCACTGCGTCTGGCCAGACATGGAATTTTCTTTTTTTTTTAGGATGGAGTCTTGCTCTGTCACACAGGCTGAAGTGCAATGGCATGATCTTGGCTCACTGCAGCATCCACCTCCCGGGTTCAAGTGATTCTGCCTCAGTTTCCTGAGTAGCTAGGAATATAAGCGTGCGACACCATGCCAGGCTAATTTTTATATTTTTAGTAGAGACAGGTTTCGCCATGTTGGCCAAGCCGGTCTTGAATGCATGACCTCAGGTGATCTGCTGCCTGACTCAGCATCTCAAAGTGTTGGGATTACAGGCCTGAGCCACCATGCCCAGCCAAGGAATTTAAAACAACTATGATTAAAATACCAAGGGTTCTCATTAAGCAGACATCATGCAAGAACAGATGGGCAATGAAAGCAGAAAGGTAGAAATCTTAAGAACAATGAAAAAAATGCTACAGATAAAAACACTGTAACAGAAATGAAGAATGCCTTTGATAGACCTCTTAGTAGTTCGAACATGACTGAGCAGAGAACCTCTGAGCGTTAGAATATATATATATTTTTTTCTTTCGAGATGGAGTCTCACTCTGTCGCCCAGGCTGGACTGCAGTGGCGCGATCTCGGCTTACTGCAACCTCCACCTCCCAGGCTCAAGCAATTCTCGCACCTCAGCTTCCCAAGTAGCTGGGATTACAGACATGCACTATCACGCCCAGCTAATTTTTGTATTTTTAGTAGAGACGGGGTTTCTCCATGTTGGTCAGGCTAGTCTCGAACTCCCAACCTCAGGTGATCCACCCGCCTCGGCCTCCCAAAGTGCTAGGATTACAGGTGTGAGCCACAGCGCCTGGCCTCACTTTAGAATATCTTAATAGAAACCTCCAAAACTGAGAAGCAAAGAGAACAAAGACAAAAAAAAAAGAATATGTGGAGCAATTACAAAAGGTGTAACATACATGTAAATGGGAATAGCAGAAGGAAAAGAGAGACAGGAAGAGAAGAAATATTACACTGCAAGTTTCCTCAAATCAATGTCAGACACCAAACCACAGATCCAAGAAGGTCAAAGAACACTGAGCAGGATAAATGACAAATGAAACAAAACAAAAACCCTGCACATAAGTATGACATTTTCAAATTACAGGAAATCAAAGACAAAGGAAAACATCCTGAAAGAAGTAGAGGAAAAGAAAAAAATCTGAAAGTCAGAGGAAAAAAGTATGTTACCTACAGAGAAGCAAAGATAAAAATGACATGTGACTCCTCAGAAATCATGCAAGAAGGAAAAGAGTGGAGTGAAATATTCAAGTGTTGAGAGAAAAACACTACCAACCTAGAATTCTGTGCCTTGTGAAAATATCCTTCAAATGTGAATGAGAAATACTTCCTCGGACAAACAAAAATTGAGATAATTTATTGCCAGTAGATCTGCCTTGTAATAAATAAATGCTTTTTTCTTCTTTTTTTCTTTCTTTCTTTTTTTTAAATTTTTTATTATTATTTTTTTTTTTCCAAGACAAAGTCACACTACTCTGTCGCCCAGTCTGGAGTGCAACGGCACGATCTTGGCTCACTGCAGCTTCCGCCTCCTGGACTCAAGCAAGGATCCTTCCACCTCAGCCTCCTGAATACCTGAGACTACAGACACTTGCCACCATGCCTGGCTAATTTTTTTGTATTTTTTGTGGAGACAGGGTTTCTCTGTGTTGCCCAGGTTGGTCTCAAACTCCTGTCCTCAAGCAATCCACTCGTCTTGGCCTCCCAAAGTGCTAGGATTATAGGTGTAAACCACCGTGCCTGGCCATAAATTCTTTTAAGGAAATAAGGAAAATAATATAGATCAGAAATTTGGATCTACATAAAGAAAGAAAGAACATCAAAGAAGGAGTAAATTCACATGACTTGAGCTTATACCTATGTCTTCTGCACAGAA
The DNA here is from genome assembly GCF_000951035.1 of Colobus angolensis palliatus. Classification (NCBI taxonomy): domain Eukaryota; kingdom Metazoa; phylum Chordata; class Mammalia; order Primates; family Cercopithecidae; genus Colobus; species Colobus angolensis. The sequence continues at coordinate 327,230 of NW_012117288.1, forward strand.
TGGAACACTAAATCTTTTTGTTTTTTTTGTTTGTTTGTTTGTTTGTTTTTGAGACGGAGTCTAGCTCTGTCGCCCAGGCTGGAGTACAGTGGCACGATCTCAGCTGACTGCAAGCTCCATCTCCCGGGTTCACGCCATTCTCCTGCCTCAGCCTCCCAAGTAGCTGGGACAACAGGTGCCAGCCACCACACCCAGCTAATTTTTTGAGAATGGTGTGAACCCGGGAGGCAGAGCTTGCAATCAGCCGAGATCACGCCATTGCACTCCAGCCTGGGCGACAGAGTGAGACTCCGTCTCAAAAAACAAAACAAAAAAAATAGAAAGAACTTTAGGACAAGCATGGGGGTTCACACTTGTAATCTCAGGCTGAAGTGGGAGGATTATTTGTGCCCATGAGTTCGAGACCAGCTTGTACAACACAGGGAGACCCTGTCTCTATAAAAAATTTTAAAATTAGCCGGGCCTGGTGGTGTGAACCTGTAGTCCCAACTACTCTGGAGGCTGAGGTAGGAGGATTGCTTGAGCCCAGGAGGTGCAGGTTGCAGTGAGCTGAGATCACACCACTGCACTCCAGCCTGGGCAACAGAGCAGGACCCTTTCAAAAAACCAAAACAACAACAAAAACAAAGGAAAAAGAAAAAAAAATTCAATAAGAAAACAATTTTAAAATGTGTGAAAGATCTTATCAGACATGTCATTGAATAAAATATAAAGATGACAGATAAGCATGTGAGATGCTCAACATTGTATGTCATCATGGAATTGCAAATTCAAACAACAGTGAGATACCACTGCAAACCTATTAGAGTGGCCAAAATCCAAAATACTGACAACAGCAAATGCTGGGGAGGATGTGGAGCAACAGGAACATCCCACTGCTGGTGGGAATGCAAAATGGTATAGCTACTTTGTTGGGATTTTTTTTTTGAGACAGAGTCTCACTCTGTAGCCCAGGCTGGAGTGCAGTGGCGCCATCTTGCTCACTGCTACCTCTGCCTCCTGGGTCCTGGTTTGAGCAATTCTCCTGCCTCAGGAGGCAGAAGTTGCAGTGAGTCGAGATTGCGCCACTGCACTCCTGCCTGGGCGGCAAAGTAAAACGCTGCCTGAAAAAAAAAAATGTAAAAATGGACAATAACAAGTATTCGTGAGAATGTGAAGAAACTGGGTGCCTTGCTGGTGGGAATGTAAAGTGGTGCAACGTTCTGGAAGACAGTTTGGCCAGTCCTCAAAGTTTAACACTGAATTACCATACGAGCCAGCAATTCCACTCCTAAGTGTATGCCTAAAGAAATTGAAAGCAGGGCTTCTTCCAAAGTACCATTAGAAGTAAAAAAAAAAAAAAAATTTGGCTGGGCAAGGTGGCTCATACCTGTAATTCCAGCACTGTGGGAGGCTGGGGTGGTGGACCACTTGAGGCTAGGAGTTTAAGACCAGCCTGGAAGGCCGGGCGCGGTGGCTCAAGCCTGTAATCCCAGCACTTTGGGAGGCCGAGACGGGTGGATCACGAGGTCAGGAGATCGAGACCA
>NW_012117288.1:329005-411269 GCF_000951035.1 Colobus angolensis palliatus
AGACCAGCCTGGCCAACCTGGCGAAACCCTGTCTCTACTCAAAATACAAAATTTAGCCTGTAATCCCAGCCACTTGGGAGTCTGAGGCATGAGAATCACCTGAGCCTGGGAGGTGGAGGTTGGTTGCTGTGAGGCGAGACTGCGCTCCTGCACTCCAGCCTAGGTGACAGAGTCAGATTCTGTCTCAAAAACAAAACAAAAACAAATGTTTTTAGTTAAAAAAAAAAAATTAAAAAAGGAAGCAGGGTCTCAAAGAGATACTTTCACCCCCAATGTTCATAGCAACTTTATTCACAATAGACAAAAGGTAGAAAAAACTCAGATATCCATGCAACCGATGAATGAATAAACGAACTACAGCATACACGTACAGTTGACAATTATTCAGTGAGAAGACAGAGCAAAGCGCCGACACGCACTACAACATGGATGAACAGTGAAAACATCCTAAGCGAAAGCACGCAGACACAAAAGACCACGTATCGTGTGATTCCACTTACATAATATACCTGTTTCGGAAAAACTTCCAAACCAGGTTTTACCTTTGCTCTCACACTGCAACAAACGCAGAAGACTGCTGTGACCAAATGTGGGGATGTCTCCCCACCAATAAACAAGCAATCAATTCTGCAGCAGACACCAGCAAGGTGCCCTCCAATTCAATTCTAACACAACATATCCAGGGTGAGGGCTCAGTTCCCAAGGCTGACTCCTCCTTCCCACCAGACCGGGCCTCTGGAACTTCTAATCCACAAGCTTCAAGTTGGGTAACCACAACCCCCTCTTTGGATTCAATTATTTTGCTAGAGCGGCTCACAGAACTCAGTGTAACACTTAGGAGGCTTACTGGTTTATTGTGAAGGGTATTTTAAAGGATACAAAGACAGCCAGAGGAAGAGATACACAGGGTGAGGTCTGGAAGGGTCCTGAGCACAGGAGCTTCTGTCCCTGCAGTTGGGGCGTGCCACCCTCCCAGCACGGAGATGAGTTCTTGTTCACCTTCCTGCCTGCCTCCACGGGTTCAGCCATCTGGCAGCTCTCTGGACCTAGTCTTCTTGGGTTTTTATGAAAGCTTCCTGAGATCAGCATTCCTTCCCCCAGGGTGTGGGGCAGGACCCACTCTGGAATGAGGATTGTGTGACCTGCAATTAGAAAGGCAGGGGAAGATTAGAGGCCGCCTTGGGGCAGGTGAGAGGAGGGCAGGAGAAGGTCAGAGAGATTCTGTTTCCTGAGGCCTGACATGCCAGATGTGATAACAATAGAATGTAGCAAGGGCTATGGAGTTGAGTCAGGAACTCTGGGTGGAAACCTATGTATATACATAACACCACAACACCAGAGAAAGCAACTCCTACATACCTGTGATACCACAACACCAGAGAAGGGCAAATCCACAAAGAGGGAAAGTAGACTGGTGGCTGCCAGAGGCTTGGGGAGGGGGAATGAAGAGTGATGCTTAATTGGTACAAGGTTTCATTGGAGGGGATGAAAAATGTTGGAACAGGCTGGGCGCGCTGCCTCATGCCTGTAGTCCCAGGACTTTGGGAGGCTGAGGTGGGTGGATCACCTGAGGTCAGAAGTTCAAGACCAGCCTGGCCAAAACGGTGAAACCCTGTCTCTACTAAAACTACAAAAATTAGCCAGGCATGGTGGTGCATGCCTGTAATTCCAGCTACTCGGGAGGCTGAGGCAGGAGAATTGATCGAACCCAGGAGGCGGAGGTTGCAGTGAGTCGAGATCGCGCCACTGCACTCCAGCCTAGGTGACAGAGCAAGACTGCATCTCGAAAAAATTAAATAAATAAAAAGAAAAATGTTGGAATAGGTAATGGTGACTTGTGCACAGCATTGTGAAGGTGCTGGAAGCCACAGACTTGTACACTTTAAAGGGGTTAAAATGACAGATTTTATGTTAAGTTCTCCCTCGATAATGATAAAAACATTATGTTAGTGTTCTCCCTTGATAATGATTAAAAAAAAAAAAAAAAAGAATAGGCGGGCCAGGTGCGGTGGCTCACGCCTGTAATCCCAGCACTTTGGGAGGCTGAGACAGGCAGATCACGAGGTCAGGAGATCGAGACCATCCTGGCTAACACGGTGAAACCCCGTCTCTACTAAAAATACAAATAAAAAATTAGCTGGGCGTGGTGGCGGGCACCTGTAGTCCCAGCTATTTGGGAGGCTGAGGCCGGAGAACGGTGTGAACCCGGGAGGTGGAGCTTGCAGTTAGCCCAGATGGTGCCACTGCACTCCAGCCTGGGTGACAGCGCAAGACTTCGTCTCAAAAAAAAAAGAAAAGAAGAGGCTTCTGGGATTGAAGGGCCTCAGCGGCCCCAGCATCTGAAGATTCCTCAGTCCTCAGTTCCCTGGGTTCCTTGGACCTCCTGCAGTGATGTGGTGAGGGGAGACCCTGTGTCAGTCACTGGAGGAGCCAGGTGGGGGGGGTTGGGGGCAGATACTACTGTGTTGTGTGGTGGCACAGCCACAAGCCCAGCAGGGCCAGGGAGGCCCTGAAGAGGGAGGAGCCAAGGAAGCCTTCACAGAGACAGTGATGTCTCAGTTCCATCTTGAAGGATGAGTACCAGTTCACCAAGGAGACTGAGAGGTAGGGAGACTTGAGGACACCCAGGGAGGAACTGGGGGCAGCAGGAGCTGGAGCTAGGTGGGGGCAGGGCCAGGTTCCAGGGGCCCTGGTGCCGAGCCCAAGGCCTTGCACTCGATCTCTGGAGCAGTAAAGGCCGTTGAAGGTACGTTTGAAACAGGCGTGTCATGTCCGGGGTTAGGCTTTTAGGGTCTTCTGACATCCTGTGCGTGGTGGGTAGATTCAAAAGGATAAGACTGGAGGCCGGTGATCCGTCCCCCCCCCGCCTGTGCTGGGCGCCTGGTCTGCATCGGTTCCGTTACCTCCCAGCAGCCCTTCCCGGCTGCCTTCACTTCCCTCCACTCTGCTGCTCTGCTGGCTGAGCTCTGGGTTCTCCCATCCAGGTGCCCACTTGACCCCTCGAGGGTCTGAGGCTGGACAGTCCAACTTACATCACTCCCCGCCCAAACCCACCCTCTCCCCAAGCTCACTGGGCTTGGCTGGGACCCCAGGGGCTGAGGGCGGTGTCATTCATTCCCACTGAATACCTGTCATGAGCCATGCTGGGTGTTGGAGTTTAATATTAAAAGGGCAGATTCAAGAGCTGGACAATTTGGTTTCAAAGTCCTCCTCTGTCTCTTAGTTGCTGTATGACCTCGAGCAAGTTCCTCTCTTTCTCTGCGCCTCAGATTTTCCATCCTTCAAAGAGTTGGGAGAGTTGAGGGTGGACCATGCATGCACACATGGGACCGCTCAGTAGGCGTCCGTAACCATGGTAAAGATGAGGCTGTGGGCTGGCCCCTGGGGTCCCAGCCGAGCCCACTGAGCTTTGGGAGGTGGGGGGTTGGATGGGGAGTGATGGAAGGTGGACTCTCAAACCTGAAGCCCTCAAGGGGAGTGGTCAAGAGGGTATCTGGATGAGAGAACGTGGTACTCGGCCAGCAGAGCAGTGGAGTGGAGGGAAGTGAAGGTCGCCTGGAAGGGCTGCTGGCAGGTGACCAACCAACGCAGATGCAGGTGCCCAGGACAGGTGGGCAGGTGAGCATTCAGGAAATGGTTGTCCAGGACCCACCACCCTTCACAAAGCACCTGGCAACACTCTCCTTGGGCCTCCCTATCAGTGGCAGGAAACTGCCTGACCTGGCTGGTGAGGGGAGCCCAGGCAGGGTCGGGGGCACCATTGGGGGTCAGCTTGCTGGTCTAAACCAAGGCCAAGGCCAGAGGTTGTACAAAAAAGCTCAACCCACACCAGAGCGTCAAAAGTGATAACTTGGGCCAGACACAGAGGTTCACGCCTGTAATCCCAGCACTTTGGAAGGCTGCTTGAGCCCAGGAGTTTGAGAACAGTCTGGGTAACACGGTGAGACCCTGTCTCTACAAAAAAACACAAAACTTTGCAGGCTATGGTGGTGCATGCTTGTGGTCCCAGCTCCTTGGGGGGCTGAGGTAGGAGGATCGCTTGAGCCCAGGAGGCTGAGACTGTGATTGCACCACTGCACTCCAGCCTGAGCAATAGAGCCAGACCTTGTCTCAAAAAAAAAAAAAAAAAAAAAAAAAGTGATAATTCTCCTTTCTCCTCTCCTTAGCAGTTTGGTGTGTGTCCTTCAAAACACTGTGACTGTTCAGCCCCTTACATTATACATAATGAGGGGATAAACGTGAATATAGATCTATATTCTGTAGTTTGCTTTTTTCACTTACAAGTACATCATCCTTCCATGCCATTATATAAAGCCACCTCATCTTTTCAATGGTCATGGTGTTCCATGGTTTGGAGGTCTCATAATTCACTCACCACCTTCTCTGGGTGGTTATGTAGGAAATTTCCAAATTTTCTGGCTGCCCTGATCATCCTTGCCCTTGCAGCTTAGGACCGTTGGGGAGTGTTTCCATCAGGGCAGACAGGCAGACAATACTTAGCAGGAATAAATGATCAGTCTTGTGCTTATTGCAAAAGCAGAAGCAACAGATAAGCTGGAACTAGACCTGGCAGGCAGGCAGAGAGAGGCCCTGGAGGGGTTCGCTGCAAGCTGCCACAGATGACCATGGGCTCCCTTCACTCATGTGCAGTCCGTTCCAGTGCTGCCCAGCTCATCCCATGGTTGGTCATGCCTTGGTCACAATTCTGAAACACTTAAGAAAGAAACTCATAAACTCATAGATGTCCCCCATACACAAGATACAAATGGCTCCAGTCATTCTGCTTAGGCTCCGCTGACCCCTCCACATCCCGTTCCTGGTTCTTATGAGTCTGAGGGACTTCTTCTGGGGATGGAAGCGGCTTAAAGGGGGGTGGTACGGATGACTTCTCAGCTAGAACGGTCTCCATCTTTCTTGGGGTGAGTGAAAAGGTGACCCTGCTGGGTCAGGTGGGGTGGGAATGTGGGTGTGATTGGGTTCCAGGTGGCATTTCATCTTCCGCAGACATGGCTGGGCTTGTCTGGTACTTCTCCCTCCATGTCCTCTGCCACCACCCTCCTCCTGTTCCCATCCTTCAGCAAATCAGTCTCAGGCCCTTAAGAGCACCTTTACTGGTGCTTTCTTTCCCTAGGCATTTTTTTTCTCTTTTTTCATTTTTTTTTCCCCCTTTAAACTCAGTGGCAAAAATCCCTAGGACTTTTGATCCAAAGACAGCAATTATCACTAAGTGGTTTATTTCCTTCTGAGACCTAGCCAAGGGTCTCAGAGCCTATGCTGCTGGTACAACTACTCTATCTTAATAAGATAGGTTGGATAAGTGTGGATCCTTCCAGCTGGGTCCTTCTGATCAGTGCAAAGCAGTCTTTTATTTTATAATACATTTCAAACAATGGCTTGGGAAGTAAACACCATCTGAGACTGGCTGGCCAGAGGTAAGGGGAGATAGCAGGCAGTTGAGCTTGCCTGTGGGTTCTCTCAGCAATGACTTCCTTTTTCCTTCCTTCTTCTGCCTAGCCCTGTATGTGAGGGGATTAATTGGGTTTTTTTGTTGTTGTTGTTTGTTTTGTGAGATGGTGTCTCCCTCTGTCACCCAGGCTGGAGTGCAATGGCTCAATCTTGGTTCGCTGCAACTTCTATCTCCTGAGTTCAAGCAATACTCCTGTCTCAACCTCCCAAGTAGCTGGGATTACAGGCACATACCACCATGTCCGGCTAATTTTTGTAATTTTAGTAGAGACGGGGTTTCGCCATGTTGGCCAGGCTGATCTCAAACTCCTGACCTCAGGCGATCCACCCGTCTTGGCCTCCTAAAGGCATGAGACCCCCAAAAGCATGAGCCACTGCGCCTGGCCAAGGGGATTAATTTTTACCTGCACCTCAGGGTTATCCAGTAACAGGCTGGCTGGGTTTGCAGGCCAGCATGTTCCTGGTGGCAGTCGCTCACTCATTAACACTTCTGGAAGTGCTGCTTGTCTGGTTAAACTGCAAATGCTTTGCAAAGTCATGTCACTGAGCAGAGGTGTGAGACTGCCAGCCAGCCCTGCTGTGTACACTGATAGAATTAGTAAGCAAGCATCCCACTCTGATGGAATCCAAATGGAACTGTCACTGTCACTGCGGTGGAGATGGTGGGGCCACATCTGCACTGAAACCTGCTCTGCGCCTTCAACAGCTGTGTAACGGCAGATGGCCATTTCCTTGAGTGGGATGAGACGTTGCCTACTTGGCGTGGCTGCTGTGAGCGTGAAATGGGATCATGTGCAGAACAGCCACACATGGTCCTTGGTGTGTGACAGACATTGGGTCCCTCTGTGGTCCCAGGCAGACACTGGGGGCAGGGTCAAATGGATGGTCAAGTTGAGGGGCTTGGGGCTGTTTCACTGGTCTAGAAAAAGACAGTAGAAACATTGGCAGCAGGACTTTATTGTCCCACACGGGGCTGTCTCTGAGCCTGAGCTGTGTTGGTTGCAAGTGAGCCATAATGCGGGTGTCACCCTCCCAAGCCCTGCTCAGTCCACTCACAGCCCGATGGCCAAGGGAGGACATGGCTGCGCACCACGGCAGTGTCTGCAGAGGTGGGGCATTCGTCCCCACGCTCTAGGCTTCTTATACAAATTAGATATAGGTGAAGCCACCCATTAAGCAACTCAGCCTTTCTGGGATTATTTGGGTTGCCTCTGGGTCCACTAAACCCAGTTAATTTTCCCCAAGCCCCCTCCGAGTTCAAGGAGGCTCCCTCCCCTCCTCCTCCCACACGCTTCTCCCAGCCTCCCTGACTCCTGTGCTCTGGGATCTGCTCCCCACCATGGGGTGAGGAAGCCGAACGGCATGGTGACGCAGCTGCCCTGCAAGCAGCCACATCATGGGCTGGAGATGCCACTGTCCGCTCGGTTTAATCATCAATTCGCTCCCTGCCAGGAAGTCCTTTCTGACCTGGTTTGCCCCTCAGTCCCTCGGGCTCGGACCTAGTGCCTGCGGCAGGACAGCCATGGCCGCCAACTCCACCAGCGACCTCCATGCTCCGGGCACACAGCTGAGCGTGGCTGACATCATTGTCATCACCATGTATTTTGCTCTGAATGTGGCCGTGGGCATATGGGTAAGGGGAACTGTGGTGGTGGCGGCCAACTGGGCTCTCAGGGTGGGTGCTTGGGATGGGAACCGGGGTCCAGCATGTCCCTGTGGTGTCAGCATTGGTCCCACCTGGTGGCCTGGTGATCCTTGTGGTCCTCCTCCCAGCCTGGGGCAGATTTGCTTGGAGACCTTGACCAAGCCCCTTTCTCTATTTGGGTAACGGTGTCTCCATCTGTAAAGTGAGGAGAAGGAAAGTCTCTGTAACAGGTAACTGGGCTTTTGTGCTGCTGCCCAGTTGGAGTCCTTGGGTGTGGCCATCAGCCTCCTGGTCCCAGTCTCCATGGTGTCAGTGACTCCCATCTGCTTGAACAACAGGCTCCCAGGGATTCCCTGGCTGCACCCAGAGCTGCTAGATCAGAATCCAGAGGAAGGGAGGGCCCTGGGAGCTAGGGGTCTTTATTTTTAACAAGCTCCCTGGGATTATATCCTGTGGCCTAGCTCTAGATCGTAAGCCGGTTCTTTCTCCTTTTGTAAGAGTGAGAAGTGACAGTGATCTGACCCCACGCACAGATTCCAGGGGCAGCGGGGCCCTTGGAGACAGGCTGTCTCATGTGCAGATGGAGAAGCCAAGGCTCTGGCCCTGCGGCGAGGGATGGGCTCCCCTTTGGTCTATCGTGGAAGCCTTCCTGAGGGAAGGTAGACACAGCCTGGTCCAGGTCACCTGCTCCACACTTAGTGCCTGGAGGTTGGGCTCCACTTCCTTAGTCTCAGAGGTCCCCAGGCCGGCATCCCTGAGCCCTGACAGTCTCCTGGGGAGAATGAATACTCCTTCTTTTTTTTTTTTTTTTAACTGAGATGGAGTCTAGCACTGTCACCCAGGCGGGAATGCAGTGGTGACATCTTGGCTCACTTCAACCTCCACCTCCTGGGTTCAAACAATTCTCCTGCCTCAGCCTCCCAAGTAGCTGGGATTACAGGCGTCCACCACCACGCCCAGGTAATTTTTTTGTATTTTTAGTAGATACAGGGTTTCACTATGTTGGCCAGGCTGGTCTCGCACTCCTGACCTCATGATTTGACCGCCTTGTCTTCCGAAAGTGCTGGAATTACAGGCGAGAGCCGCCGCACCCGGCCGAGTAACCCTTCTTATCTACCATAACCCCTGGCCTAAGCATGAAGTCCTGGCAAACAGGAGACTGGTCACGTCCCCTCAGTTTTCTGAGCCTCAGTGTTCTGATCTGTGACATGGAGACACCACCTACCTGGGGTAAGGTCTGCTATCAAGAGGCCCGCACAGGACCAGACCTTGCTGCTGCCATTGGTTCTACAGTGGCAGTGGTGGTGGTGGTGGTTGTGGCAGTGGTGATCATAATAGTAGCAGCCGCAGTCACTAAAATTAATTATCACAGATTGGATTTCAAAAATCTAAATCCCCAAATCTGAAACATTTTGAAACATCAACATGATGCTCAAAGCAAATGCTCACTGGAGCATCTCAGATTTTAGATTTTTGGGTTGGGGATGCTTCACTGGCAGGTATTCTGCAAATATCCCCAAATCTGAAAGAGTCTGAAATTCAAAACTCTTCTGGTTCCAAGTATTTCGGATAAGGGCTCCTCAACCTGTATGTGATTAAATATTAACTCACAAGTAGCCCAGTGCTGGCCATCGGCAAAGCCAAGTTCAAGTCTCGGCTCTGCTCTGTGTACTTAAGTCAAGTCACTTAACCTCTGTGGTCTTCAGTTTCCTCAAACACACAATGTGGGTTTCTGTGCAGCCCACATCTCAGGGCTGTTCCAAGGAGCAAGAGGCCAATGGAAGTGAAAATCTGTTGCAAACTGTAATGTGCTATATTCCTGTGAGAGTTGGTGGCTAGAATTCAATGGAAGAGGTGCCCACGTGGGGCAGAACAGGCAGTGGATGGTTTCTGGATGAGGGGAGGTAAGGGCCAGGTAAGATCTGAGAGGGAAAGAGGAGGGGAGACAAGGCTGTCCTGGCTAGCACAGGTGAGGTATTTCGTCAGAAGTGCACATCTAAGAAAGATGTTCTGGGCACCTGAGGCCAGGCCCTTTGTAGCCCAGTGACTTGGGCCACCAGCCCTTGTTGCCCACGACCCACCTTTCCTAGCTCAGCCTTGCTGTTTGCAGGTTGGTGCCCCTGGCAGTAGGGCTGTAGGAGTTCTGCCCTGTCCCTCCAAGCAGGCCAGGCTGGCCCAGTGGGGAGTGGCTGGCCAGAGAGCAGTGAGCACATCCAGAAAAGATCAGAACCAGACAGGGAGGATGCTGGAGCAGCATCCCACAGGGAGAAGCAGACAGAGCAAGCCAGGCAGGTGCAGCCCTGCAAAGACTCTCCCTGCCTGGGAGAGTCTGCGGCACAAGCCTTTAAGGAAGAGATGTTCCTGGAGGAGGGGACTTTGAGATGAGCCTTTGCATTCATTGAAGTATCTGTTAGCAAGTGACAGAAAACTACTTTCAAATGAGCTCTAAGATTATAGGAAATGTAGGGCAGGCGCAGTGGCTCACTCCTGTAATTCCAGCACTTTGGGCAGTTGAGGCGGGTGGATCACGAGGTCAGGAGCTCGAAACCAGCCTGGCCAGCATGATGAAACTCCATCTCTACTAATAACGCAAAAATTAGTCGGGCACCTGTAATCCCAGCTACTCGGGAAGCTGAGGCAGGAGAATCGCTTGAAACCAGAAGGCAGAGGTTGCAGTGAGCTGAAATCACGCCACTGCACTCCAGCGTGGGCAAAAAAGTGAAAGTCTATCTCAAAAAAAAAGAATACAGGAAATGTAATTGTGTCCAGCAACAGAAAGGGCTTCAGGTGCAGTATGATCCAGGTTCACAGCATTATTAAGGATACAGCTATACCTCACTGTGGTTCTCCTAGCCTCCATCCATGTGTAGCTCTGTCCTAAGCCAGCTCCCCTCATTTCCTGATGTGAAATGACCAGCCCAGTGATTGAGCCTGAGTTAAAATCCAGGCTGCACCACTTGCTAGATGGGTGTGTTTTCATCTCTGAGACCATCAGGTTCCTCATTGGTAACGTGGCACCTACTTCATAGAGCTGTTGCGAGGACTAAGAACTCCACACAGGTCAAGCAGTTGAAGCCAATTCTGGCATAGGGGGTCCTCGGGGAGGCTTAAATGGGTATATGTGGCCCCCAGCAACTGCCAGCAGCCCCCAGATCCCTGGATATAAGAAGGCAACTGACAATGCCCACTATAGGCTTGAAAGATGAGAAGTGTTAGGAAAAAGCACTGGCTGTAACCATAGATGCTCTGAAGTTGTGCAGTGCACACCGTACACATCTGGATATGGCCATCCTGGCAAAGATGGTGAGCCTTCAGACTATGCTGCATTTAGTATGGCAAGATCACAGCACACAAAGAGAAAGTGGTGGGAGCTGGAGCTGGAGCTGGAGCTGGAGAGAAACAGGCAGGAGCCACATCAAAAGTTCTGAAATGGGTGTGGTGGTGTCCACGTGGTTCCTGCTACTCAGGAAGCTGAGACGGGGAGATCACATGAGCCCAGGAGTTCAAGACCAGCCTGGGCAACATAATGAGACCCTGTCTTAAAAGTAAAAATAAATAGGCTGGGCGCGGTGGCTCATGCCTGTAATCCCAGCCCTTTGGGAGGTCGAGGCAGACGGATCACCTGAGTATACTTGGGAGTTCGGGACCAGCCTGACCAACATGGAGAAACTCCGCCTCTACTAAAAATACAAAATTAGCCAGGCGTGGTGGCGCATGCCTATAATCACAGCTACTAAGGAGACTAAGGCAGGAGAATCGCTTGAACCCGGGAGGCAGAGGTTGCGGTGAACCAAGATCACGCCATTACACTCCAGCCTGGGCAACGAGAGAGAAACTCTGTCTCAAAATAAATAAACAAATAAATAATAGATAAATAAAACTTTGAATGGTGTGTCCATACAATGAAGCCTAATCATTTTGAGTATAGGGCAGGGCAATTAATTCAGGAAGAAAGAGGCCTGCATATTGATGGATATATTTTGTGATCCAGCCTTACGTATGTTCTGAAAAGAAATACAAAATATATGTCTAAATACCTGTCCTGTGCCCCTCTTTTCAAATTCTTCTGTTTTTTCCTTTTTTCTTTTTTTCTTTTTTGAGACAGAGTCTTGCTCTGCAGCCCAGGCTGGAGGGCAGTGGCGCCATCGTGGCTCACTGCAGCCTTGACTTCCTGGGCTCAAGTGATCCCCCTACCTCAGCCTCTCTAGTAGCTGGGGTTACAAGCATGCACCACCATGTCCAACTAATTTTAAAACTTTTTATAGAGATGGAGTCCCACTATGTTCCCCAGGCTGGTCTTGAATCCCTGGCTTGAGCAACCCTCCTTCCTTGGCCTCCCAAAGTGTTGAGATTACAGACATGAGCCACCATGCCCAGATGATTTAACTTCAATTTCTCCCATCCAAATAGCACTAAGGAGGGGCTTGAAAAATCCATGTACCGGCCAGGCGCAGTGGCTCATGCCTGTAATCCCAGCACTTTGGGAGGCTGAGGAGGGCATATCACGAAGTCAGAAGATCGACACCATCCTGGCCAACGTGGTGAAACCCCGTCTCTACTAAAAATACAAAAAATTAGCCGGGCGTGGTGGCGGGCACCTGTGGTCCCAGCTACTCGGGAGGCTGAGGCAGGAGAATGGCATGAACCCAGGAGGCGGAGCTTGAAGTGAGCCGAGATCGCGCCACTGCACTCCAGCCTGGGCGACAGTGCAAGACTCCATCTCAAAAAAAAAAGAAAAAAGAAAAATCCATGTACTCACTGAGTCTTATCGAACACTTACCAGATGCCAGGCACCATTCTCAGCATGCTACATGTATTAACCCACTAAAGCTCATAAAAACCCTCTGAGCGTTGGGAAGCCAATGCCGGCGGATCACATGAGGTCAGGAATTAGAGACCAGCCTGGCCAACATAGCGAAACTCCCTCTCTACCAAAAACACAAAAAATTAGCCAGGTGAGGTGGTGTGCAGCTGTAATCCTAGCTGCTCTGGAGGCTGAGGCAGGAGAATCACTCGAACCCCGGAGGTGAACGTCTCCGTGAGCTGAGATCCTGTCACTGCATTCCAGCCTGGGTGATGGAGTGAGACTCTGTCAAAAAACAAAACAAAACAAAATTCATGAAGGAAGAGCTTCTTAGGGCCACGTTACAGAGGAAGAAACCAAGGCACGTGCATTCAGTAACTCGCCCAAGGTAACATGGCCAGGAAGCAGAGAAGACAGGATTTTACTCCCAGACATTCTGATTGCAGATTTTTTATTCCATCTACATGGAGGACAAAATTCTACACTCCCCTGAAACCAAAGACATGTGGGAATACGTGGGTAAGGAACTAACTGCTTCTGTTCTTTTTATAAAAGTTGAGATGAAATTTACATAATATACAATTCATCATTTTAACAATTTTAATTAATTTATTTATTTAGTGACGGAGTCTCACTCTGTCGCCAGGCTGGAGTACAGTGGCGCGGTCTTGGCTCACTGCAACCTCCACTCCCGGGTTCAAGCAATTCTCCTGCCTCAGCCTCCCGAGTAGCTGGGACTACAGGCACCTGCCACCTCACCCAGCTAATTTTTGTATTTTTAGTAGAGACAGGGTTTCAACATGTTGGCCAGGATGGTCTCGATCTCGACCTCGTGATCCACTCGCCTCAGCCTCCCAAAGTGCTGGGATTACAGGCGTGAGACACCGCGCCTGCCCATTTTAACCATTTTAAAGTGTGCAATTCATGGCATTTCGTACATTTGCAATGTTGGGCAACCATTACCTGTAGCTAGCTCCAAAACATTTTCGTCATTCCAAATGGATACCCTGTCCCCATAAGCAGTCAAGCATCGTTCTTTCTGTCCCCCAGCCCCTGGCAACCACTCATCTGCTTTCTATCTCTATAAATGTGCCTGTTCTGGACATGTCATATAAATGGAATCATACAATTCGTGGCCTTTTGTGTCTGTCTCTGTTGATGAAGCATTGTGTTGTCAAGGTCCATCAAAGTTGGGCATGCGTCAGAGCTTCATTCCCAAGATATCTGTTGTTTTTTGAGATAGGATTTCACTCTGTTGCTCAGGCTGGAGTGCAGTGGCATAGTCACTGCTCACTGCATCATCCACCTCCTGGGCTCAAGTGATTCTCCCACCTCAGCCTCCTAAGTAGCTGGGGCCACAGGTGTGTGCCACCACACCTTGCATTTTTTGTAGACCTGGGGTCTCACTGTGTTGCCCAGTCTGGTCTCAAACTGCTCAGCTCAAGTGATCTGCTTGCCTCAGCCTCCCAAAGTGCTGGGATTACAGGCATGAGCTACGGCACTCAGCAGAACTTCATTCCTATTGAAGACTGAATAATATTCCTTTATATAGGATACACCACATTTTGTTTATTTACTCATCAGTCAACAGAAATGTTGGTTGTTTTCACTTTTGGCTATCATGAATAATGCTGCTATGAACGTTCGTGTACAAGTTTTTGAGTGGATGTGTATTTTCAGTTCTCGTGGACGTGTACCTAGGAGTGGAACTTCTGGGTCATATGGTGATTCCATGCGTAACTTTTTGAGGAGCTGCCATGCCGTTTCCGCAGCAGCAGTCCCATTCTACTTCCCACCAGCAGTGCACGAGCTTCCAACTCCTGTCTCCTCTTTCTCTTCTTGCAGTCCTCTTGTCGGGCCAGCAGGAACACGGTGAATGGCTACTTTCTAGCAGGCCGGGACATGACGTGGTGGCCGGTGAGTGCACCCTGACTTCTCACACACCCCACTTTGTCCGTGGAGCTGTGTCTGATCTCTAGGTCACCTGGCACCTGCATCTCTGAGCCAGTCCAATTCAGTGGAACAGACCGGAGGCTGGCAGAAGGTCCCCAAGTGAGGGGCATAGGTCTGAGCTGCTAGAAATTGTGTAAGGAGCAGGGGCTTTGGAGTCTGAAACTTACATCCACTCCTTAGCTGTGCAGCTAGTCATGGGTAGAACTCACACCCTGGGCTCCTCATCCGTGAGGTGGGGCTAGGACCCCGCTTAGGTTTGTGAGGATGAAGGAGAAGCTGTCAGGCCCAGGATGGGGCCGGTGCAGGGAGCCTGCCGCTGATGCATTTCCCTTTCTCTCCTCCAGATCGGAGCCTCCCTCTTCGCCAGCAGCGAGGGCTCTGGCCTCTTCATTGGACTGGCGGGCTCAGGCGCGGCAGGAGGTCTGGCCGTGGCAGGCTTCGAGTGGAATGTGAGTCCTGGAGGACAGGCAGCCTGTGGGAGGGCCAGGGCACAGGGTGCGGACACAGCCCTGGAAGGGGGCAGCTCCCAGTGGCTGATGTCAGCCCACCTGGGCCAAATCCTGTCTTCAGAATACCAAGGTGCTGGATGGCACGACTGGCAGGGAGCTGTGGGCCTTTCCCCAGACTCAGAGAGGAGAAGGAGCCACCCAGGATCTCATGGCTAGTCAGGAAGGGCGGGGGGAAGCCAGGCCTCCAGGTGGCTCTGTCTGCTGTGTCTCTGGAGCAGAGCTGTGGGAGCTGCACCTGCAGTCCTCACCTGCCTCTGTCCCCACAGGCCACGTACGTGCTGCTGGCACTGGCATGGGTGTTCGTGCCCATCTACGTCTCCTCAGAGGTGAGTCTACTCATGAGGCCTCCAGCCGGGGGGCTGGGCCTTGGTCCAAGTTGATGGTAGTAATGGGCAAGACCACCATGGCCTCACATCAGGAGTTGGTGAACTCTTAGGGCTGGGTTTGCTATTAGCCCAACTAACATTTCTATCAACCCACTAAGGTGGGTCCCCTCGGACCTCAGCCTGGGGGCTGTGTTGGCTGGTTCCCACGGCCCTGAGTGCTGCATCTCAGGAACAATGTCTCATCCAGCAGGGCACATAGGCTACACACCTGGGCCACGCACCTGGTTTGCACACCTGGCCCACACACCTGGGTAGCATACCTGGGCTGTACACCTGGGTGGCATATCTGAATGGCACATCTGGCTGCACCATTCTCGACTCTGCCCACTCCTTCAGCCCTGGCCATGCAGCCACTAAGTCCAGTCAACTCCACTTCCCGGATGTCTCTCAGCCTGTCCCCAGCTCTGCCCCTCGCAGCCACCTCCCTCATCCAGCCTCATCATAGTACACCTGGATTTGTCAGAACAGCCTCTAAACTTGTCCCTCTGTCTCCAGCCACGGCCCCTCCAATCCATTCCTCATCTCAGCCCTAAAGAGCCAGTCTTGGGATCTCAGCCTGCCACTCCCCTGCCTGACACCCTCGGGATGCAGTTGGAGCAGCCTGGGATTCAAGGACGGGTGCTGAGGCTGTAAGGGGTCAGTGCTTGGGCCTTGCCCTTGAGAGGCTCACAGCTGCTTTGTGGCGGTGGGAGAGGCAGAGTGACTGAGACAGGCCCTGTCTGGAGCGCTGGGCGTCGTCTGGGGGAAGCTTAGCCCCTACCCATGTGCCTCCCCAGATCGTCACCTTACCTGAGTACATTCAGAAGCGTTACGGAGGCCAGCGGATCCGCATGTACCTGTCTGTCCTGTCCCTGCTACTGTCTGTCTTCACCAAGATATCGGTGAGCTGCCCCCCGCTCTCTGCTGGCATAGCCTGGAACATCCCCAATCTGTGAGCCCCTCAAGTGGACCTGACATCTTTTCATTCATCTCTGTCTTGTTTAACAGCTGGGCAAACTGAGGCCCAGAGAGGGGCAATGACTTACCTGGGGTCACACAGCGAGTCTGGACAGGTGGTCCAGGGCCCCCAGGGTGGAGGCTCAGCAGCCAGCCCTAGTCAGGGACAGAACACAACCTGGTGACCTCTGCTTTGCCTCAGGTTCTAGACACAGAGTGTTAGGGTGGTTCTCGGTCTGAGGTCAGTACTGGGGCCGACACAGGGGTGAGCCAGGACCTCCCACTAGGGGGCGCCAAAAGCCCACGTGGTCTTGGCCCTGTCTGGTCTGCACTGAGCTGACCTGCCTCTCACCCCAAGGCTGGTGGGCTCCATCACTGACACCTATCCTTGGGGGCCTGGCCCTGCCCCACTGGCATATTAAGAGCGGGAGCACACCTCGAATGTCAGGGTCAGAGGAAGCATAGAGCTCATCTTGTCCAAGCCTCTGACTTTACAGAGAGGGAAACTAAGGCCCAGGAAGGGGAAGATTATCCCAACCCTCCTGGTGACCTTGTGGCAACACCAGGCCTTTCGCTCTCACTCCAAGTCCCTGGGGGCAGCCAGCTTCATCCAGTCCCAGGCTTCTGAAGGAGCTTCAGTCCTGAGGCTGCCTGATTCTGAGGTGGCCGACACTAGCCCCTGAGACCCAAGCCTCCCTGTGCCTGGGGCTCCTCCCTTGTAAGGAGGGGCAGCAGACCCTGTCTCCCAGGGTTCCTGTGAGGCCGGTGAGGGCTGCTGTGTCTGTGGGAAGTGCTCTGTGAGGCCTGGCTTTCCCTCAGAGGCAAATGGCCTCCTGGGCCGTCTTCATTCAGCTCTGGGACTAGGAAAGCCCAGAAGAGGCGTCGATTTAGTGGAGGGAATGGAGGCGCAGGAGAGGTAGAGGCCTCGCTGGTCAACCAGGAGCTGTGGGCAGGATTACCTGGAAAGAGGGCCCTGAAAGGGTCCATCCAGATCCCCCACTGGGCCTCCATCTGCACTGGCGTTGCTGGGTGACTCTGAGGGGTTCCCAGAGTGTCTCATCCTTCTTGTGGGCAGGTCTCGGGGGTGGCCAGCAGCAAACCCTGGGCCACAGTCTTCGCCAGATGCCCTTGGCATACTGTAGGAGGTTTGCTTTCCCTGCGAGCCCTTTAGAGTCCCGAGGGACTTGGACTTGGCCTGCCCTTAAGGCTGAGTTTAGAGTTTTCCACTCATATTCTCCCTTCCTCTCCCACATTTCTTGGTCTCCACCCCACCCCATGCCAGCCACCTCCCTGGAAGCCAGAGATACAGAAATAAACAAGACCTGGCCCCGGCCTGCCAGGGGCTGGCACTGCAGTGAGCAATAGATGGATGCATGGGACAGGCATGAAGCTCAGAAGAGGACACAGCGGGGCTTGCTGGGGGTGGCATTTGAGTTGGGCTCTGATGGAGACAGGGATGCCGATGGGGAGCAAATGACAAAGAGAGAAGTGAGAAGAGGCAGGATGTGTCGGGGTGGTCGGGTCTGGAGCCCTAGACTGTAGGGATCACTGAGTCACACACTTCTGGGGACCAGATAAAAAACAGTGTGGGGAGAAGCTGGGAGTGAGTAATAGGCAGTAGTCGGGACAAAGGCAAACCAGAGAACATGCCTCAGCATTCACACACGACAGGCCCGTTGCCACATTTGCCTCTCAGCTGCCAGTTTTCAGCGTCTGGCCTGCAGTGAGAGATGAGGTGAGGGAGGTCTGATTGTAAGAGGTTGAAGTATCCAGGGGGCCCAGGTGGAGCCGGGGTGGTGTTTAAGTAGGATAGTGACATAGTCGTGTTTGTACTTTGTGCTCTCTGGAATCTTCCAGAGGGTGGACTGGAGGGGAGAGAGACAAGAGGAGGCCAGGCCTGTGAGGAGGCCCCAGGTAGGTCTGGTGAGGCAGGGAGGCTGAGCCGCGGGCACAGGGTTTCACCCTGCTGGCTTCTCTGCGGTGGAGCTTATACCTCACACGGAGTCCTGAAAGTGGATGGCTTGGGCGGGACTTCTAGAAAGGCAGAGGGGGCCGGCACGGTGGCTCGCGCCTGTAATCCTAGCACTTTGGGAGGCTGAGGTGGGCGGATTGCCTGAGTTCAGGAGTTAAAGACTAGCCTGGTTTGGAGGCCGAGACGGGCGGATCACCTGAGGTCAGGAGTTCGAGACCAGCCTGACCAACACGGTGAAGCCCCCGTCTCTACTAAAAATACAAAATTAGCCAGGCGTGGTGGCGCATGCCTGTAATCCCAACTATTCGGGAGGCTGAGGCAGGGGAATCGCTTGTACCCACGACGTGGAGGTTGCGGTGAGCCGAGATCGCACCATTGCACTCTAGCCTGGGCAACAAGAGCAACACTCAGTCTCAAAAAAAAAGAAAGAAAAGACTAGCCTGGGCAACACGATGAAACGCCATCTCTACTAAAATGCACAAAATTAGCCACATGTAGTGACGTGTGCCTGTAGTCCCAGATACTCAGGAGGTTGAGGCAGGAGAACTACTTGAACCGGGGAGGTAGAGGTTACAGTGAGCTGAGTCTCCAAAAAAAAAAATTTAAAAAGCAGAAAGAAGAGCTCAGTGAAGTGAGAGGATCTTAGGGACAATCTTGTCCGGCTCTCTGAGTTTACAGATGACACAACTGAGGTCCAGGTCACAGTGAGTCAGGCAGGGACTACTGTTAGAACCCAGGCCTTGGCCAGGTGTGGTGGCTCAAGCCTGTAATCCCAGCACTTTGGGAGGCCGAGACGGGCGGATCACGAGGTCAGGAGATCGAGACCATCCTGGCTAACACCGTGAAACCCCGTCTCTATTAAAAAATACAAAAAACTAGCCGGGCGAGGTGGCGGCGCCTGTAGTCCCAGCTACCCGGGAGGCTGAGGCAGGAGAATGGCGTGAACCCGGGAGGTGGAGCTTGCAGTGAGCTGAGATCCGGCCACAGCACTCCAGCCTGGGTGACAGAGCGAGACTCTGTCTCAAAAAAAAAAAAAAAAAAAACCCAGGCCTGTGCCTCCCGGCCAAGAGGCCCAACCTCGGCCCTGCTGCCCTGAAGCAGCCAGGACGTGGCCCTTCAAACTCCACTTTGTGTGATGGGAGTGATTCAGTTTACCCAACTATAAAGCAGTGAGCACCCACTCACATCAAGGCTGGGCTTCAGAACCAACGCTGGGGCTGCCTAGATGAAGCAGAGGACGAAGCTTGAGGAACGCTAATCGCTGGGCTTGGCTGCAAGCGGACTGGTACCCTGGCTGTTTGAAGTGCACGCACCCAGGCGGTCCCCAGAGGCCCTGACCTCACTGGGCTGTGCCCCAGGAATGCCTCATGTGTCTGCGCGTCCAGCACCTGTCCCAGCCACTGCCTGTGTAGACAGAGATCTTAGGGTACCTGCTGCCATCCCTCAGGCAGGGGCACTGGCCACAGGAGGACCCGCGATGGCAGGGCATGGAGAATCACCGCCCTGACCCTCAGACGAAGGGACCCAAGTCCAGCTCCATCACTGTGGGGCTCTAGCCAGTCATTCAGCCTCTGGAACCGGGCGCGATGTCCCACGCCACTTGCAGTAAAGGTCCTCCACGGGGTCGCTTTGCGCCCTCACTGACCTCACCCCTCCCTCGCCCTGTTGCCCCCACCCGCTCCAGCCACACTGGCCTCTGCGCTTCCATGAACACACCAGGCATGTTCCTACCTCGAGGCCTTTGCATTTGCTGTGGCAGAAGGCCTGGAACCTTCTGCCTGGATATCCACGCGGCTCCCTCATGTCCCTCAAGTTTTTCCATTCTCTCCATCATCACCCCCGGCCCCGCAGGCCAGCCCCCTACCTCGCTCTGCCCCCATGGGCTGGGAATGCCTGCTGGCTGTGTGCTCTGTTGGTTCCCTTGCTCACAGGCACATCCCCAGGCTGGCCCGCATGCCTCGTGGGTCTAGGTGAGAGAATCTATGCCAGGGGTCAGCTCATTTTTTGTGCGAAGGGCCAGAGAGTAAATATTTTCAGCTTCACAGACCACATGGTCTCTGTCCTCACTCCTCAACTCTGCCCCTGGGGCCTGAAAGTGCCTGCAGACAATACTGCAAGGCATGACTGGGCCTGGCCTGCGGGTTCTGGGCTGCCACTCCCTGCCCTATGGAAAGCGCCTACTTACTGTGCACCTACTGTGTGCCAGGCCCTGGGTGAGCCCCCCACACCCATAGATGCTTTCTAGACATCTAGACAGAGGGGGTAAGGAAACAGACCAAGGAAATCATAAGAAATCATAAGAAATGGTAAAAATGTGATAAAAGAAGCAAACACGGTAGGGGGGTGGGGCAGAAATGGGGAGACAGGATCAGGGAGTGGGCTCACTGGAGACAGGGCAGTCTGGGGTGGAAATGCCAGCCTTGCTGCAGCCTCAGGGAAAGAGCTTGACAAGTCCAGGAGCGGGAAGCTGGTGGGGCTGGGGGTGCGTAGGGATATGGAGGGGCAGCGATGACCAAGAGCAGAGAGGCAATGGGGACCACTCAGAGCCTCTGGGCAGGGCCTCTGCTGGGTGGGGGTGCACCTTATTCCTGGAATGGTAGAAATGCAGAACCTGGCCGGGCGCAGTGGCTCACACCTGTAATCCCAGCACTTTGGGAGGCCAAGCTGGGGGGATCACCTGAGGTCAGGAGTTCGAGACCAGCCTGGCCAACATGGTTAAACCCTGTTTCTACTAAAAATACAAAAAGTTAGCCAGGCGTAGTGGCACACACCTGTAATCCCAGCTACTAGGGAGGCTGAGGCAGGAGAATCGTTTGAACCTGGGAGGCAGAGGTTTTTTTAAAAACAAAAACAAAACAGAAATGCAGAGCCCCAGGTTTTCCTTGCACAAGCCAAGTGCAGGAGGGACCAGCGAGGGGCTGGCAAGGGGACTGGGCCTAGGATGCGGTCAGTAGAGGTTTCAGGGAGTGGGTGTGCGTTTTGGAGACGGAATCCACAGGAGCGGCCTGTGGGTCACAGGCGGGGAGTGTGGCAAGGGGGAGCCCCAGAGGATGGTGATGGCCTCCATGGAAAGGGGCAAGGCTCAGGGGCAGAGGACACCAAAAAGATTTGGGAGAAATCATAGTCAACTCCTAGTGTCAGTGAGGGCTCAGCCCAGCTTCTCTGCTGTCCCACCAAGGATGGGCGATACAAGTTCCATGTGGGGGCCGGGCACGGTGGCTCAAGCCTGTAATCCCAGCACTTTGGGAGGCCGAGAGGGGCGGATCATGAGGTCAGGAGATCGAGACCATCCTGGCTAACACGGTGAAACCCCATCTCTACTAAAAAATACAAAAAACTAGCCAGGCGAGGTGGTGGGCAGCTGTAGTCCCAGCTACTCGGGAGGCTGAGGCAGGAGAATGGTCAAACCCGGGAGGCGGAGGTTGCAGTGAGCTGAGATCCGGCCACTGCACTCCATCCTGGGTGACAGAGCGAGACTCCGTTTCAAAAAAAACCAAAAAAATAAGTTCCATGTGGGAAGGTAGCCGAGAGGGGGCAGGGCAGGGGCCCAGGAGAGGGCAGCCGGAGCACCAGGACCGGTTTCCAGCCTTCTTCGGCCTCAGACACGTCCTTCAGTGAACGGTTTCCATCAACTGGGAGATGGAGTGAGGCTCCTTCATGCACATGGGGAGCTTAGGGTTCTCAGCTGTGCAGAGCCCATCAGATCAGCCCCATCCTGCACCACATGGCCCACACGTCCTCTCTCAGCCTTGCTCCCTCCCCGTGTACGGGGCTTCCGCCCTTGCAAGCCCCCAGTGATGGCTAGATGGTGCCAGGAGAGGAGTGGCCTTCTGCCAAAGTGTGCGCTCTCCGGGAGGGCCCCTGCCATGAGGTTCCTCCCCAGGACCTCGCAGGCCCCGGGGTCAGCCAGCAGGAAGGGCGCGTCCTTAAGCCCACCTCTTAGGACAGTGGGACTTTGACAAAGTCATTTCACTTCTCCATGCCCAGGTGCTCCCCACTGTGGAGTGGAGCGGATTATCACACCCACCTGGTAGAATGGGGGAGACCTGAAAGACATCAGGGCGGCATGTGGCCCAGTGGCACATTTGTCACTTGTCAAAAGTGGCCAGTCAGCAGGGCATCCTGGGGCACAACCAGGGCCGTGAAGGACCGGCAGGGTTTCTGGGTACAAGACGAAGGGAGGAACTGTGGGGGTCCTGCGTGGGGAGGAAGGAGCAGGGCGGTGGAAAGGACACTTTGTGCAGGGTGAGCGTGGGGCCACATCACAGGAGCAGGCGGGCGCCTCTGAACAGAGCTGGGAGTGGACCAGCTCCAGCCCCATGGGTGGCGGCCTAGAGTGAGGTCCTGGTTTGACCTGTGCCCCAGGAGCGGCCGTTCCTCGGGGATGCCGTTCCCTGGTGCAGTCTTGTTGATTTTGTTCCCAGTGTTTTGCCTCCATGGGCAAGTTCTTCTGCTCTTCAGGCCTTGACCTCCCCATCCGTGCCTTCTAGAAGCTGGAATAGACTCTGGGCCGGGCACGGTGGCTCACACCTGTAATCCCAGCACTTTGGGAGGCCAAGGTGGGTGGATCACCTGAGGTCAGGAGTTCGAGACCAGCCTGGCCAACATGGCAAAACCCCATCTCTACAAAAATACAAAATTAGCTGGGCGTGATGGTGCACACCTGTAGTCCCAGCTACTCAGGAGGCTGAGGCAGGAGAATCGCTTGAATCTGGGAGGCAGAGGTTGCAATGAGCTGAGATCACACCACTGCACTCCAGCCTAGGCGATAGAGCAAGACTCCGTTTCAAAAAAAAAAAAAAAGGCTGCAGTTGCTCCTGGGTCACTGGAGAGGGAGGCACAGAGGAGAGTTGGCTATCTCAGACGATCCCAGGGGGCATCCCGTGCCAGGGTGACGGGGTGGAGGGGCTGCAGGGTGCCGGCAGGTATGGAGGGGCTGGGTGGCTGGCTATGTGTGCTCCACACCCACTTCCCCATGTCACAGATCAGGGTCACTGAGGTTCAGGGGGTAAAGTGGCCAGCTCAAAGCCATGCAGCTGGGACACAGCAGACCAGGGACACAGAGACAGGGCTGTGTGGCTCTTGGCATCCATCAGGCTGAAGCTTGCCCGGACCCACAGAGAAGAGTGCTCAGGCTGCAGGAAGGGTTGGATAGGGCTAGGTGATGTCTGACTTCCTCACCCGGGGGCTGCCTGGGAGTTGCAGGCAACTGCACACCTACTGGGCCTCTAGCAGCCCCAGCAGCAAACCTTCACTGGATGCCATGTAGGCTCCAGTCTATAGGGGAGACAGCAGTGAAAGGCCCACCCCACACCCTTGATCCTGCCGTTCCTGCACCTGCGGGACTTCTCTTCAGTCTTAGGGGCCTGCTGCCGTGGAAGGAAGGGCAGGAAGGAGGGAGGCAGGAGGGAGGGTGCATGAACAATAAACTCAAGGAGCAGAGGGGCTGGCACAGCTGTGTTTTGAAAGATGAGAAGCAGAGGCTGGAATGTTCCAGGGCAGAGGGAATCTGGTGAGCCGGTGAGCAAAGACCAGGAGGCAGCTAAGTTCTGGGCATGGGATGAAGGGCCATATGTCTGGTGTGGCTAGAGCCAGAGGCTGGGCACACAGACCCGGGTTCTGTCCAGAGGCAGCCAGGGTCCAGTGGGAGTCTGGAGCAGTGACTTTAGGACAGAAGCTTGCAGGCTGCTGTAGTGGGCCTTCTAGAAGCCTCCCGGTCCCTCTTGACCTTCCCTCTCCTGGCAACTCCAATCTCTGATACCTACTAGGGGCTGACTTTGGGGACGTCCTTTCCCTTCCTGGGGCCTCAGTTTCTCCTCTAGTCTGATGGGGCAGGGGCTTGAAGAGTCTGTCCTGCTCTGATATTCAGCACCTCTGCACTTCTCTGCTTGGGCTGGAGGTAGATCAAGCCCCCATCCCCCACCACACCCCACCACACCTTCCCCTGAACCACCTGCCCTTCCTACACACACACACACACACACACACACACACAGAGAGAGAGAGAGAGAGAGAGAGAGAACTAAAGATAAGGACCAGAAGAAGGGGCCGAGGTTCTACTGAAAGCCCCTGGCCAGTTTCCAAACTGGCTGGTCTCTGTAAGACAGGTTGAGAGGCGCCTGGAGGGAGAGGTACAGGAAGCACAGGCTTTGGAGCCAGATCCCATCCCGCCTGGGCCCTGTGTCCCTGGGACTGGGGGAGGCAGGGATCCCTGCCTGGGGGAGCTCGAAGGGGCCTGGGGCCTGCACTTCCTGGGCCTCATGCAGATGTGTCCCCACACTAGGAAGCGCAGGTCTCCAGCCTTCTCAGGAAGCTCCTGGCCCCAGAGGCTGTGTGTTGGCTCATCTCGCATCTCCTGAGTCAAAGCAGAACGATAGATTTAGGAACTCGGGGTGGAGCAAGATGAAGCCTGTTACCAGCCCATGTCCCAGACAACAGGGTCCTGCCCTCCCTCTGTGGGCCCCCACTGCCAGGTGGAGGGTGGGATTCTGGTCTGTGAGGCCCATGCCAGGCTGAGGTTGGCTTCCAGGCTAACACTCCTGCCTCTAGGAGGAGCAGTCCCAGGTTCTGCGAGGGCAGGGGCTGTGTTCAGTCAGTGTGGAGACCACCTTCAGCCTGAGACCCAGCCTCTGAGCCATTCCAGGCTTCAGTTCCAAACCCACCAGGGGGTGGGGGCAGGAAGCAAGGCTGACCCTCTGCTTCCTGGCCCGCCCAGTACACACTTTTCCTGAGGCCTACTGGTCTTCACGGACTCCTCACAAACTCCTCATCAAGGTCCCCCTGGGTACCGAGGGGACAGGGCTCCACCTTTTATCCCCTGGGGAAGGGGCCAGAGTCAATAACAACGCTGCTTTCAGGAAGGGCATTGGCCACTTTGGACTTTATTAGTAACAGTAATGTCCCCTGACATCCACACAAGCTTGCAGCTTCTCCATGGCCAGTTCTTCCCCCAACCTCACAATGGCCCCCGTGATGCAGGCAGATAGGCGAGTGGGGGTCTCCCTTCCTCATCCACAGACCACTGAGGCCCAGAGAGGGCCTTGCCTGAGGTCACCTAGGGAGTGGCTTGCTGGAGCCCTGGGTCTAACAGCGACTTCAGCCACCTGCACAAGGCTCTCTCCCTCCGCAGCTGGACCTGTATGCAGGGGCTCTGTTTGTGCACATCTGCCTGGGCTGGAACTTCTACCTCTCCACCATTCTCACGCTCGGCATCACGGCCCTGTACACCATCGCAGGTATGGCACCCACAGCAGGGAGATCCACCCAGGGGACGTGTAAAGGGGGCAGAAGGCCACCTCTCCCTACAGGCCCGAGGGAGCAGCCCAGGAAGTGGCCCCAGCAGGAGCCCCAGAAGTTCCTCCCTGTGTCCTTCCTCCCTGGGGCCAGTGCCCCCTCCAGCAACCTTGCTTCCACTGGCAGGGGGCCTGGCCGCTGTAATCTACACGGATGCCCTGCAGACGCTCATCATGGTGGTGGGGGCTGTCATCCTGACAATCAAAGGTGAGGACAAGGTCTGTGGCCATGGTGGGGCTATCCCCACAGCAAGCCCTGTGGAGTCTGGCACTGCCAGGCACTCTGCAGGATTCATGCTGTTGGGGCTCTGGGTAGCATCGCTGGGGGTGGGTGGGTTCAGGAGGTTGAGCCACTAGGCAGTCAGCCCCACTGCTGGCCCCTCAGTGACTGCCCTGGTTGGTAGAGGCTGCCCACCCTACTGCCCCGCTGTTACCAGCTCTGGCCCTGGCAAGGAGCTGACTCAGGAACTCAGGACCAGCCACACCCACACTGGCTCAGCGCTTGATGGTGAGGTGGGGCTGTAGGCGGGTGTGAAGGCACACAACCAGGAGACCACAAAACTGCCTGGGCGGCTCCTCCAATGGTTTAAAAGCATGTACAAAATCCCAAGAGGTGATGCTACCTCCTGCAGGACAAAGGCCAAGGAGGAAAGAAGAGAGCTTGGAGAGATTGGCGATACTAGTCTGGAACAGATAGGAAGCTCACAAGGCTGCCGGGAGAGAGGCAGAGCTCACTGTCCCTGGAAGGATGTAAGCAGAGCCAGGAGGATCCCGCAGAGAGTGAACAAATGTCTGAAGACTCTTCCAGACTCAGACACTGGGACCCTGTGGTTGAGCAGTTTCTAACCCTTGAATGGCACTTGTTCATTTGCTCTGAGCCTCACACAAACCCTTGGTCTGAATACAGAGCCTGGCCTGAGCTCCATGGAAACGGTGATGCTGAGGGACCAGCATCCAGGCAGCAGGCTGCCTCTTCCATGTCCCACTTGGAAAAGGCTATGGAGTGGGGCCTGGGGTGGAAACTAGTTTCCTACATCCAGGCTTCTCCCTCTCAGACCAGGGGCTCTGGTGTCCCTAGGACCCACCTCATGAGAGGGATCCCAGCAGCCAGGCCCAGTCTGGAAGGGAGGGGAGTGACAGACACAGACGGGCCAGGGCTTGGCCATGCCAGGCCCTGACCCCGAGGTAGACAGGAACAGTGAGGTGTTCTGGACTGGAGAGGAAAAAGCCCCGGCTCGAGCCCACCAGATGGGCTGTGTGGTCTTGATGGAGGCCCCATCCCTCTCTGGACCTCTGTCTCCCTCTTCTCTGTGCCTCAGGGGGTTGGGGCCACGTCACCACCAGCCACTCTCAGCTCTGCTAAAATCACACCCTTCAGGTGATCAGGATGAACACTTTAGAAGCGTCAGGAAGGTCCTCAAATGTCAAGAAGAATTACCGTTGCTTCCTTGAATCGACAATCGGAAACCTGGCTGAGAACCTCTTGCCCAAGACTGACGGGTGCCCAGAGGCCGACAGTGACTCCTGCCGGGCCAGCAGGACACCGGGATGCCCATGTGCAAAATGCTCACTTAATAGTATTATTTTAAATACAAATAAAATAGTCATTCAAATATACCTTTAAAAAAAAAAAAATCCCTCTACCCTCACACCTTTCCAAACACCGGGAAAGATGAGGTGGAAAAAAACTCTAGTTTGCATCAGGAAGTTTCCTGTGAGATGAAGGCAAGGGGGAGCCCGGGGAGTTAGGGCCCCCCAACCACCAAGTTGTCCCTGTCCCACCCTGACCCCTCCAGCTTTTGACCAGATCGGCGGTTACGGGCAGCTGGAGGCAGCCTATGCCCGGGCCATTCCCTCCAGGACCATTGCCAACACCACCTGCCACCTGCCGCGTGCAGACGCCATGCACATGTTTCGAGACCCCCACACAGGGGACCTGCCGTGGACCGGGATGACCTTTGGCCTGACCATCATGGCCACCTGGTACTGGTGCACCGACCAGGTGAGTGCCAACATCTCCCGCCCATCCCACCTGCCTGCCATCCCAGCGGGCTCTGGTAGGTCCGGGTGGCCTGTCTCTGCCCTCCGATTCATGAGTCTGGGCTGAGGCCTCAGAAGGTGTGGCTCCAGGCTGGGACAGGCTGCTAGGGGTCTTTGCGGTCCCGGGGGGCTTGAGCCCTCTGTTTAGAATCAGATGAGGCCCACTGGCTACCACCCGTCCTGGCCTTTAGGTGCTTCGACTGAGACAGTTTGGAGTATGGGATTCCGAAGGGACTCGAATGCTCCTCAGTGGCCTTGCCATCGGCCAAGGGGCGGGCATTTCGGGCTAGTCTTGCGCTGCCAGGATCCGGCAGCAGGCGGGGTACCTGGCCTCCCTTGGCCTGCCAGTGGTGGGGGCCGGCCACGGCTGAGCCCGCGTTTCTGGTAGAGCTCTGGATGCCTTCAACAGCAGCGCGGTACCTAGGGGGTCCTGGGAAGCCGTCTTTATCCCTAGTCCCTGCGGCAGGGGCCCTGTGATGATGAAACTGCTGCGCCTGGAAGAGAGAGAGCAGAGAGTGAGGCTGAGCGAGAAGGGCCAACCCCGCCCCAGCACAGGACCCTGCTCAGGCACACAGGAGCCAGCAGACCCGGGTTTGCCTCCTGGCTCTGCCATTCACCAGGTAGTGGGCCTAGGCCAGTTGGTTTAATCACTCGATGCCTCAGTTTCCCTGTCTGTAATATGGGAATAATCCTGCCCTTTGTGGGTGTAGCAAGGCAGCTTCCTCCCAGCTCACCCCCACCAGCCTCCTCTATTTCGACACAAGCCTGGACGTGGTTGGAAATGGGCTGAATGGGGTTGTCGAAAGCAATGCAGGAGTTTCTGTTGAGAGCAGGGGGTGACTCTGGCCCTGCCCCCAAGACCCTGTCACCAGCCCTCCAGGTGACCTCAGATGAACTGCTTCCCGTCTCTGGGCAGAAGCAGATGGTGCCCTTGCTTTGCTCGTCCCAAAGGCCATGGGCAGCTCCAGGGAACATGTGCGTGGGAAAAGGTCTGGGAAGCAGTGGGCACAGGCCCCACAACTGTCCATGCCTCTGGACCCAGCCCCAGGGGTCCACCATAGGACAAGGCAGCCAAAGCCAGCCTCTGTGGAATGAACGATGACAGCGCTCACACAAGCGTTTCCCATGGGGCCTCCCCTGGGAGTAGGCCTGGCCAGCTCCATTCATAGGACAGAGCACTGAGGCCAAAGACAGAGACGAATCTGAACTCAAGAGTGGAGTGACTTTTCCGTGGTTCCCAACTCTGCTCCTCCTCTCCCAAGCAGCACGGGCTCCATCAGAATCTGCCCAGAGACCCTCCCTGGGTTCCAACAGTAAGAACGGACCCCAGCTGGGAGCTATCAGAAGCTCTGGAAGGCTGGGCCTCACTTTCCCCATCTGTAACACGTGGTCCTCAAGCAGGGCCCCTTGTACTCTGGCATGCTGTGCTCACAAGCTGCTCACATCCTCCATGCCTCATGGGAGGGCTCTCCAGGGAACACGTGGGCTTACAGCACGCATCTGCCCAGTTCTCCTGGGAGGGCTGAGGGCCAGCCCCAGTGGGCCAGGGGCTGGTGAAAGGTTGGCCGTGGAGGGCACAGTAGACATGTGGTACCCTGCCAGGCTGAGCCCCTTTACAATTGCCACATCCCACCTCCTCCCAACACAGCATGGGCCTGGCATGGCACGGGCGTCTCTGGGTGGAATGTCAGTCAGGAGATTTTCCCATCAAAGCCAAACAAATCTGCTTGGCCTTGGGGTCAGGGTTGGGCGGGCCCCACTGCACAGATAAGGAGCCCGAGGCCCAGAGAGGATCACATAGGGAGGTGGAGGAGGGACACTGCTGACCCCAGGTGGTTCAGGGCACCAACCAGCATCGGGCTGTAGCCTGGCCTCTGCCCTACCTCCCTATCCTCCTCCCCTCGGGCTGGGTCTGCCTGCTGGATGCCGGGCCTCGGTCCAGAAGCCCAGGCACTAGTACTGCTTGAGGTTCCTGGTCTCTGCGTGGCTCTCACTGACACTGGGGACTTTTAGGGGCACCTAGGGGTCTGACTCCACTTTGCTGTGGGGCCAGGGTAGCCCTCGAAGACACCCACGGTCTAGTCAGAAGGGAGGCAGCAGTTCTGTGTGCCGAGACCATAGGGGCGTTTTGTTTTTTTTTTGGTTTTTTTTGAGATGGAGTCTTGCTCTGTTGCCCAGGCTGGAATACAGTGGTGCCATCTCGGCTCACTGCAACCTCCACCTCCTGGGTTCAAGCAGTTCTCCTGCCTCAGCCTCCCGAGTAGCTGGGATTACAGGCACGCACCACCATGCCCAGCTAATTTTTGTATTTTTAATAGAGTCGGGGTTTCACCATGTTGGCAAGGCTGGTCTCGATCTCCTGACCTCGTGATTCACCCGCCTCCAAAATGCTGGTATTACAGGCATGAGCCACTGCGCCCGTCCAATTTTTGTATTTTTATAGAAACGGGGTTTCACCATGTTGGCCAGGCTGGTCTTGAACTCCTGACCTCAAGTAATCCACCCACCTTGGCCTCCCAAAGTGCTGGGATACAGGCGTGAGCCGTTCACTATCTTCTGGCTTATCCATGACAAATGGGTGGCATTTTTCTAACCAGAAACAAATCCAGTAACAAAGAGGCAGAGGGTCCAGTGGACAGAGCCCTGGTCTGGGCTCCCATCTGGGCTCTGCCCCTGCCCCTCCCTGGGCCTTGGTGTCCCTGTCTGTGAAACAGGGTGGTGCACAGACCAGAAGGCCTCCCAGGGTCCTGCCAGCTCTGTCACCTGCTGATGCTGCAGCTCCAGGCTGGGTGCCCTCCCTTAGTCAGCAGCAGCCGCCTCAGTCATAACAGCAGCCACAGCTTTCGTGGGCAGCGTGCTGACTCCAATGGCCACACCCCAAAACTTACTCACTGAGAAAGGGAACTCATATTCACCGGAGGCCCTTGAGGAGCCAGGGACAGGCTTGGCCGGCTACACTAGCAGCCTCACTTAAGTCGTTGCAACAACTCTCCTCATTTTGCAGACGAGGAGTCCAAGGTGAAATGGCCACTCAGGGAGTGAGAGCTTCCTCAGGGAAGAGGGTCTGGCTGGGACTGGACACGAGTGCTGGGAGGTGGGGGTGAGCAGTGGCCTGCTGACATCTGAGTGAGGGGGCCAGCCTTGCTATCTGACAGTCAGGGGTGGGGAAAGCCCCTGCCCTATTCACGGGGACTGGCAGGCCTCACAGCTCATGGAAATTCTGAGCCTCAGCTTCTCCACCTGGGGTGACAGCACCTATCCCAGGGCCAGCTGCCATAAGCACAGATGGAAATATAGAGGCAAATATCTCATCAATGGCAGAATGACATGCAGGGTCTTAGGGAAATGCTTCTCTCCCAAGCACCTAGACAGAACCACCATCTAACTCTCTCATTGTCCAGATGGGACAGCTGAGGCCCAATCTGAGGCAAGGACTTCTCCCAAGTCACAGAAAGCTGGCAGAGAAGCAGGAAGGACAGCAGCTTGCCCTGCATGCGGAGGCTGCAGCCCACAGACACTCCTAGCCTCTGTAATTAATGTTTCCGTGACATCCACAGCTTAGGGGTAAATGCTGGGAGCTATCCGTTAAACTAGCAAGCTTGGAAAGTAAGTTAAAATCACGGAGGCTTCCTGCTGCTAAGTTGCAGGTGGTGACTTAAACTGTGGAACTGCAAAGGAAAAATACTTACGTTTCAGAGTCATAGGTCGTACAGCTTTGTGAACATGCTAAAAACCATGGGAGTGTACACTGTGACTGGGTGAATTACACGGTCTGTGAATATCTCAATAAAGCTGTTTAAAAAGTAACTCTTTTGAAATAGAATCATAATATCAGTGCTGGGAGGGATCTCAGACATTATGGGTCCACATTACTGCTCCCTCCTCCCATTCTGCAAATCTGGAAAGGCCTGGTTAGGATTTGCTGAAGGCGCCCAGAAGGGCCGATGCCCTCAGGTAGCTTCTAGCCTCCCTCTGCTACTGAACTGCAAGCTTTCCAAACCCCAGGTCTTAAAGCGCCTGAACTCTGCCAGCCATGCAAACACAGTTGGCGCCAATGTCTGCTCCTGGCACCATGAATGTACCAGCTGCTGTCATGAGGGTCCAGGAGATGAGGGTAGGGGTGGTGTCCCCATACCACCCCACCCAGGGTCTCCTCCAGCCCTGACAATTGCCAGGGGTGGTGGGCTGGGCAGGATCCACACCTCCCCTATTGGCAGGTCAGGGGACTGAGTCCCTGGGAATGAGTGTACCTCGGCTCTCGCTGCTTGGCCTGCTGAAGTGAGCTCTCCTGGTTGGTTGCTGACAGTATTGGGGCTTTGAGTGTGGCTGTTTTGGGCGGGTCGGGGGCTAATGGGACATCATCGTGCCTCATGCCTACTCCCTGAGGCCCGCCAAGGACCAATCCCGACACACGCGTCCCTCAGGCTTGGACTCACTCCGTCTCGCGCTCCACCCCCAGGTCATCGTGCAGCGGTCACTGTCAGCCCGGGACCTGAACCATGCCAAGGCGGGCTCCATCCTGGCCAGCTACCTCAAGATGCTCCCCATGGGCCTGATCATCATGCCGGGCATGATTAGCCGTGCACTGTTCCCAGGTAGGGCGGGCTCCGGGCACTGAGCCCAGGCTGCAGGGCACCCAGGGTTCTGGGACCTTGTTCTGCAAAGGTCACCAGGAGGAGAGGCAAAGGATAGATGTGAACTGTTCCCCAACCTGAGGAGTGGGGAAGAGTGGTCCTCAGGGCCACAACCAAAGGGATGAACATGATGTGGCTTGGTACAAGGTCTGGACAGGTATCACTTACTGCTGCGTGACCTCAAGGCTGTAAATGAATGTCCCTGTGCCCCGCCGTTTCCTCATCTGCAAACTAGGGACTGTGTCACCCACCTGGAAGGTGCCATCAAGATCCTCTAACTACAGGCATTGGAGACCTATGGGTGGGGAAACGTGCATTTCCTTAGGTTGCCTTTTCAGGACTCTGGGACCAAGAGTCTCCAGCATTAACGATGGCCTTCCATACGGCCCTGGATGGTTCCCACCCCTGCCTATTCATCAGTTTCCCCATCTGTAAGAAGGGAATTGAAGTCATCAGAGTCAGGCACACGGTAGCCCAGAAGACAGCAGCTCGGGCTCTTGGGTGGCTAGCAGGGAGGGACTCATGACACCTGGTGTGCAGGGACCCTGACTCACCCGTGCCTCCTTATCTGGGGAGCGCTGGGCCTGCATCCTCCTCGACACATCTGCTTCTTCTCGCCCCCGACTCTGGGTCCACGGGGAGCCACCCTGGGGTCCAGCAAAGGTCCCTCGGGTTATATGGGGGGCACTCAGCTGCCGGCG
Source organism: Colobus angolensis palliatus (assembly GCF_000951035.1). Classification (NCBI taxonomy): domain Eukaryota; kingdom Metazoa; phylum Chordata; class Mammalia; order Primates; family Cercopithecidae; genus Colobus; species Colobus angolensis. The sequence continues at coordinate 361,344 of NW_012117288.1, forward strand.
CGGTGGTGGGGTTGGCCCATTGGCCACTTGCTCTGAGTGGCGCCTCCGGAGAGGGACTGAGTGCTCTCTCACCTCATAGTACTCCTCTGACACAGAGGAGGCCACTGAGGGCCGTCGGGGGCCAGGCCCACGGCCGGAGCTGCCTGAGTGGCTGTCCTGGTCACTGAGGGTTATGTAGTCGTCATCATCTTCTTCTTCCGCCCCATCCAGCCCATTGGGGAGCCCCACCCCGAGTCTGTCGGAGTCATCCTGGGTCACAGATAGCTGCCCCTGGAGTGGGGCATGTCCTGGGCCTGCCACCCTGGGTAGCCTATGGTCTGTCCCATTCTGGGGAGCCTCCTCTTTGGGGAGCTCCAGGGCCCAGCCAGTACCACTGCTGTCCTGGGCTAGTACATCTGCCACAAGGACTGTCCGGGGCTTGGGCACAGGGGGCAGTGGCTCAGGGTCCCCCTGGGGGAGGCCATTCTCAGCTGGGACACCATCCTGAGGGGCACTGGGCTCTGGGGGAGGGCAAGGTTCTGGACGGGGCCTGCTGTCCTGGCTCTGCTTCCACAGCTGGTGCTGGGCGCTGGCCTGGGAGGTGTCACGGATCTTGATGCGGTTCATCTGGCTAGGCTGGGGGTTCCAGATGTTGGGGTCGATGATATTGATATAGCCCAGGATGTCGCTGCCAGGCTCCGGGTCTGGCTCCACCCACGTGGGCAGGTACTCAAACATGTTGGCCCTCTCCAGGTGGAGCAGTCCTGGGTGGATGGGTGGCAGCAGCTCGGGGATGTCCCCTGGATGCTCGGCCAGCGCTGGGCCCTTCAGCCCCAGGGGCTTCTTGGCCTCCTGATTCTCAGAGGAGATCTTGGCAATCTCATCAACGCTCTTGGCCTTAACCAGTGCGTACTTGGGGTTGACGAGCTTCTTGGCCACAGAGCCCGCGGGCACCAGGGGGACCACAGAGGGCAGCACGATAGGCTCTGGCTCCGGCTCCTTCTCCATAGGGATGCCCTTGAGGCTCACGCTGTGTGACATGAGGTACAGCTCCTGGAACTGCCGGTCAAACATCTCCACCACCTGGCCAGACAGCACGGAGATCACATTTCGGTCCGTCCGCGCGGCCGACCACGTGAAGCTGCAACAGAGGGAGGGGGCGCTGGTCAGGCACACGACCCTGCTTCCCCCAGCAGCCCCTCTGCACCCGCAGCTGCTGAGCCTCAGACTGTGGCCACAGGGCCCTGGGATCGAGAAGTGAATGGGGGCAGAGAGCAGGTGCATGCTGTGGGGTCAGACTGAGTCTGGGATGTCAAGCAAGTTGGTGCCACCAAGCCTGTTCCCACCTCTACAAATGGCACGGCACTGTGCTCCTCTCAGGCTGGTACAGGATTCACTAAGCAGCTCAGGAAGGCCCTGGACGGTGCCACACATGGTGGCCACTGCTGCCATGTGTCTATGCTGCCACCAACCCCCATGTAACCATGGGCAGTGCCCACCCCATGCCGCATGTGGTGGTGCCCACACAGCTGGTCCCACCCCTGAGGACAGCTCTTAGAGTGACCCCTATACGCTGCGGAGGCACATCCTAGGCACACCCCACCTCCAGGCCGGTGACGTCTCCAAGCTGGAACAACAGTGTCCTCAGAAAAAGCCCTTCTCTGCCTGACTCCAGAGACAGACAGGCAGGTATGCTCCAGCCCTGCGCACACCTCAGCAGCCTTGGGATCAATGAACTGGAATAACCAGGATGTCGTAAGTTAGCATTAAGGACAGAAGCCAGTTGGGAACCAGAGGTACCTCTCCCACAAGTTCCCTGAAAGCTGGAGAGTCACCTGTAGGAGCCGCACACAGCCCGGTCTCCATCCACAAACATGAACTTCTGGGCCAGGGCACCCTTGAACTTGGTTGCCGACCGCGTGAAGAACTCGGTTCCCCCGCTGCTCCGCACTCTGAGATTCTGTGTTGGGAACCAAGAGACAGAATTACACGACTGCAGCCCTGACCACACAGGGCGAGGGGAGGACAGTAGCTGCCCAGGGCTCAAAGGGGACTTTGGGGTAGTCAGGAGGGGAAGGAAGAGGCTACAAGGCCTGGAGAAAGGAGCTGGTGTGTCTGGGACTGCAGGGCCCGGGGTAAGGAGGGAGTTGCTGAGCCGTGAAGCTGCAGAGGGGGCAGCCACTGGTACAAAGCGGGTGGGATTAGATGGTCTGAGCTTTGGCCCCAAAGGTGTCTGAAGAGCAGCATCAGGCAGGAAAAGGCTTGCACAGCCAGCCAGTTTGGGAAATGCTGCCATGGGTGGTGGATGCTGTGGTGGGGTCCTGAGCGGGAGGGTGATGTGCACATGTTTTGGAAGTGTTTTGTGCATGGCTAGGGGGTGATGCAGCCAGAGGAGGGCAGGAAGGGGGCCTGCCCTTCAGAATCTGGGCCTTACACTCCAATAAGTCTGTGGCCCTCCAGGGTGCGTGGCCCTACCAGGCCGCTCCCCTGTGCTTCTCAACACCCCAGTCTCTGCTGGGCTCTGCTCTGAGGGCAGGACTCACAGCAAACCTTTCTCCTTCCCCATGGCCAGGACACCACCCAGCACCCAGGCCAGGTCCTGTAAATGGTCAGAGATTCAATTAGGTGCCGGCTTACACTGTTTGGCCCAGGAGCAGACCAGGAAGGTCCTCAAGAGACTGTGGCAAAGGGAGATGCGACCCAAGGAGAAGAGGGCTCCTTGGGCATTAGGAGCACAGCGGGTCCCTCAACTGCCTCAGCTCCAAGGCCAGGCTGTCACCAGGCTTTTCCTGGACCCTGGCCACACAAGGGCCCTCTGTCCCAGTGTGGAGTCTCTGGAGCTGCCAAGGGCCTGTGTGTTGCAAGTTCCAGGTGCTGACTTCCCTTTCCCTGGTAGCAGGGCCTGCTGTGAGGGAGGAGCACATGGTAAAGGCTGGTGCTGGCCACGGCAGACCCCAGGAAGGGCAGGGCGAGCCTAGCTGAAACCCAGGTGTCGAGGATGGCCAAGGGCATCCCTGAGTAGAATCTCAGGTGTAAAGGGGATCTGGGGCTCATGTGGCCCATGTCCAGGGCAGTTTGTAAGAAATGCTCCTGGGTGCCCTGAGGGTCTGACTCAGGAGACCTGCGGTCAGGCGGGGAATCTAGTTTTAACACCAACTCCAGGGATTCCTGACTGGTCTGCCTGCATGCCTCCTGTGATGGGAGGCTCACTCACTCCTGAGGAGCTCTGTGCCGGCTGCTGGCTCTCGGCTATGACATGTTCTTAGTCAGACTGAGCTGTGACTTACTGGTCTGTCCCCTCACCCACTCACTGGCCCCAGCTTATTCACCCCACTCATTCACACAGTCATCAGCCCCTGCCGAGGCCCCCAGCTGCAGACAGAGATGCCTGTGATGAGGATCCCCCCGGGAGATGAAGCGGAGGCAGGGGGGTAAACGAAAACGAGCTGAATGCCCAGGATTGCAGAGGAGTAGCCCGAAGGGTGAAGGGCTGGCCGGGAGGCTCCCAGGAAAGGATGACATGGGTCACAGGGGGAGGTGGGGAAGCATTCCAGGGAAGGGACTCAAAGGCCAGGCATGAGAGGCCTTTATACCAGAGCACCTCAGGGGAGGAGGGGTGGGTGACAGAGCCTGCAGAGCGAGCAGGGGCGGTCTCCTGGGAAAAGACCCTGCGCCTTCTTTAGGGCCTGAGCTTGGCCCTGGGGCCAACAGGGAGCCATGGGAGGATTTAGAGCAAAAACGATGGGGTTGGGTGTGCATCTCAGGAGCAGTTCTGGCATCAGGGAGTGGGTGTGTGAAGTGAATGCTATGGGAGAGGAGGGAAGCCTGAGAGAGCAGAGCCGCCCGCCATGCCATCCAGCCTCCTGCCCCGCCAGTCCTTTCCGTGTCCCAGACCCCTGGGGCTGCAGTGGCCCCAGGCCAGCAACCACAGAGGCGGGCAGGTGTGGGCCGTGGGTGAGTCCCTGTCTGATGCCCACCCGTGGGATAAACGATCACCTTGTCATAGGGCCCAGTGTAGAAGGCAGATAAGCTCTGCTCTGGACTGCCCTCGCCGGCCCCCCCACTCCCTGCCCCGCAGGCTGCAGGTCTGCACACAGCCAGCTCAGCAGGAAGCTGGCCACGGCCCAGGACAATTAGCACTCGTGACTTTGTACCCAACACGGAGCACACTCAGGTTGAGAAGTCAGACAAAGATCTGGACAAAGATCCTGGAGGTACAAGGCCTTCCCTGTCACTGAGCCCAACCAAGCCCAGCTCCATCGCCTCCTGCAGGCTCCTGGCCCAGCCACAGGCCCCTCCTTAGCCTGGAAAATTGGCCACCAGCATCAGGACCCCTCTGGACAGTGTCTGTCCCCACCCATTCCAAACCTTGTCCTGATGAGGGCTCGGAGAGTCACCACTTCCATCTCAGAGTGACTCAGCCTCCATGTGGGGCGCAGACCTTGGCTGGGCTGCTGACTCGCTGTGTGACTCGAAGCAAGTCCCGGGCCGTTGCTGGGCCTTAGTCTCCCTTAGCACACAGCAGGGCGGGCCTCCAACTCTTAGGCCCGTTCTACCTGGGGCTCAGCAGCAGAGCCCCCCACCTCCTGCCTCGTGACCTGCTCCCCAGCTTGTGCCTGGAAGGGCCCCACCCCACCGGGCCTGGCCTGGATGAGGTAACGTCTCAAGACTCTGGGCTCACGTGTGCAGAGGTGGAGGATCCCACAAAGCCACATTGTCTCTGAGCTCCTGGGACACCCCCGGCAGAGAACAGCAAATGGGTGGAGGGACGCCGGGGCTGACCCAAGAGGGGTGCCCTGGGCAAGTCTTTGGACCCTCTGGGACCTCAGTTTCCTCATACGTAAGAGAGGACGTCAAGGGCGAGTCAGGGCAGGAGAGGATGGCCGGGCGGTGCTTCATCTGCTCTCAGAGGGTGGCAAGGTGGGGACTCCAGGGCTGGGGCAAACTACAGCACCCTGCCCCCAATCCCCGCAGGCCTCTAGGCCACATGGGCTTGAAGGACACGTGATCCAACTGTACCAAACCCGCTGGTGGGACGTAGAGGGGGCTGAGCCCAGGTGTCCCTGGAGCAGAGTGGGTCTAGGGTCTAGGCATTCCTGAGCTCCAGTTAAACAGGCTCCAGTCCTAGCACCAAATGGACGCCAACCAAGGCCTTTCTTTCCAGGCCTCAGTTTTCTCATCTATAAAAGGGCCTACTCATCCTTGTGCTGCAAGTCTGCTTCGAGGACTGAATAGAGCCACAGTATAGGTGGGGCCCACCCAGGGAAAGTGTCCGGCTCCCAGTGGGTGCCCCAAGAACTGGAAGTGGCACAGTGGGCTGTGGGGGACCAACACAGAGGACCACAAAACATTCAGGAAGGCACGGACTCCCCAGAGAGGCCAAGACTGTCAGCCATACGGGGTGGGTGGTTGGGGGGCTCAGGGAGGGGAAGTGACCTGCCACTGTCTCCGAGTAGCCCTGGGGTGGGCCGGGACTGAGGACAGGGTTTCTTCATCACCCACCTCCTCAGGGCCCTGTCGGCATCTCCTGGCCCAGCAGACGAGTGGGGAGGCCCAGAGATGCATCCTGACCAGGTCTGAGCTGGGAACATTGAGGCCAGGCCAGACCTAGTGTGAGGAATGCAAGGAACAGAGCCCAACATGGCAGCGGGAGCCTGGCTGCCTGAGGTGCTGGCCCCCAGCAGCCTCCCCTCTCCTCTACAGGGCCTGTCTCGATCTCTGTGGAGGGTGGGGAAGGGCGGTCAACACTCACCCTGGCCTTCTCCAGGCTGTTGTGAAGTTGGGGTGGTGGGCCCTTTGTGAACCACATTTGGCCCAAAGTATGTGACGGCATGAAGGGGCAGGGCCAGCCTAGCTCCAAGGCCCTGGTCTGAGGGGCTCCTCTCTCCCCTAGGCCAGGGCTGCTCAGCCTCTGCGCAACTGATACACGTCCCCTTTTGTGTGGGACCTGTCCCCAGCAGTGTAGGATGTTTAACAACATCCTTGGCCACTCAATGCTGGTAGTACCCCTTAGGTGTGACAGTTAAAAATGCCAAATGTCCTTCAGCAGAGTGAATCCCCCCGTTCGAGAACCCCTGCCTTATACCGTGAATCCATCACAGACCCAGGCTCAAGTAGAGACAGCAAGACTCAGGCATCCCCGGGGACGGGGGGAACCTGGGCAGCGTAAAGGCTGCGTCGGGCGTGTCCAGCGTGAGGCCTGAGCGGCAGTGATCCTCACGTCCTCACCGCGTGCCTTCCCATGGCCATCCCAGCTGATGTTTCTTTGTTCATCAGAAATGGGAAACAGGTCTGGCCTGTGCCCAGGGGCTGCTAGTTTTTCCAGTTTGGCTGTACGGGCATCTCATGGCTCTTGTCTGTCCTAAGCTGGGAGCCTCAGGCCCAGCCTGTCTCCTGTTAGCCCGGGAGCATCCCCCTACACCCAGTATCACCCCCAAAAGCAGCCAAGTCATGCGGCCTGGTCCTGTGACCCTAGGGGGTGGCAGTGAAAGGTCTGGTCCTCTTCCCAAGGCCTGCTCCCCATTTGTCATTTGGGGTAATCATTTCCGTACTCCCACCTGGAAGGCCATCAGGGGCCGGCCAGGGCGACTGGCTGAGGTGCTCAGGAATGGCTGGGAGCCCCACACTTGGGGAGACACTGGTGCACGCTGCTCCCGCCTCATCTGGGGACCAGGAGTGGGCTCGGCCCAAGCAATAGCGCAGAGTTTCGAGAGTGTGTTGGTGTGGGCTCTAAGCTCAGGAAGAAGGAGCTGAGTCAGGGTGAACCACGGCCAGACCCTGGCGCAGAGGGAAAGAAAGTCGCTTAGCACTCAGACCAGAGCTGCGTCTCACGGTGGGGCTGTGCCTGTCCCCAGCCAAAAACAGGATGGGAAGGCAGCTCATGACTGAAGGCCCACCACACAAACGGCCTCCTTCACTCTTCACAGCAGCCCCGACAAATACATGACCATATCCCCATTTTGCAGACAAGACAATGGAGGCCTAGAAAGATTCAGTGACTCTGCCCAAGGTTACCATGCAAGTGGCGCAGCTGGGGCTCAGGACTGGCTCCTGCTATCACCCCCAAACTGGCACCTGACACCCCAAGGTCATAAGGATGACCCTACCAGAAAACCTGTACCCTGGGCCCGAAGGAGCTGGGGCAGGTTGGTGCAGAGCTGGGCAGGGGTGGCGGCAGCTGAAGGCAGGCCCAGGGATTATCGGCAACGGCAGTGCTCCTGGGACAGGTCTGGGCCCAGCTAGCCCAAGGCGAGGGAGGTAGGTGGGGAAGGTAGGCCCTCCAACAGGGTGACACTTGGCTGGAGCTGGGCTCTCAGGGCCTCTGGCCACCCGCCCAGGGCTGTGGAAGGGCAAGCTCAGAGGCGAGAATGAGGAAGCCAGGGCACACTTTCCCATGGAGGTGTCTAGCTCCTAGATACGTCACCCTACAGACCCTGCCACCTTCCCTGGGAAAGCGAGACGGCCGAGCAGGGCAGGCTGGGCCAGGGACCTGCAGTGCCAGCTGTCCTCCCTGCCTGGCTGGTCACAGCCAGCGGAAGGGCTGGGGGTGGGACAGGGCAGGCCACGTACCCAAGCCCCTGCCCCAGTCCAGGGCCTGGGGTTTAGAATGTATGGTTCTTGCCAGCAGCTGTATAACTTTCCTCAGCACACAGAGCACTTTGCAACCACCATCTCCTTTCGTTTCACCCTCACACAACCCCGTGAGGTATCACCATGCCCATGGGGCACTCGAGGCCCAAGAGGTAGAACCACACGCCCGGGTCCCACGGCAGGTCAATGGCCAGTGAGCTGTGTGGGCAGCACCAGGGCAGGCTGCGCTGGCAGTTGGCTTTGATTTTATAACGGAAGCCAGTGATTACTTCCCCTGCCCATAGTGGGACGGCCATTCCTAGATTTATTGATAGTTGAGCAGTTGGTGTGAATGACTAGGGTGGGAGTCCTAGAAGACTGGTTGAGCCAATAAAAAGGATAAGAGAAATTAATATGAGGGATCAAGTTCATCCTTTGATGCTCTGCATTACTATTTGTAGTTATTGTTTATTATTTGCTGCTTGAGTACCAGGGATCTGCATCCTCCTTATCAGAACTGATCTCTCACTACTGGCTTTTAGGCGCCACCCCTAAATTGTTGGGAATGGCTTTGGGCAAGGCATGGCCTCCCTCGGACCTCAGTTTCCCCATCTGTGTTGTGGGAGCCTCATCTGAATGACCTCAAGGCCCCTTCAGTCCCAGGCACTCCAGGCCCCCCACCTGCCCCATTGCCTCCGACTTCCTGGAAACTCAGAATTCTGCAGGCAGAGGAGCAGCCAGGGCTTCTCTGCTGAGAAGGGGCCTGGGGGCACTGGGTAGAAGGCGAGGTCTCTGGAGCAGCTGGTCCCAGGTTAGGGTCCCTGCTCCAAGCAGATAGGCTTGTTCCCTGCCTGCGTCTGCACACTGGGGGAAGAGCAAAGCACTCGCTGGGCCTGGGGCAGGGGCACGGTGCTGGTGGGGCCCCACTGGGGTCTCTTCCTGGGCATCGGGCAGGGCCAGGCTTTCTGCAGTCAGGTTTCCAAAGTGGCCTTTCCACACTGTGGCTCTCTCGGGCGTGAGCTGTCTGCCACTGGAATCGATTCCCTGCGCTAATTACGCGGCAGGGAATGAGGTGGGCGTGGGGCTTGGGGCCAACCCACCAAGGAGACCACATTAAAAATGTCCCAAGAGCTAGAGACTCACCACGGAGTGCTCACAACCACTTGAAAGGACTCAGCCGGAGGCGTTGGGGTTGGAGGGAGGGGGGTGGGCGCGCTTGACAAATGCTGACAAATTATAGTCGTGGAGCCCGGCCCCTTGTTAACCAGACTGGTGGTGCCCCTTCTCCTAGGACCACAAGCCTGAAACCTGCAGAATTCTGACCTGTCAGATGCTGGTGCTGAGCCCAAGGGTCTGGTGCTGGCCCCTACCTCACTATCTTTAACTTACTAGCAGTGACACGGGGTATGTGGCTCTATTCCCTCATCTGCAAAATGGGAACAACTCCCTATCCCACTAGGATGTTGTGAGGATTAAATTAACCAATGCAAAGTGCCTGTGACAGGGCCTGGCGCACTATCAATGCAAAAGAAGTATCCACCGTCATCACGCACGCTGATCTGCTCTCAGGGAAGCGCTCTGCACACAGCAGGTGCCAAGCGATGGCTGGCAGAAGGAGCGCTCCAGACACCAAACGCCAGGGTGTCTGGGCAGAAGAGCGTTGGACCAATAAGATCCTGTAGCCCAGAGAAGGGAGGTGACATGCCCAAGGACACACAGCAAAGCAGTGCTGAGAACCACAGCCCACCCTGACCCCATCGGCAGCCTTCTCTGATACACTTCTGTTCCGTGGTTTCCCCCACCCCAAAGGTTCTTTCTCCTCTGCTCTTGTGCCTCAAATTCACTTCAACTGTGCGGCCATCGCGGAAGCTTTCCCTGACTTCAGCCTCAGGGAGCTTCCTCCGTCTGAGTCAGATCCTAAAACAAGTAAATGGACATTCTAAGGAGACAGATTTTGGCTCAACCCAAGAAAGGACTTGGGAGTTGAAGCTCTTTCTGGGAGTTGAAGCTCTCTAGAAGGGCCACGAGCTACCTGAGGGGGGAGTGAGCACACTAGCACCAGAGATATGCAAGCAAACAGATACCCGATGCGGCATGGGCTGCTCTGAAATAACATGATGCAGCACTTGGCATGAGCTCCAGCACCTGGTCAGCAAGCACCTAATCAAGGCATATCTTATCTCTGCCACGTTGGAGGTAGTGAGTATCCTGTCCCTCAGGGAATTCAAGCAGAGGCTAGGTGACTGCTTGGCAGGAGGCTCTAGAATTACTGGACTCTCAGTGCTTGGCACAGGACTCCGTCCTGGGCAGGCAGGTACTTCAAGTGTTTGTTGACAGACTGAATGACCCCTGTCCTCCAGCCACCCAGGCAAGTGAGGAGCCTGCTCACCTTGAGGTGTCCCAGGTGCATTCGGGCCCGCTCACACATGTGCAGGAAGTACTTGACGTTACTCTCATCCACAATGATGTACACAGCCACTTTCCTCTTGAAGCCGGCGTCCAGCAGGTCCTTGAAGATGTCCACGTCGGTGAACATGTCCATGACCACAGCTATCACCTGGGAGCAAGAGAGACTGGGGCCTGTCAGACAGTGCAGCAGTGGGGATAGGGTGCCCTGGCAGAACGCACAGCCCTCCCGTGCCACCAGCCTCTCACGGGTGCCCACTCTGGCCCCACTCCTGGAGCCTCAGGCCCAGGACCAGGGGCCTCTCTTGCCCTGAAGTTCTAGTTGCAGTACCAGTTCTGGGCTCAGCCCAGGGGCCCTGTGTCGGTGCATTCCCAGGCCAGGGCCGGCTACACTCTGCCCTCCTTATAATACCTGGGGATGCTGAGATGGACCTGATGTGTCAATGACCGGAAGGGCAGCAGCTGGCGTGGCGGCTCCCTGGGGCCTCCCCTGCATTCCTGGGCCGGTGTGGACTTTGGCCAGTGCCTAAACCCAGGTGCTCTTCCTGTCAGCTGACAATATCTGTCCCTACAGCAGGTGACCTGCTGGACCTGGCTCAGGGTGGGGCCTCAGAGGTCAGGGTATACCTACCTACCCCCAGCCCAGCCAAGCACCACCAACAGGGCAGGAAGCCTGGGTGGGTGAAGGTGTGAGGTGGAGCATGCAGAAGGACAGGATGAGGTGATATGGGCCCGGCCCCAGTGGGGCTCAGTGACTGTCAGGCCTCTCTCACACCTAGTCCCCTCCCTGTCCCTGGGCAGCAGGAAGAGGGAGTCAGGCCAAGGCCTGTGCCTGGCCACAGCTGCTCACACTGCTGATGCAGACATATGTCCCGCTTTTGGGCGGCCCCACCCCTGCCACCCTCCGAGGCTGGCACCACCATCCCTGTCCTAGGTCTGAGGACCCCCTGGAGAAGAGGTGAGGGACCTGCCCTGGGTCACACAGCAAGCTGGGGACAGAGTCAGGCTACAGATTACCCAGGTTTGCCAGGGAGCAGAAGTCAGCCTTGCTGGGATGCGGAGATTCAGGGTAATGGAGGCGGTCTGGAGCCTGCTGGGGATGTGTTTGCACGCCCCACAGTGAGCTCACCAGGCTGGCCCCTGCAGGCCCATCTGGGCTCCTCCTGGGCCTCAGGCCCCTGCTGACACCCATTGTTCATCTGGCACCAAAGCCCAAACTCCAGCAGAGGGGAGGGCTCCATACCTGCCCTGCCTCAGACTCACCGTGTGACCCTGAGCAAGACACCTGGCTTCTCTGGACCCAGTTTTCTCATCACTACATCAGGCTCCATCTCTCAGGAGAACTGAGCACACCTGAATACCGCAGCACCTGCAAAGAGCCCGACTGGGGATGGTGGGGGGGCGCTTGGTGACGCCTGTTTGCTGCCTTTCTCCCACAGTCACCCTGCACGTTACCGTTTACAGGGGGTCTTGTCAGTCTGACTCCTGCAGCCTCTCACAGGCACCATGGTGGGGACAGCCCAGCATGCACCCAGGTAAACTGAGGCTCAATGAGGTCGTAAGGTTTGTTGGATGTCACAAAGCAAGTTGGGCCAGGGCCTGGACCCACCTCCGAGTCAGGTCAGGGTTGATCTCCAGCCCTTCGCCTTGGATGTTTAGTCTCGGAGGGCCTGGGAGACAGTGGTCCCCCCAGAGCAGAAGCGGAGGTGTGCAACCAGCTGAGACTCGCACAACTCCAAGGCCTAGGGTTCTCTCTGTCCTCTGTGGAGATGACTGCTGCTCCCTATCTCTCTGTTTCTGAAGGGCTGTTTTGAGGCAGAGGGAGTAGCTGGTTGATGCAGGGTCTACGACTGGCAGGAGAGGCAGATGTTGGCACCAGATGGGAAGAACTTGCTGCCCCCAGGGCTGTCCAAGGTTAGACAGGGATCTTGAGAGGGAGCTCACTCCCTGACCCAGGAGATGTTCAAGGAAGGCCAGAGACTGCTTGGAGAGGGGGTGGGTGAGAGAGCAGAGGAGACACAATGCGGGCTGGTCACCATGACCCTGGATTGAGCCACCAGTCAAGGGTGATGAGACACTGGGCAGGGGTGTGTGATGGTAGCAGGGTCCTCCCTGCCTGGGATCTCCCAGACCCAAAGCCACTGCAGCCCCAGAATCTCCTTAGTTAAGCCACTTCTGAGCAAGCAAACAGCCTCACGTGCCACCCTGGAAAAGAGCCTAATGAGGGCGCAGCAGGCATGCTTCTCCTTGGAGAGCTCCAGGGCCTGCCTACCATGGCAGATGGGGACTTGCCCTGGGCTTGAGTTGGGGGACATGCCCCAGCAGGACCCGCGCCATGTGCGCCATTCCCCACGTTGCCCTCAGCCAGCAGGGTGCTTGATCCAGGGACCTTCTGCTGTCAGGTTGGATATGTTGGTGCCTGCCCCCCAAAATGGATCCCCCCACAGTGCTGGCTCTTCCCAGGCATTGGGCTCAGTGCCTGGCGTGGTCAGAGATGGGTTTGTAACAGATATGAGCTTATGCTGGGGATGGGGAGGGGGTGCCTGGTGCTCCACAGGCAACCCCCAATAGCCTGGCCTGCCTATGGAGTCACAAAGGTTTCTTGGGGGCTCTTGAGTCCTGTCATGCCCTTTCCCATTTTATACACAGGAAAGCTGGGATCACAGTCCGTGACTGAGGCTAGAACCCAGGGCCCTGCCCCACCCAGAGCACCTTCTGCACAAGAGACTGGGCATCAGTCCTGGGCCCTTGGGCTGCTTGATGGTTTATAAGGAGCCTTTACAACTGTTACCTTGTTCAGTCCTCACAAGCACACCGCGAGGCAGTGGTTCTTTTTCCCATCTTGCAGATAAAGAAACTGAGGCACAGAGGCATTCGCTACCTTACGTAACTCTGTTGGGAGGCCCAGCTCACTCGTGACACTGTGAGCTCAGCAAGAGCAGAGCCCTTGTCTGGGCCCAGGATGAGGCCTGGTTTAAGGAAGGTCTTAGAGAGCTGTTATCAACTGAGAACAAGACCAATTGGCTTGGTCTGGGAACGACTGCAGGAATCAGGCCACCTAGGACCACAGCCCCTCCTGGGCCCTTGGTTTCCCCATCTGTCAAATGGGGATATGGGCCTGGCTTGCCTCTGTGGTTCCATCCAGTTCACACATTGGCAGAGCTGGCCCAAGTCAAGAAAAGTACCAGATGCTTCCCGCGGCCCCAAGCCCGCACATCCTCTCAGAGGTCCTGGGCAGGGCAAGGGCTGTGGAAATGAGAGGAGAGGCTGACTCCAAAGACCAGCTCTGCCTGCTGTATGTCAGGGGCCATACTGGGCAGGAGGTGGGTGGCCTGGGTCCCAGCACTGAGCTTGTTCCGCTCCTGAGGCAGGAACCAGCCATGTCCATGTGAGCAGCTGGCATAGGGGCAGGCATGGCGGGCGGGCATGTGCGTGTCCTGCACCCCAGGCCCCATTGTCAGAGCCGATGGGCAGCTCCCAGCCCAGCAGTCTGTAATCTGTGCAGGCCACAGAGCCCAGCTCCCAGGTGAAGGAGGGAGCCCAGTGGTCCCTGTGCATCTTACTGATGGACAGGCCTCTGCTGGGCAGCCTTGAGGCCTCAAAGATGCAGCTGCAGAACCCAGGAGGCCCAATGCCCAAGACAACCATCTGGCTCCTGCCAGGGTGTGGGAGGATGACCCAAGATGGCAGGGTGTGGGAGGACGGCCACACCTTGGGGGCAGAGGCAGGCAGGCTGCACGTGCTGGGACACCAGCAGGGATGTGGGATGGGCACTGGGCTCCAGTGAGCCAAAAGCGAGCCTGCGCCTGCCCCAGCCCAGGCCTCTCCCTGGGGGCTCCTGGTGCCCAAACGCCTCCTGCACGTCTGTCCAGGGGTGTCCAGATGCACGAGCCCTCCAGCGCCCCGCCCTATGAGCACCTCCTCCCATGCTGTACCCTCCCTGCCCAGTGGATCCGCCGGCCCTCTCCACCCTGTCTTCTGCCTGTGTCTCAAATCCCCCGTGTCCCTCTGTGTCCTTGGGACAGGTGAACATCTGCCTCCATGTGAGAGATGCAGAAACTGTGGCTGGGAGAGGGGAGGGCACTGGTCCAAGGTGGTGCTGCATGGGGATCCCCAGTGCCCTGCCAGGGGCACCTCCATCACCCAGGCAGTGACCGGAGCGGCTTGAGCTGGGGTGGAGGGGTGACAGCATCTCACACAAAGGAGTACCCCACCTGTGGCCACTGACCCCCAGCAGACACGGCCTGAAGCCCCATAACGCTGGCTGCGGGCACTGAGGGTGGGACAGGGCTTTAGGTCACAGAGGCAGGGAGCACAGGCATGCGCCTCCTCAATCTCCCTCAGCCCCAGCTGGAGCCCCCTGAGCAAGGGTGGAGCGGGCAGAATGGGCCCAGCACCGGCGCCTGAGCTCTAGGCTGGGCTTTGGGCGAGCCACATCTGCATTCTGGGTCTCAGTTTCTTTATCTGTCCAATGGAGAAGGTGGACAAGATGTCCACGGCCCTTCGTCTCTGATGTTCCTGCCGAGGGACCCCAACTCCTGTTCCCTGCCCGGTGCCTGGCAGAGCCTGTCTGGGCAGCTAGCACATCTCATTGTGCCCACGGGTCTGGGAGAGGAAGTGCTGGTGGCCGCCCTCTCCCTGCCTCCCCACAGGGCTCCTGCCTCACAGGTGCCAACAACAGCCTATGGCTCCTGACACCCAGAACAGCTGTTCCCTAGCATTCCTGTGACCTCAGAACCACTCTTGAAGCAGAAGTGCCCTCGCAGGGGGAGTGGGTAGAGCAGGTCTCCACAGAGGTGCCTGGGGAGGAGGGGAGGGGCAAGACGGGCTGGCCTGGTTCCGAACATGGTGGGAAACCACGGGTGCGCAGGCCCGGCTTCTGCAGCAGCACCTCTTCAGGGGGGCCCTGACCAGCGTGTCCTGACCCCTCTCCCCGACGCATCCTGCCTCAAGCCACCGTGTCTCCTACATGCTGTTCTCCTTGCCACCTGCCCATTTTGCATCTGCCTAGACGACAACTACCTGTCCTTCAAATCCCAACTCCAGTGCAGCCCCGGCCTCCCGTTGTCGTCACTCTGATCTGTCTGGGTTGAGCGTGTATCACTTGCATATTTCTTCTCAGGCACAGCAATGGAGTCTCCCCAAGGACTGAGTCCCAAGACTTGGGTAAGAGGGGACAGTTTCCAACCTGCACATGACAAGCCTTACAAAGAGAGAGGAGAGAGGTGGCCATATTCTCCCTCCTCACTATGCTGCAGGCAGGTGGAGGGCAGATACCCCCAAGCCTGCCCCAGAGCCTGGAGCCCTGAAGCAGCCATAGATACTGTGCACACTGCAGACAAGTCCCTAGGCCTATCTGGGCCTCACTTTCCCACCTGAGAAGTGCAGGGGGTGAGAGAGTCTCTCATCTTGGGGTTCGTTATTCTCCAGCTCTGATGGCAGATGCCCAGAGAGTGGCAGTGTGGGCTCCGCACCCGCTGGCTCCAATCTCAGCTCCTCCTGGGAAGCTGCACGGCCATGGGCAAGCACCTTCGTTTCCTCATGGGGACAGTAACAATCCCCACCCACAAGGTTGCTGGAAATTAAAGTGAATTCATGCAGGTGAAGCCCCAGCATGGGATGCACAAACGGCAGCTGCATGGACCCTCCTCGTCCTCCCACCAACCCAAGTCCCATCTCACCAGACCCACGGCTCCCTCTGGGGTGAACAGATCAGGAGCGTCTCACTTCCCTCCAGGCCAGCTGGAAGGCCGTAACTGATGTGTCAGGGCTGCTCACAGGAATGCAGCAGACTGTCCTAAAGGTTGAGGTGGTGGCCATGATGACCTTGGATTCAACTTCCACTTACAGCCATAATGGAATGACAGAGATGGAATTTACCCTCCTGCCTTAGCAATAAAAAACCCGGATAAAATCTATGATGCCACGGACAACAGGCTTCAATCAGCACAGTGATCCCTGAGAGAAGAGGAACAAACCAGCTGAACCCTAGATTGCCCCACTACTTCCAGGCTGCAGCACAGGGAGGGGCGCCCCCGTGGAGTCTTGTGGTTTCCCTGAGTTGAGGAGACAGGGTTCACTCTGAGTGTGGCAGCTAGGATTTGCAGGACGGAGTGCCACAGGGGAGAGAGTTGCACAGAGTGAACTCCAGAGACCTGCAGAGGGTCGCCCCGGAGTCTTTGGCTGATGGCCGAGCAGCACCCGAACATGAGGAAACTACTGAGGCTGAGAAGGGAACCACCTGAAAGGGGAAGCTGAGCAGAGAACCACCAGAAGGGGGCAGCTGGAACAATTGCTGGTGCTCACACAGGACCAGGAATAGTGTATGTGCCCCCAGCCAGAAGAGAAACCCCTTCTAACACACAGGGCCTGCAGGGGGCTCCTCAGAAGGATACTGCCTCAGCAGTGGACAAATAAGTCCTAGACCAGGCATAAGCAAACTTCCTAAAGAACCAGAGGGTAGATATGTGAGGCTTTGAGCGCCGTATGTTCTCTGCCACAACTACTCAAATCCGCTGGTGTAACAGAAAAGCAGCCAAAGAAAGTATATAAATAAATGTCTGTATTCTATTGTTTATAAAAGCCAGCAACAGGCTTCCTTTGGCCGGGGGTCCATAATTTGCAACTCCTACCCTGGAGTGAAGTCGACTCTGGACCTGCCTAATAAAGCTTGACAGGAAGCCACAAAAGCATTAAATTGTTTCCAAGTAACGTAACTGCATCTCAGGACAAGGCTCTAAAATATTTAAAGGAGAAAACAAAACAAACAAAAACTATAAGCAGCCCACAACATAAAATCCAACATGCCTGGTATCCAATTAAAAATTACCAGACACGGCCGGGCGCGGTGGCTCAAGCCTGTAATCCCAGCACTTTGGGAGGCCGAGACGGGCGGATCATGAGGTCAAGAGATCGAGACCATCCTGGCTAACACGGTGAAACCCCGTCTCTACTAAAAACACAAAATTAGCCAGGCATGGTGGCGCATGCCTGTAATTCCAGCTACTTGGGAGGCTGAGGCAGGAGAATGGCGTAAACCCGGGAGGCGGAGCTTGCAGTGAGCTGAGATCTGGCCACTGCACTCCAGTCCGGGCGACAGAGCGAGACTCCGCCTCAAAAAAAAAAAAAAAAATTACCAGACACACAAAGAAACAGGAAAACATGATGCATGTGAGAGGAAAAAAAAAATCCAAATCAACCAAAAACTGACACAGATGTTAGAATTGGCAGACAAAGACATGAAAACAGTTATAACTGTGTTCCATGTGTTCAAAAAGTTAGGTAGAGATGTGGAAGACTTTTTTTTTTAGCCAACAAATCGAAATTTAAGAGGTGAAAATGCAACATTTAAGATTAAAAATATACTAGGTGGAATTAACAGATTAGACACTATAGAAGAGAGAATTAGTGAACCTGAAGACATGTAAGTAGAAACTATCCAAGATGACACACAGAAAGACTGAAAGAACATGATCACAGCATCAGCAAACTGTGGGTCAACTTCAAGTCATCCAATATATGTGTAATTGCAGTCTCAGAAAGTGCAAGCGTTGGCAGTGAGGGAGAGACCAAAAATAAATAAATAAATAAATAGAAAAAAAATGGCCGAAACACTTCTACCATTTGATTAAAGACTAAATCCAAGGCCAGGCGCAGTGGCTCATGCCTGTAATCCCAGCACTTTGGGAGGCTGAGACGGGCGGATCACAAGGTCAGGAGATCGAGACCATCCTGGCTAACACGGTGAAACCCCGTCTCTACTAAAAAATACAAAAAAACTAGCCGGGCGACGTGGCGGGCGCCTGTAGTCCCAGCTACTCCGGAGGCTGAGGCAGGAGAATGGCGTAAACCCGGGAGGCGGAGCTTGCAGTGAGCTGAGATCCGGCCACTGCACTCCAGCCCGGGCGACAGAGCGAGACTCCATCTCAAAAAAAAAAAATGGCCAAAACACTGCTGCCATTTGATTAAAGACTAAATCCAAGGCCAGGCGCAGTGGCTCATGCCTGTAATCCCAGCACTTTGGGAGGCAGAGGCAGGTGGATCACTTGAGGTCAGGAGTTCAAGACCAGCCTGGCCAACATGGCAAAACCCTGTCTTTACTAAAAATACAAAAATTAGCAGGACATGGTGGCATGTGACTGTAATCCCAGCTACTTGGGAGGCTGAGGCAGGAGAATTGCTTGAACCAAGGAGGTGGAGGTTGCAGTGAGCCGAGATTGTGCCACTGCACTCCAGCCTGGGCAACAGAGTAGGACTCTATCTCAATTTAAAAAAAAAAAAAAAAAGACTAAATCCACGGGTCTCAGAAGCTCAATGACTGCCAAGCAGAAGAGACATGAAAAAACTACACCAATGCATATCATAATCAAATCACTTAAAGTCAGTAACAAAGACAGCCTTAAAAACAACCAGAGGAGAAGACAACTGCATGTCAAGGAACAAAGTAAGTGGACTTCTCATCAGAATCACTACAAGCCACAAGACAACAGGCAATATCTTTAAAGCACTAAATGGAAAAAGAAAAAAAAAAAAATCAACTTAGAATTTTATACCCAGCAAAAATACATTTCAAAACAAAAGGCAAACTAAAAACTTTTTCAGATATAAAAAAGCTGAGAGAATTCATTACCAGCAAACCTGCACTCCCTCCTCCAGCTGCAACCCCCTCCTCCAGCAGCACGGTTTGGACAGACCTGACTGCAGCCCCTCAGTTTTTCTATGCTCATGACATAATCCTACTCCCCCTCCCCTCCTCCTCCCCTGCAGGGGGCTGGCAGGATTAGTGAGATGCCATCTGAAGAGGCCCAAGGAGGTTCTCTGGGTTAGGAAGGCCTCCTAGGATCCCTGGATGGTGCTCTCTGCCACCTCCTGGCAATCTCCAAACCAGTTTGCCCATACAGTGGCTCTGAAAGCCTGTCACCAAGAGGACTAGTTTAGCTAAGTCTCATCTTGCCTCCCAGGGTAAAGGGAGTCTGTGTACTTGGTAACAAATGCTGACCCCAGCCAGAGCAAGGATAATTAGGTCAACTAGCTGGCACGCACACAGGTGTCCCTTTTCTGGAGACAGGGAGGGGTGGTGATGGCCACTCCCGTTTTCCAGAGGGGGTGTCACTGTCCCAGTGCCACCCTGTCAACTAGTGGCAGAGGTCTCCTGTTCCTAGGCTTTTCTCCTAACGGGGGACCCTGTGTCCATTCCAAGCTCTGAACCCACCCACAGCCTCCCAGAGCCCACCTCAGCTCCTGAAACAAATACCTGACCCTCAGCACTGTCTGGAAGGTCAATGCTTGGGCCTCCCTGGCTCTGCCATGCCTTCCCTGGGTGGTCCATGGTGGGTCACTTCCCACTCTAAGCCTCAGTTTCTCTTCTTGGTAACATGGAGAGTGAAACTGGATGAACTCTGAGGTCCCGTTCCCCTCTGACATTCATCAGCTCTGTGAACATCTTCCCCACTGACTATTAAGACTGAAGCCTCATTAAGGCCAATTAAAGGAAGATCAGGCCTTCTGAACACCAAATGGCTGCAGTGGGTCGGGGTCAAGAAGCCCAAGCTACTCATGCCCAGAGCACTCTGACCAGGAGGCTCTGCCTAGCCCAGTGGTACAGAGGCACTACCCTGAGTCTCCTACCTCCCCCAGACGGACATCAGCTTCCTTGCCATGGCTCAGGAATACTGCAGAGACAAGGGGCTGGCAGAGCTTGGAGTAAGGCCATGAGGTGACCAAGGCTATTCCCTGTGGATGAGGCAAGAAGGCAAGATCCTTTCCCGCTGGCCACAAGGAGCTTCAGAATCCTCAGAGCTTCCAGGCTTGCAGGCACAGGATCCAGCCAACCAGACCATCCCATGTGGGCAGCAAATGGCACCAGCTGAGAATTTTCAAACAGGAAAATCTCAGAACCATGGATTCAAAAGCCTTTAAAACCTCAGCTTCTCAGGGTCCAAGAGCAACAGACACTGGGGCCATCAAGCATCCTAATGCCCCAGAAAGCCTGGCTTGGAAAGGACTTGCCCAAGGTCACAAAGCACGCCAAGGCAGGGTTGAGGCTTCCAGGCCACCTGGTGCCCACATGCTCTCTGCTGCATTCCACTGAGCCCCTGCTTGAACTTCTGCCAGGACAGCGAGCTCACCACTTCCACCCCTAGACTACTCCCAGAGAGAAGCTCTCAGGAGTGAGGAGTGAATGTGGAGGAGGTGAGGGGAGAGATCTGGCATCTACCAATGCCAGCTCCATGCCAGACACAGAGTGTTTTACACACCCCACTTTTTCCCATTTAAATCTCACGATGACTTTATGAGGCAGGTGTTAGCTGTTAACACCACCATGACACTGAGGAGGAAGGAATAGAAGGTCAGAGAGGCCAAGCAACTATCTCCAAGCAACCACTAAAGATAACACCAGAGCTGGGGCTCATGCCTGGGTCCCAGGAATATGGACGCCTGTCTTCCCACAACCCCACATGGCATTTAACCTGGCAAGGTACTCGAGGCCAAGGGTCATTCAGACCCTTAAAGGGGACTAGGACAGCCCACCCAGGCTAGGGCCTGCCAGGCTGGGGCCAACGTGGGCCATGGCACAGGGCGAGACCCCATCTTTCTCCCCAGCTGCTCGTGAGGCAGAGGGTAGCTCAGTGCTTTTGGATGCTCCTGTCTGTCACTGCTTCAAGACAAGGCCTGATCCCCATTTTACAAGTGAAGAAACTGAGGTCCAGAGTCCTGCAGCATGCGAGTGGCTAAGTGGGACCAGTACCCTCTGCTGGCCCGGGGGCCAGGACCCTTAGCTTCAGGGAGACCCTCTCCAACCAGCAAGACCCAATTCAGGTTCAGCCATACCTAAGACATTTGGTGTAACCTTATGAAGGCCCCAGCTGACTCTGAGCCTCGGTTTCCCCAGCTGTGATATGAACATGACGGCAGGCCCTGGCTCTTGGGGTCGTGGGAAGGAGGCCAACCTGGTGGCTGAGCAGCTGCCCCTCCCACTGGAGTGCCCAGACGGGCAGGCACTCTCTCCTTAGAGCTCCTTCCTCAAAGGGCTGCTCCCGACTCTCCTGAAACTCTTAATTAAGACGCAAGCGCCACGGGGAAGGGAGACTTTGGAGCGCACAGGAGTTAACACCTGGGATTCCTTTATCAGATGGTTCCTCACCCACTCTCTGACCTATGGTGGGAGCCTGGGCCAGCTGTGGGCCCCCCAAGGTGTCAACTGGGCTACCTGTGGCCTCTGGCAGTGTGGGGAGCTGTCCTGGCACTGCCCAACTAAAGGATGCAATGAGTGGCCTTCCTCCTGGTCCCCAGGCCACAGAGCTCACCCTGTTCTTGTGAGTCCCCGTCCCAGCTCTCCTCCAGAGAGCCCAGTATTTAGCTGCCAAGGAGTCTCATGAAAACGCTTTTACTGCCGGGCACAGTGGTTCATGCCTGTAATCCCAGCACTTTGGAAGGCAGAGGCGGGTGGATCACACAGTCAGGAGTTCGAGATTCGCCTGACCAATATGGTGAAACCCCGTCTCTATTAAAAATGCAAAAATTAGCTGGGCATGGTGGCGCACGCCTGCAATCCCAGCTACTCAGGAGGCTGAGGCAGGAGAAATCGCTTGAACTCAGGACGCAGAGGTTGCAGTGAGCAGAGATCGCACCATTGCACTCCAGCCTGGGTGACAGAGCAAGACTCTGTCTCAAAAAGGAAAAAAAAAAAAAAACGCTTTTACTGTCCTGAATCAGTAAACAGCAGGATCCAGCAGCGAGGCTCTGGTGCTCCCATGCAGGGGTAGGGCTCAGAAGGAACAGTGACACTGCTTCTCCAGGGAATGGGGTGTGCTCAGGGCCTGCAGACTGGGGGTCTGAGCCCAGTCCCTCCAGATATCAGTTCTTTGACCTCAGGCAAGTTATTTGCCACCTCCGAGCCCCACCAAGCCTCAGTTTCCTCATCTGCACAATGGAGACAACACCTACTTTCCAGAGTTGTGGCGAGGATTACACAGCACGGTAAAGTGCCCGCTCAGCACCTGGCACGGGGTTGGCATTTAGTAAGCACCTCATTAAGCTGCTTCTATTCTCCCAGAGCCAAGCTGTGGGCCAGGACTTCAGCGTGTGAAGGCAGGGGCCTGACAGAAAAAAGGTGGGGTGAATCAGGCATCGTGAAACCTAGGTTCGACTTTATTTCTCTGGGTCTGTTCCCAAGCCCTGGCCTGGCATGCAGAGATCAGCGTTCTGGCCCTGGCCACCGGCGCCTCACCCTCCCTCAGTTTCCTCAGCTGTGAAATAAGGAAGGTGTGATCCATCCCTGCTCCTGGGGCTTCACCCCGGGGCTGGTGAGCGATCCTGCTAGGGCCCCCATGCCGTGTCATGTTGAGGGGGGCTCAGCACCTGCTGGAGGAACCAGCTGGAACATCTACATCCAGCTCTCGTTGAGGGAGCCCCAACCCAGCCCAGCCTCACCCCTTCTCAGGCTGCAGCTGAGCGAGGCCGGGGCTCGCCCCTCCCAGGCGTGATCCTACAGGCCCGTCCTCTGGTATGCAGTTGGAACCCCACAGCAGGTTTTTTCCCAGATAAATCATGGCTCCTGGGGCTGGGGGAGGGGCAGGCAGTGACCTTCCATCTTGGAGTTGGAGCCCACTAGGGCTGGAGGTTAGGCTTGGAGGGCACAAGGTGCTGGGAGTGAGACCCGGGACCCACCCGCCTCTTGTCCCAGGGGAGTCTAGGATCGCAGGGCAGCAAGGTATCAGGGCTGAAGGGGCCCCTAACAGTCTTCAAGACCTGTACCCATTTTACAGACGGGATGGCCGGGGCTTGGAGAGGAGCTGGGGCTTGTTCCAGGTCACACAGTCAGGCGGAGGCAGAGCACGGACTTTTGGCTCCTAGTCCTGCTGTCCACTAGTTCCATTCTAATCATTTGGGACCAGGGGGTCAGGAAGTGGGGACTGACAGCAGTCCTGACGGGAACACAGCCGCTCCCCTGAGTGCTGTGTCACTTCCCTGCCCCAGGGTCTGCCTGTTGTGCTGACAACAGGTAAGGTGAGTGAGGAGGCGGCGGGCTGGGCTGTCCTGACTCAGCCCCAGCAGCCCCAGCCTGAAGCCCCCGGTGGCGGCGAGGCGGCCCAGGCAGAGGGATCCCCAACCCAGGCAGGGGGCAGGCAGAGTTCTCCCCACATGATACCAGAGTGAGAAGGAGAGGCGGGAGCAGGGGCAGGAAAGGTGATTCATGGGGAGAGATAAGGCAGGGAGCGCTCCCGGCAGGCGGCAGGCGGGCAGACAAAGAGCATCGTCAGCATCCCTCAACGTCCCGGCCCTGCCCCTGTGAGCCTGGGAAGCAGCCCGGGCAGGATAGCTGGCGGACTGCAGTGGCCTGGATGAGCTGCCCCTCCCAGCCCCTGCCTATTACTCTGTCCTGCCAGGGCCAGGGCATAAGGGGTAGCCTAGAGTTTGAGGGAAACACAGGCCTGGTCCCCACCCCTCCACCCGAGAACTAGCTAGGTGACCTTGGGCAGGGACTAACAAGTTTCTACATCTGAAAAATGGGACAGATAACACTAGCTGAGATTATAAAGTGCCTCGCACTCAATCAGCACTTGCTATTGTTATTATCCCCGCCCACATATGCCATGCTGGCCACGGGTCCCAGGACAGATGGGGCAGGGAAGGATGTGCCCAGGGCAGAAAGCAGGGGCTTGGCTCACCACAATGCTGTGGAGTCATGAACAAATCCCTGTCCTTCTCTGTGCCTCAGTGTCCTTGTCTGTCAGATGAGGGGCTTAGTCTCTACTGCCTCTGAGGCCCCCACTGTGGGACGCTTGAGGACTCCCTGAGGTCTGAGAGTGGGGAGCAGTCTCAGCATGAGTGCCCCATCCTGAGGGCTGGAAAAGCAGAGAGCAGGGCCCATCTGTCTGAGGCTCGAGGACATCACTCACTGTGGGGCCGTGTAGACAGACTGGCACCCAAACTGGAGACCAGCTTCCTCCTGGCTATGTCACCTTAGACAGGTGACAGCAATAACCTATGGGAAGTAAAGGAAGGCAATGTCACCTTAGGTGACACTAATTACCTTGTGGGGCTTTTGTGGGAAGCAAAGGAAGCTCCAGGTGGCCCATGAGACTGTATGGAGTGGCTGGGTCACAGTTGTAGCCAGAGACTCAGGGAGGAACCTGGAGTCAGCAGGCGAAGCCCTGGCCCTGGGAGCCCCTGTCTGGCCCATCGCTGGGTGGGGGATCTGTCTGTCTGTGAGAGAGCAGACCCTCTGGCTGTTGCCATCTGCCTCCTTCCTGTCTCTGACGAGGAGGGGAGGCACAGAGGAGTGGGAACCTTGGCACAGCAAGTCCCCCTACCCAGGGCCTCAGTTTCCTCATTTTCAAGATGGAAGTGGAGGCTGGGTAATGGGATCCCAGCAGGTTCTCTGTGGGGACTGGGTTCTCTAGCCTCCAGCCAGTCATCTCCACCAGTCACAGAAGTCAGCAGCACTTCCCACACACCATGGCAGGTGTGGGGCGGGTCTCTCAGCCTGCAAACTGTGAAGATCCCTTCCTCCTCCCCCTCCTCCTCCTCTTCCTCTAACTCCTTCCTTACTTTTGTCACCCGATATTCCATCTTCACAATAGCCAAAGATGCAGCTTTTATCCACACCACCTCCATCTTATAGACCAAAAACCCGAAGCCTCAAAGCTGCCCAGGGTCAGTCAGTGAATTGAGAGCAGTCAGGCTGGGGTCCAGGCATCCCGACCCAGCTAGCTGACCCAGCTGGTCTCCTTGTTGGGCAGGGACTCCACCTTCCTGGAAACTGGAGCCAGGGCCAGGAGCCACCGGGGTCACCTCATCAGTTCTTGACCCACTTCTGGTTTCTCTGCCCACAAACTTCCCCAAGGCCCCGTCAGTGAGCCAGGATGGTCCCTGAAGCCAGCATTCTGGTCTTGTGCAATTGGCTGCTCTGCTCTGGGACTGGAAGTATAAAGGGATTAGACCTAGCTAGGAAGACCTCATCCCACAACCTGAGGCCCAGACCTGACTTCATAACCCCCTTCTCAACACAGCTCACTAGGCAAGCTTTATCTATCAAGTCAAGATGTGCTTGGAAACGATGAGAAGGTACTTACGTGCAGCAGGCATTAGCACCTGCTCATGGTCACAGCTGTCCAGCAGTGGCCTAGCTGTCTCTGCAATTGGCAAGCACCCCTTCTCAGAATGTGTGACGGTGTGTCAGCCAAGAATAGCCCCCCACAGCTAGGGCACTGCATAGCCCAAAAGGGGTGGAGAATGGGAGGGCCAAAGAAGGCTTGAGGTCCCTTCCGGTGGCAAAATTCAGGTGGACAATGCTCAAGTGGACTCACTCCACTTCCACAGCTGCACCTCCCTCAACCGTGCATCTTGGCCTGGAAAGTTTCCACCATTGCAAAGCTCACAAAGAGACTCAGAGAGGGTGGCAATCTGCTCCCAGTTGCTCAGCACAGCTAGGAAACAGGCAGTGTCGAACCAGGACCTCCAGGCCAGTCTCAGATGGACTTGGACCATGCGTATCCCCTCACCCTGCAACAAAAGCTCTCCCCACCAGAGAGCTCACCGTGTGTGGGTGCCTTCACAGTGAAGCAGAGCCACTCTAAGGGAAAGTGAGAGGAAGCCCCGGGGGTTCCTCCCCTCCCCACTCCACCCTATCTTGGTGCCTTCTTCTGGGGAACCAGAAACACCCCGCAACAATACAGAGAGGCCCTTTGAGACAGGGCAGCCCACTGTCACCTGCTAGGACCTGGGAACCCTATCCTGCAAAGAAACTGCGGATCCCCACAAAGGTGGGGGGGAAACCTCCACCTAGGAGGCAGCCAGGGAAACAGCAGAGATCCCTAGAAGCCCATGTTGGGTTCCCGTTTGGGGCTCTGAGTGAGCCTGTATTGAGGGGTCCGGTCGCTGGTTGGGCCTTGGCTCCCGGAGTCCCCACGCTGCCTCACCTTCTGTGCCTGGCTGATCATCTTCCGCACCACCTCTTTGATGTGGGCCTGCCCGTCTATGGGGGGCTGCATGTAGACGCTGGCCCGGGTCACGCCGCGGTAGGCGATGGTGTCGGGCCAGCCCAGGTCCAGCTGCGGGATGGAGCGGTCCGACTTCTGGGGCCAGTACTCCAGGGAGGGCAACGGCTCAGCTTCGGCGGGGACCCCATCCGCCCCGCTGGCTTCCTCTCCGTCGCCGACCCGGTGGTCCTCGGGCCCCTGGGAGGGGTCCGTGCCCCGAGGGTCCTCAGAGCCCGGGTCGTACACCTCGATGGTCTCCAGGATGCGCTTGAGCTCCAGCTCCGAGAGGAAGTCTCGGATGTTCTCCCGCTTGAGCACCTCGTAGAAGGCGTCCCGGCCGCGGGCCACCAGGGCCTCCAGCGCCAGCCGCTGCTCCTCGCTGTAGAAGAACTCGGGCTTGGACTCGCTGGAGCGCCAGTTCACATGGTTGTCGTCCAGACACTGCACCTGGGAGAAGGCCATGGTGCCGCCTGCCCAGGCACTGCTGCCGCGGGTGGGTGGGCAAGGTCCGGCTCCTAGCTCCGGCCCGGCTGGGGCACCGCGCACTCTGGGGCCTCTCCGCGGCCTCTGCTCCTCTGCCCATGAGCAACCTGCGAGAAAGACCTGATGAGCCCGGCTCGGCGCCGAGGGCGGGCCGCGCGGGAAGGGGCGGCGGGGGGCGGGGCCGGGAGCTCAGGTGGGCGTGGGAAGGACGGGGCTGGGGCTGGGACTGGGAAGATGAGGTAGGGGGCACTGGACTAGGATGGGGAGAAAGTAAGGGATCGTAACAGCAGGCAGGGAGCCGTGGGCCACATCCCAGGGCTCAGCGTGCCTCTATGTGCAGGGGACAGGGAACCCACATCCCAGATTTCTGGAGCTGCCTGAAGTTTTGGCAACTTCTGAGGGAAACTAGGGCAGCCGGGGAACTTCCCAGTAGCTTCTTAGAGTGGGAGGCGGCCCCGGCACAGCGGCGCCCCGCAAACCGAGGGCTTCCGGGTAAGGGAGGGGTCTTAAAATTCCCAGGTGCCGGCAACCCAGGAGGCCTGCCCTGAAGAGGCCGGGGCTCTGGGAGGGGTCCAGGAGACCCAGAAGTGCGGTTGTGGGGCGGCGGCGCCCCTCGAGACCTGGGATCCCGGGGGCGCCGCTGTGACTTGCTTACCGAGTGGGCACGGGCGGAGCGCGGCGCACACGCGGCGGTGGCGGCGGCGCGAGGCCGAGAGGGGGAGCACCGGTGACTCAGGGCCGCCCCGCCCACCCCACCGTCGCCACCTGCGGTCACGTGCCGCCCGGGGCGGGGCCGGAAGCTGATTCACCCCTCCACAGGCAGACAGACCTGGGGCGGGCGCACTGCCCACTGTCCCCTGGCGCCCGAATTCCGAAAAACTCAAAGGCCTAAGCCCAAGAGCTCCTGGAACACCCAGCCCAGAAAGGGACAGTGTCCTTCCTGAGGTCACACAGCGGGTCAACAGCCTTGGCACCCCCTGTGTCCCCAGGGTCTTTTGGTGATCCTGGATCAACCCTGGCTGTGTCCAGTGTCGCCGGTGTGGCGGGAAGTCCGTGCGGCTGTGTAGATACCCAGCTGTCCAGTTGTGGAAATAGGTTTAGGGTACTGGACTGGGAGCCCCCAGGCAGGGATAGAGCACTGACTGACCCAACCTCTGGGCTTTCCTGAGCAGGTACCCAGTTCTCAGTCCTGAGCCCTGAGCCCCTCTGGGAGGGGTCCCCGGACTGCTTCTGCGTGGCGGGCAGCACCCGACCTGAACCCTAGGGCAGGGAGGGGCCAAGAGGGCAGCTGTGGGCTGGGGTCAGGCCCAGCTCTCTGCTGAGCGTCCCCTGGGGTTGGGACCCTGGTTATGGGGAGCGTGGAGACCACATCTGAAGGCAGGCTTTGAGAGTGGGACAGCAAAGCCCATTAAACCTGGCCCAACAAACAGCCCCCACCCCATCGCGTGCCGCAGCCAGTCTGCCAGGCACCAGGCCCAGCCCTTCCTCCCATCCCCCATACTTGCTCTGGATCTGGATGGGGCTGGTTTGGGGCCCTTAAGGATGCTCCTTCCGTAGGCTGGTGACATCTCTAGGCCTTGTGCTCTCAAACCCCCCTCCTCCAAGGCCTTCTCCACCATTCATGGCCCATCAGGACTCCTTGCCTCTGAGTCCACTGCCCTGGGCAATGACTGGCCTCCTAGGCCCAGCATCCTTGTGGTCCCCATCACTGACCCCTCAAGCCTGAAGTCCTACACTCTGCCATACAGCCCCCCAAGGATTTTATGCTACTAAACATAGTGGCCCTGGGGGGACAGGCACACATATTTGCATCTCTCCCCTGCCCCAGGGCCAGAGAGGGGAGGTAGTCCCAGCGGGGGAGCCCTGCTTTGAGGGTCCCGAAGACCCATTTATAGCCCCTCTGCCACTGTGGATCCCCTGCAAGACCCTCTCTGAGCCGCCTCAGCTTCTCCCTGTGTTCTTACCAATGCACAGAGGCTGGGGAGTTCAGGAAGAGAGTCCAAGGCCTCACCCTCCCCTCCACCACCCCCACACTTCTGCAGTTGATGAACAGGAAGGTTGTATGCACCCAGTTTTCCCCAGTAGCGACGTTTTGCATAACTATAATACAATAATATCATAGCCAGAAAATTGACACTGGTGCAATCCACAGAGTTTATTTAGATTTCACCAGTTTTTTGTTTGTTTTGGGACAGGGTCTTGCTCTGTCACCTAGGCTGCAGTGCAGTGGTACGTACAATCATTGCTCAATGCAGCCTTGAACTCCTGGGCTCAAGCGGTACTCCTGCCTCAGGGTCCTGAGTAGCTGGGACTACAGGCACCTGCCACCACACCTGGCTAATTTTTTTGTATTTTTAGTAGAGACGGGATTTCACCGTGTTTGCCAGGATGGTCTCGATCTCCTGACCTCGTGATCCGCCCGCCTTGGCCTCCCAAAGTGCTGGGATTACAGGCGTGAGCCACTGCACCTGGCCACTTTTGCCCATTTTCTAATTGGATTGTCTATTTTTTAACTCTTGAGTTTTAACTTTTTTACTTTTTTGTTTTATTAAAGATAGGCTCTTGCTCTGTTATCCAGGCTGGAGTGCAGTGGCATGGTGATAGCTCACTGCAACCTCAAACTCCTGAGCTCAAGCCGTCCTCCCACTTCAGCCTCCCGAGTAGCTGTGACTACAGGTGTGCACCACCATGCCTGGCTAATTGTTTTTTATTTTCAGTAGAATCATGGTCTCGCTATGTTGCCCAGGCTTATACTGTTGAGTTTCAAAAGTTCTTTATATATTCTAGATACAGGACCTTTGTTGGGTATGTGCTCTGCAAATATTTTCTCCCAGTTAGTAGCTTGCCTTTTCATCCTCTTTGCAGGTGTCTTACACAGAGCTAAAGTTTTAAATGTTGATGAGGTCCAGTTTATCAATCTTTCCTTTTATGCATCATGCTTTTGGTGTCAAGTCTAAGAACTATTCACTTTGTTGAAGTCAAAATGAAAATGTAGAGACGAATCTCTACATTTAACGTTTTATTTGGGAAGAAAAATTGCAATTCAGGGCATGCACAAAGACTGGGTGGTCTTTCATGTGTCTGGAGAACACAACAAAGGTTAGAGGTTTTCTAAAAAGCAGAAATGTTACTTAGTGCTCTTTGAGAAAGTTCCTTGGCACTAGTAAGGGTTTGGGGACCTGGAGAGTTCTGATTGGTGAGTGACAGTGGTAAGCAAAATTAGTCCTATATTTGTAGCAAGTTATCTCAGCAGCTCTAGATAAAACTGGTTTCAGGCTGTAGCAGGACGTTTCTTTCACCAGCCAGACTCACAGGGAATTGCATTTTTGGAATAATGTTACGTACCCTGGGTGCTTTCCCCCACTGGCCTCTTACCTCTGTTTTAGTTTTGTAGACAAGAATGACCCAATATGTATGATCAACTTTTACAGCCTAGACTTAGGTCCTAAAGATTTTCTCCTATTATTTTCCCCAAAAGTTTGATAGTTTTTTTTAACATTTTACATTTAAATCTGTGATCTATTTTGAGTTAATTTTTGTATTAGGTGTGAAGTTTAGATTGAGGGTAGGTTTTTGACCTATAGATGTTCTCAGAAGAGTTTTTACAGAGGAGGAGACAGCCTCACAGATTTTTTTTTTTTTTTTTTTTTTTTTTTTTTTTTGAGGTAGGGTCTTGCTCTGTCTCCCAGGCTGGAGTACAGTGGCCTGATCTCGGCTCACTGCAACTTCCATCTCCCAGGTTCAGCGATTCTCGTGCCATAGCCTCCCAAGTAGCTGGGACTACAGGTACGCACCACTGCACCTGGCTAATATTTGTATTTTTTGGTAGAGACAGGGTTTCGCCATCTTGCCCAGGCTGGTCTCAAACTCCTGGCCTCAAGTGATTCATCCACCTCAGCCTCCCAAAGTGCTAGGATTACAGACATGAGCCACCGTGCCTGGCCAGTCTCAGAGATCTTAATCACTCAAGATCATACAGCAAGGGATTGGGAGAGCTGAGTTTGTTTTGTTGTCGTTTTTGTTTGTTTGATTGAGACAGGGTCTTGCTCTGTCACCTCCAGGCTGGAGTGCAGTCGTGCAATCACGGTTCACTGCAGCCTGGACCTCTCATACTCAAGCAATCCTCCCACCTCAGCCTCCTGAGTAGCTGAGACTACAGGCACGAACCACCTCGCTAATTTTAATTTTTGGGGGAAAGACATGCTTTCACCAGGCTTTGTATTTTAATTGAAATGGGGTCCCCCATATTGGTCAGGTTGGTCTTGAACTCCCAGCCTCAAGCAATCCTCCTGCCTCGGCCTCCCAAAGTGTTGGGATTACAGATGTAAGCCACTCTGCCTGGCTGATAACTGGATTTGAAC
Source organism: Colobus angolensis palliatus (assembly GCF_000951035.1). Classification (NCBI taxonomy): domain Eukaryota; kingdom Metazoa; phylum Chordata; class Mammalia; order Primates; family Cercopithecidae; genus Colobus; species Colobus angolensis. Next base: position 392,125 of record NW_012117288.1, read on the forward strand.
TCAGGTCTGGGAGCCTTTCTCCTGCTCCCTCCTGCAATAGCAGTGTCCGGACTGGCTACCGGGAATGGGCCGAGCCTAGTTAGGGAGTAGAGAGCACCTTGATTACCCCTCAAGGGACTCTGTCCAGTGACCTCCTTGGGAGAAAATCATTCACTCAGTCAACAGACAGTGGCAGAAGTTACCGTATGTTTGCTTGTGCTAAGCACTGTTGAGACCCAGACTTTTCCCTGAGGCCCCATAGTCATAGTCTGGGTGGGAGGCAGGACGGTCACAGGGCAGAGTTATTGGTGCCGTGGAGGATATAGCCCCAAAGCCTGAAGGGCTCAGACGTCCATAACGAATTGAGAAGAAGGAGTGTAAGTTCCCTGGGATAAGCCCAGGGAAGGGCAGAAGGTGGGAAGGGTGTTCCGGGAAGAAGGAACAGCAAACACAGAGACCCAGAGGTGTCCAGGAGAGCCTGGGGTGCCAGAAGTCTGGGTGAAATTAGTCAAGGAGAGGGTGGCTGAGCGAGGTGGCCATAGCAAGGGGTGTGGGAGGGCCTTGATTAGAGCCTGTGATCCTCCTACAGTGGCTGGAGAGGCACAGAGCGGATGTGAGCAGGGAGGAGTGTGGGTGGATTGGTGGGTTTAAGAAATTCCCTTTGCTTGCTTGCAGTGGGAGTGGATTAGGAGGAGGCACAGCGAGGAGGTAGTGCAATAATGAAACAGGACTGGGCATTGGCCATGGGGAGGGAAGACAAAGGGACGAGGAGGGGCAACCCCCAGCTTCTGGTGTGGGCCCTGGCTAGACGGAGGGCTGATGCAAAAGTGGGGCCCAGTGGGGAGCTCCTAGACCTGCAGAAGCCAGCACCCTGGCAAACCCATAGACCCCTGCCAGCTCCCCAACTCTCACTGCCCCCCGCTCCGCCTCCCCGGGGCTGCTTACTCTGGAGTCCCGGGGGACTGTTTCAATGGTGACACCACTGCCACTGTTCTCACAAAGAAGTTGTTCTTTCTTGCTGCTCAGCACAAACACTTAGTCAAACCAGTGGTACTCAGGGAGGTTTCCCATGCCGAGAGCCTGGAATGGGCTGAAGAAATTCACGAAGAATCTCCTGACTCCGGCTTTCTGAACCATTATATGGCTGCAACACCTCACATATCCCTCCCAGGAGGGCTGGGTCCTCTGAGTGCCAATCTGCCTGCCTAGGCTCAAAGCCCATCAGCAGTGGCCCATCACCTGTCCTCTGAATCCTGGACCCCAGTGGCCTCAGAGTTCTGCCATGGGGTCCCTGGCTCTGTCTTGGATCTGACTGTATCCCCCAGGCAAGTTATGTCCTTTCTGGTCCTGAAAAACTAATGGGGGTAAAGGTGGTAGGATGGGGCAGCTAGATCAAACAGTGCTCTTTCTGGGATCCCTCCTCCCACTCCTCCTCTCCTCCTGTACCTTTCCTCCCTCCTCCCCATCATGCAGTTTATTCATTCATTCAACTAGTGTTCCCAGAAAGTCTCTTCTGGGCCATACCTGGGACTTGGAGATGATTCAAACCTAGTGTCTGTCCTTGGGGAGCTTCAGTCCTGGTGGGGAAGGTAGACTATGTAAACAAACAACCGTGATTCAATCTTTGGCCTTAGGAGCCCTATGGGAGGAAGCTGCTACTGCCTGGGGGGGTGGGAGAGTCAGGGAAGGCCTAAGAGGACAAGCCCTTTGCAATGAGCCTTGAAGCAGGAGGTAAACAAGGGTGGGGGTGGGTGTTAGACAGACGGTGGTGCCCTGGGAGGAGGGACTGTGTCTGCAAAGGCATGAAGGCATCCAAGTGTTGGGTGTGTGTGAGAAAATGCAAGCAGGTCAGGGTGGCTGGTGCACGGTACTGGGATGGGAGGTTCTGGGACCAATTGTCAAGGGCCTCGAACGCCATAGAAAGGATTTTTTTTTTTTCCCCCTCAGGATGCCATGGGCTGAGAGGTGGAGATAGGGAGGAGGTTCCTAAGAAATAAGTGATATGCTGAGAGCTGTGATTCCAAAGTGTGGAGAGGATGGACAGGAGGCTGGGGAGGAGCTTGGGATTGGGCAGGGTGGGCCGCAGATGGGAGGGGGAAGAAGCCATGGGCCTGGGGGCTGATGGGAGGAGCCAGGGAGGTGCCTGGGGGATGACAGGAACCTGGTGTCCAGGAAGCCTGGAGCTCAAACAGGCTGGGCTGGAGACTGGGACACAGTCAAGGGTGCCAGGGTAGAGGACACTGCCCCAGCCCAGCTGGCCTGGAGGAAGAGGTCTGAGGCCCGCCCTTCCCCATGGTCTGGGCATCTAAGAAGGGACATATCAGAAAGGGGCTTTGGAGGGTGCAGCCTACACAGGGAGCACTAAGACAGAAGTGTCAATGCCGGCCGCCCCTGCAGCTGCTGTGTTGCAACTCTGCCTGCCCCTAACAGGCCACCGCAGCGCTGTCAGTCAACTTGTTTCTGAACTCCCCCATAATCATCATCTCCCGGTTAGCTCTGCACTCTGGGCCCTGCTGAAAACCTCCGGGAGCAGGGACCAAAGGTTTCTAGAAAGTCTTTTATGGAAGGAAACAGTGAATGTGGGTCAACTCTCTCCATCCCTACATCACTAGACCAAAGTCAGGCCCGCAACTGCCAACACCAGCAAAATCTCACTGAGCGGAGCAGTGAGGGGAGCCCCACACCTCAAGGCTATGGATGCGGGTTGGGGTTCTGCCCCACACAGGGCAGGAGGCCGAGGGATGCCTGGATTTAGGGTTCAGTTGGGATCTGGCCTGAGCCTGGGAAATTCGTGAGTCCTTCATTCATTCAACAGATGAGCCGTGTGCACCACCCCAGCCATGGGGGAGATAGCATGAGGCAAATCCCATCCTCTCAGGACTCGCCTGCCACAGGGAAGTGGCAAGAACCAAATAAACATGTCCAAGTCCTCCCAGGGATGACAAGGGATGAGGGAAAGCGATGTGGGGCAAGGGGACAGATGGAGAATGGGGTGGGGAGGACAGACCCGAATTCGGGAAGGAGGCAGTCCTCTGGGGAGGCCTGGGGCAGGCCTCAGGTGGGAGCGAGGAGGGACTTGCGGGGAGGGGCCGAGGGTCTGGATCACCCAGGGTCTTGCAGACTGTTGAGAGGCTGAGCGGCTGGAGAGTCCTGGGCATCGGCTCAGCAGCAGGAAATAGCCTGGCCTAAAGCTTGGACCCCAGGGTTGGAGACAGAGGTATGGATGGGCTCTGACCCCACGTCCTAAGCCAGGAAGCTGGAGCAGGCAGGCCTTGCCAGTCCCTGAGCTTTAACCACAGCCCTGCTGCCTGAGCTGCAGCTGTGTGACAGCACACTCAAGCTGGCTGCCCATGGACAGATGCCACTTGTCGACTTGTTGCTGAGTGAACACAAAGCCCAGGGGATAGGCTGAGGGCCTGGGGCAGGGCCTATCCTTCAGGGCTCTCTCCTCTCTAGCCTCCATTTCCCCCTTTGGGAAGAATGGCTGGGGACGAGGGGGGCAAGGGAGGCTCAGGCCCCAGTTAGACTCCAATGGCGGACCGCACACAGCAGAGCCAATGGCAGGTGAGCCCCCTGGCCAAGGGAAAGTGGGATCAGGGAGAAGCGTTATGATGGAGAACAGCAGGGAAAAGGATTTTCAGAGGCTATGCCCTCCCCATGGCTCCTGAAAAGCTAATGGGGGTAGAGATGGTAGGGTAGGGCAGCTGGATCAAATGGTGAAACTGTAAAACAGTGAAACTCCCCTGTGAAACTGAGGCTCAGGGCCAAATGGTAACAGGTCAGAGGCATTGACAGAGCAGGTCTGGGCCAGGCTCCTGCCCCCAGCCCTGTCTTGCCCACCCCAGGTGCCCATGTCTATGGGGAGAGACACCAAGTGCCCCTCTCTCAAACAGATGACGTGGGCTGCGTGGTGCCATCCGAGTGCCTGCGGGCCTGCGGGGCCAAGGTCGGCTGCTCCAACATCGCCTACCCTAAGCTGGTCATGGAACTGATGCCCATCGGTGAGGCTGTGTGGGTGGGGGTCCGGGTGGAGGGCGTGGGGTGTGACCTGGGGCCCAATGAGTGTGGGGACTGCGGAGGCCACTGTGGATCCAGTGTAATGCTGGGTGACATCCAGGTGGGCTGCTCTGCTCCTAGGAGAGGAGAACAGAAGCACTCACAATAGAAAGCACTCGAACACCCACTGCATGCCACCACCATCCCCAGGGCTTCCCAGGTGATGCACTGGCCTCCTCTTCTCGGGAACCCCTAGTGCTGTTAGTATCAACCCAATTTTTTTTTTTTTTTTTTTTGAGATGGAATTTTGCTCTTGTTGCCCAGGCTGGAGTGCGATGATGTGATCTCAGCTCACTGCAACCTCCGCCTCCCGGGTTCAAGCTATTCTCCTGCCTCAGCCTCCCAAATAGCTGGAATTAAAGGCTTGTGCCACCACACCTGGCTAATTTTTGTGTTTTTAGTAGAGACGGGGTTTCACCATGTTGACCAGGTTGGTCTCGAACTCCTGACCTCTGGTGATCCACCCGCCTCAGCCTCCCAAAGTGCTGGGATTATAGGCGTGAGCCACCACACCTGGCCTATATCATCCCCATTTTAAAGACAGGGAAACTGAGACCCAGAGAGGTTAAGTGACCTGGCCCAGGTCACATGGCAAGTAAGCTGCAAAGCTGACCCGACGCATCTGCCTGCACACCTTGACCTCCTATCTCGTGCTGTACCATCTCTTCAGAAAGGCCACCCAGTCTCTTCTCTTGCATGCCTACTGGGTGCCAGGCCCTTTACTAACAGTTTCTCATTAAATGCTATGAGATAGGGTTATTGGCTCCATTTTACAGATGGGGAAACTGAGGCACACAGCGGGGAAAGTGACTTGTCTGAGGTTATATAGTGACTGAGACACAAACCCAAGACACAAACTGCTTACTCTGCTGGGATCAGGAGCTCAGGACCCCCCACTACATCTGCAGGCAGGAGTGCCTATCCTCTGCACCGCCCCACCCTGAGACACTGCAAGCCAACAGGTAGAACTAGTGGGCAGGTTTTGGCTTTTTCCATGTTTCTCGTGGTAGCAGCATCCCTGCCATTCTAATGTGGGGTGATGAGTTCCCCATCACAGGAGGTATGCAAGTTCCCCATCACAGGAGGTATGCAAGGAGGAGGAAGCAACATATCAAGGGGTGTGGGAGGTTCAACCCTAAGCAAAAAGCAGAAACAGTTTCCTGAGCCCTTGGCAGCCCGAGCTTTTCCTGTACAGATTCTCAGGTTCTGGAGCTTTCCCTGGTCCCCCTCCCTCTGACCCCCTCCCTCTAATTCCCTCTTCCTGGAAGCTTTCAGTCCCTCAGGTGAGCCCCACCCTGCTCTTTCCTCCTCTCCTTCCCTCCCTCCCTCCTGCAGAGCTCAGGCCTAATGGAAGTGAGTACACAAACCTAGGATCAGATCTTGGCTCTGCCACTAGCTGGCCAAGAAATTTGGGGCATGTCACTTCCCTGCTTGGAGCATGGGTGTCCTCATTTGTAAATTGGAGATAATGGCATCTACCCACCCCTCAGTGTTGTTGCTGGGATTAAACATAATGACATTGGGAAAAGGCAGGCTTGGCCACGCTGTGGTTCCCACCCAAGGGCTTCGCTTTTCTGTTCTGGGCAAGGGGACTCGCTAAGTCCCCCGGGGCTGACACCGAGCCATTGTTGGGCCACAGTCCCTCTCTAGGCCCTGAGTTCCCTCTCTAAGAAATGGATGGAATAAGCTCCAAGTTCATCCATCTCCATGAGCAAGACAAGGGGGCGGGTGGAGAAATGTTTTGGGGAAAACTGTGATTTGACTCATTTTCCTTTGGGCTCCATCCTAGTCAGCTTCTGACAAGTGAACAGAGAGCCCAGAGACTCCTGGAAGTCACACAGCCAATCAGACGCAGAACCGAGGCCAGACAACCCAGCCAGGCAATAAATGGCTGTGCCTTCGGGACAGGGAGGCCAATGCCAGGCTTATCCTAGGACAGACGGGCAAAAGTTTGTAGAGGTAAAGGAGTTGCTTAAAATTGTAGGAGTCTTTGTAGACAGACTTGAACTTGTCCCCAGAGAGGGGAGGTGACCAGCCTGAAGCCACACAGCAGAGAGCGAGCAGTTCAGCATCCTTCCACCTTCTTTAGGGTTCCTCACCCCCAGGCCCTCTTGAGCCCACAACTCCCAGAAGGCCTTTCACAGCAATGCTACCCGTACCTCCTAGGGCAGCCCTCACTCCCACTCTGGAAAACCACAGAGCCAAGGAGAGAGGGGATCCACTATGCCTGCTGGGTCCTGCCATGCACAGGAAGGGGTGGAAAATTCCAGATACTGGGGCACTGCATGCTGGGGTGAGGTGTGCATCTTGCCCAGGGTGTGACGTTCAAGCAAAGGCCCCGCCCAAGCCTTCCTCACCAACCCCACCGCACCCCAAAGTTCTGCCTCTGGCCTGCTGTGAGTCCCTGGGCAATCTCTTCCCTTCTCTGAGCTTCATTTCCTCATCTGTCAGGCGGGTTAATCACGCTTTCCTCAGACGGAGGCATGGGTGTGAAAGTGCTTTGTCAACGCCAGGCTCTGCAGAAAGGAGAGGTCTGATCGCGGCCTCAGCATTATGAGTAATTACAGTCGGGCCTAGGGTTGCCAGCAAGCCTAGGGCTCAAGCAGCCAGCTCCGAAGTCCCCACGGTTTGTCCTTGGCCTCCCCAGTCACCTCATTTTGGGTCTTGCTCACCTCAAACCTCCTCAGCTTCTCTCCCTCCTGGCCCTCTGCCTGGAGGGGCATGGGAATGGCAGGCAGGCCTCAGGCAGTAGACCCCAGGCTGGAGGGGCTCCCGGGGCTGTCACCAGACAGGGTCACGCATCCCCCGTCCCACCCCAGGTCTTCGGGGGCTGATGATCGCAGTGATGCTGGCCGCGCTTATGTCGTCGCTGACCTCCATCTTCAACAGCAGCAGCACCCTCTTCACTATGGACATCTGGAGGCGGCTGCGGCCCCGCTCCGGCGAGCGAGAGCTGCTGCTGGTGGGACGGTATGGGGGTGGGGGAACGGTACGGGGGTGGGCGCCAGCACTGACTTTGAGGGATCAGTGGGAGTTTGCCACTTAGAGAAAGGTGGATGTCAGGGAGGAGTGAAGGGAAGAGCCCAGTGTACCCCGTCCATACCACCTCTCCCATTGCTCTCCTGTCCACCTCTGTGTGATCGCAGCCCTCATCTGGGATGCATCTCCACCCCCGAGCTGGATTCCCTCTGCAAGGGCCAGTCCTCCCTCCCCAGCCATGCTACAGATCTCTCTATATCCCCCAAAACCTGGGCCCCCATTCCTCCTGATGGTTCCCAGCTGCCCCACAGAGGGCCCCCGTGCTAGCACTCAGGACTGGCCACACTTGACCTGCCACATCCCTCAGCCTCCATGGCCTTGGCCCCACTGAGCTCCGGCTTGTTTCCTCCCAGCCCATCTTGTTCCCTCCTTTTTCACCTTGATGACTCACGCTGATCTTTCTAGACTCTACCTGTGTCCCGTCCTCCATGCAGTCCTCCTTGAGACCCTCAACCAAGGAATGAGCCCCTCTCCCCTTCATACCCCAGGAACTCTTGCCAGATTCTTCCCACAGCACATGTGGCCATTATAGGCCAAGAGACCTCCCCGACACCCTTCTCTACGTATCTGGGCTCTTCAAGCAGACCAGGGCTGTGTCTGGGGAACAGGTGGTGTTTGGTTACATGAATAAGTTCTTTAGTGGTGATTTCTAAGATTTTGATTTTGGTGTACCCATCACCTGAGTGGTGTACACTGTACCCAGTATGTAGTCTTTTATCCCTCACACCCTCCCAGCCTTTCCCCTGAGTCCTCAAAGTACATTGTATCATTCTTTTTTTTTTTTTTTTTTTAGACAGAGTCTCATTCTGTCACCCAGGCTGGAATGCAGTGGTGCAATATTGGCTCCCTGCAACCTCCACCTCCCAGGTTCAAGAGATTCTCGTGCCTCAGCCTCTTGAGTAGCTGGGATTACAGGCTCCCACCACCACGCCCGGCTACTTTTTGTATTTTTAGTAGAGACGGGGTTTCACCATGTTGGCCAGGTTGGTCTCGAACTCCTGACCTCATGTTATTCACCTACCTCAGTGAGCTAGAATTATAGGTATGAGCCAGTGTGCCCAGTCCATTCTATCATTCTTATGCCTTTACATCCTCAGAGGTTAGCTCCCATGCGCACATGTCTGTCTATTTGCACCCTCCCTGCCCCTCCAGTCCCTCCCTCCTGTTGTCCTCTGAGCAGTGTGGCCCACACTCTGCTGGTCAGGGTTCCAGCCTTCTGGCACTTAGCTTGGCCAACAGTGAACCCCCTGGTCAGGAGCCCAGGGTACCCATCCTGGGGGTGGGGTCTCCTTCAGAGTTCCAGGCAGCCGTCCTGGGGATGCAAAACAGTCAGGCTTCGGTCGGAAGGGCCATGTTGGGACATGTCAGAGGCTGGTGCGAGTGAGCTCATCCACGGGCTCACAGGATCCTCCAAAACAAGGAGCCTCCCACCTCTCACTGGGCAGGACACTTCCATGTCCCTGTGTCCTGGGCACTTGGCCCCTTGACCACCTCTCCCCCTCTGGCTCCCCTGCCTCTCCTCAGAAGCTGCGTGGCCCGGGGAAGACCCTGCCCCTCTCTGACCATGCGTCTCCTCTGCGGCCAGACCTTGCTCTAAGCCCCTCCATGCTCCAGCATCCTGGGCCCTGGGACCTGGATGCCCTTCTGCCACCCAGTGTGTGACACTGGTAGCCCCTCTACCTGCCCAGTGGCCCTCATGTCCCCTGCCCACTACTTCCTGGTCTCCTCACCCAAACTCCCACCTGTAACCAAAGTCCTGACCTGGCCTCCTGCTGTGCCAGCTCACCCACCCATACAGCTGCCCATGCCCTTGACTCTCCTTTCCACCTCTTCTGCCAAGTCAATCCCCCGTCCCCAGCCCTGCAAGCCTGGAGTTCAGCCTCCCTGAGGAGCAGGGCACAAGGCTGTGTGGTGCGGGGCAGGTTGCTCACCCTCTCTGGGCCCCAGTTCTCTCAGCTGCCAGTTGGTTAGAGCAGAAAGGGCCCCGTGCCAGGTGTCAGGCTGGCCAGTTTGACTTCCCCTCCCTCTTACAGCACTGGGATACCCTCAACACCCCCAGCCCCTCAAAGTCATCTCAGCCTCCTCCTGCCCTAACCACTACCATTGGAGCGGTATCTCCTAGGCCCCCGTGGGATCTCTGGTAGGGTGAATGGCCTAACAGGAGCCTCCGTCAGGGAGAGGCAAGGCTTACAGAGAGAAGACCAACAGTCCAGAGGCCTGGAGAGGAGGCCATTGCAGGGCCATGCCGGTACCCTGATGGCTCCGTCCAGCTGAGCGGAGGCTGGAGGAGCTGTCACAGGCTGGGGAACAACGATGACCACTCCCTGGCTATTTGCCTGCCCCAAGCCCCCACGCCCCAGTCCAACGTTCTGCCACTGCCCTCCCCACTCTCCCCTGTCTGTGTTCCCGGCTGTTCAGTCCACAAATGGGGCCCACGGCCTCCCAGAAACCCTGTACAGGACTCAGAGAGATCTCAGACACCCCTCCTTGAGAGGTTCCACGGTAACTGTGGCTGCAGCCCAGAGAGATGCTGGAGGGCACTGTCCACCCTGATGGTGGCATGGGAGGGGGTAGCATTCCAGGCAGAAGGAACAGCCTCTGGGTTTGGGGGTCCTCTGGCAGACTAGGTAAGAAGGCTGCGTAAGAAGGCGAGGGCCTGGCTGGAGTGGCCCAGGTCCTGGCACAGAGATGCAGAGTCTGGTGTTGGGCGGGAGAGCTGTGTGCAGAGGGCGGGGTGGGCGGGCTTTAATGGAGGCCCCCCTCGGCCTTTGATGAGGGCAGCGCCTGCCTGCCTGCCTGGCTAGGGGTTAATTAGCCTTAATCAAGGTGGCACCTCCTTCCTCCACCCTCTCCCTCAGGCCTAGAAGGGAAGAAAGGGAGGGAGGAAGACGAACAGGCGCAGAGAGGACCCACCCTAGCTGAACACATAGCCTCTGTCACCCCTGCCACCACAGCCAGGGTTCCAGTGGGTCACCCACCACCCACCTTGGGGGTGAGGAATGACAACTGACCCAGGACACAGGGGTGAGAGGCTCAGCCAGGAAGGAGCAGATGCCCCAGCTTTGTCCCCTTAGCTGGGTCCCATGCCCCTCAAGGCTCTTGGGGGGGCCTCCTCCTGGAAGCCCTCCTAGATTGATGTTTCCCCTGCGCTGCTGCAGCCCAGCCCTGAGTGTAGGTAACAGGCTCATCTGTTTTCTTTGCTGGACTCTTGAGTGCTGGGCAGGCACTAGGTCCCACTCATCGCCCAGTTGGGGATCCTAGGGTAGTGTCCTACCCAGGTGGGCACCTCGCTAGTGGCTTATTGGATGAACAAGTGAAGCATGTGCCTGCTGTGGAAGGGCTCTTGGCCTAGGGGAGAGGTGGGCAGGAGCTGACACGCAGGGGACAGGAGGGGACGGGCTCATGCTGGCCCAGCAGGGCTCCAGCTTCACAGCTGGGGAGCATAGGCTCTAACCCCAACCCACACCTCTGGCTCCAAACCTTGCATCCTTAGTAGGGAGGTTGCCCTGTGAAGGATGTGCGGCACAGGCCTGTAGGGGTGGGGATGTGCTAGCCAGAGGTCCCAGCTCCCGCAAAAGCCGGCCAGTGTGAAAAAGCCTAGTGTCTTCAAAGAACTACCAGGCAGTCAGTCTGGCCCGGATGTGGGGGTAGTGGTCATTCATGCACTCACCAAATGCTTAGTGAGCACCTACTGTATGCTGGAAGACACAGCAATGAACTAAAGGGATGAGGCTCCTGCTCTCCTAGTGCTTCCAGTCGGGAGGGGAAGACAGGCAGTAAACAAGTAGACACCCACGTAAATATGCGTGTAGTGGTTGGGACAGGTGCTTTGAAGGAGAGACAAGAGGGAGAGGCTGGGTGGCCATGGCGGAGCTCCAAGGGCTGGCTCCACAGAGAACCAAGGGCAGGGAAGGAGCAGACAGCACTTAGAGTCATGAGCTGCACCTGCAGGAGCCAGGGAGCTGCCAAAGGGTTTGGAGCAGGGCAGGACTGGCCAGGTCACCAGTGGCATGGACCAGAGGCCAGGGAGGAGGCTGGGGCTGGGGTAGCAGGGGAAAGATTAGAGAACAAGTCTGAGTGACCAGGGGAGGTGGGAGAGGGCTGAGGAAGAACCTCCCAGGATGACCGCTGCCTGCCTTCCACCTGCCCACAGGCTGGTCATAGTGGCGCTCATCGGCGTGAGTGTGGCCTGGATCCCTGTCCTGCAGGGTTCCAACAGCGGGCAACTCTTCATATACATGCAGTCAGTGACCAGCTCCCTGGCCCCACCAGTGACTGCAGTCTTTGTCCTGGGCATCTTCTGGCGACGTGCCAACGAGCAGGTGGGTGTCGGGGCACAGGACTTGGTGGTCTGCTCTCCCTAGGGACATGCCACAGTTTGCTCTTCCCTGCTGCCTGTGGGGGGAGTCTTGGTCCTCCTCCCATAGCCCCACATGCCCTGTCTCCCTCCTCCCCAGGGGGCCTTCTGGGGCCTGATGGCAGGGCTGGTGGTGGGGGCCACGAGGCTGGTCCTGGAATTCCTAAACCCAGCCCCGCCCTGCGGAGAGCCAGACACGCGGCCGTCCGTCCTGGGGAGCATCCACTACCTGCACTTCGCTGTTGCCCTCTTCGTACTCAGTGGTGCTGTTGTGGTGGCTGGAAGCCTGCTGACCCCACCCCCACAGGGTGTCCAGGTGAGCCAGCCCTGACCCCTGACCCCGACCCCTAACCATTTCTTACTCTGATCCTATTCTGATCCCCAACCCGCTCTGACTCTGAATTTTCTAGCCCTGGACTCCCTAACCCTATCCCTTTTTGAACTCAGCTGCCATCTTGCCATCCCCAACCTTTGATCCTGTCTGGGTCACCCCTACCCTGCCAGCCTCACCCCCATCCCTATCCCCACTCATTTCTTACAGATTGAGAACCTTACCTGGTGGACCCTGGCTCGGGATCTGCCCTTGGGAACCAAAGCAGGTAAGTGGGTGACCTTAGCACTCCTCCACCTTGACCCTGGGCTGGAGGCAAGGGCACCAGGTGTAGCCTTGTGTCCTTCATCTGTCCCTCTCCTTCTGCAATCCCCTCCAGGTGATGGCCAAACACCCCAGAAACACGCTCTCTGGGCCCGTGTCTGTGGCTTCAATGCCATCCTCCTCATGTGTGTCAACATCTTCTTGTATGCCTACTTCGCCTGACACTGCCACTCTGGGCAGGAAGGCAGGAGCTCCAAGTCCTCAGGTCCACCCTTTTCCCTCATGGGGATCCCGAGGCCCCAAGAGGGGCAGATTCCCCTCACGGCTGCACAGCGGCTCAGTGCCCAAGAACTGGCCAAGCAAGCAAAGCAGGAGCCCTGAAAACTTAGTGGGGAAACGGGAGAAAAGAATGTGACATTTCAAAAACAGCACTAAAGCAGTCATCATTGGAAAGAAAATTAGATTTCTGATGGACATCCTGGTGTTGGTTTTACTGTCTTCGTTTTGAATACACAGGCCAGGTCAGGAGCAGTGAGATTTGCCAGCACTCAGGGCTCTAGGGTCTTGGGCCATCTCTGGATAAAGGGAGAGCCCCACATGCCCAGAGCAAGGCCTCCCATTAAGGGACTGCAGCTACCTCCAGAGGCTCCTCCCTCCACACACCTGCTCCCAAATGCCAGAGGGAGCCTCCTTGCCCTCCCTTCCTGCCCACCATCCCCTCAACCATCAGCCTGGCGTTCAAAGCCTTTCCAAGTCCCACCTCACTTTTTCCGCTCCCAAAGGTGCCCAGGCTCTGGGCAGGCCCTGCTCATATCCCTGATGATGGCACATTCTCTGGAGGACCCTCCTGTTCTCAGGTAGGGGCCATGCCCCACTTAGGTAGCCGTCCCATTGAGATCCTGTAGGATCTCTAAAACCCAGCTCTGGCACCAACTTTCTGTCTGACCTGGAGGTTTCTCAGCCTCCTGAGAGCTCTTCTGGGCCCTGGTCTAGGCAGAACCCGGGCCTAAACAAACAAGAGCCAGGGCAGCCAGGGTCTCTGTGTTGCTGGGCCCAGGGCTTGCCCTCAGAGCTCACCTGTCCAACAGGAGAGGAGTGTGCCTCCATCTTCCCTACTGCCAGCCCCTTTTTCAGGGTCTCAGGGCCTCTAGTCTTGTGGCGGGGCGCGGGTGCTGGGTGCCCCAGGTGGAGTTGAAGTCATGGGGCTGTTGAGGAGCGGTGTCCACCTGGAGTCTGTCCAGTGAGTTTAGGTCGACAGGTGTGCAGTCTGTCCTTCCAGGTTGAGCCACCTCCTAACAGCCCGTACAACTCCAGGGGCCTTTTGAGGGAGGGGCAGGCAGGCCCAGTGGGTGGTCAGCCCAAGGTGAACCCACCCACCATGGCCAGGGTTCCTCAGGTTGAGCCTCCAATGGGTGAAACCTGGGAGTCCTCAACCTTCCTGGCAGATGGGGCCATTGACCAGAGGAGGTGGGTGGGGCCTCCACAGACTCCGCCCTGTCGTGTCACACAGCTGACAGCCAATGGGAAGCAACCAGCCAGGAAGCCCCAGAGCTACCCTTACAGGGTACCCTTGCTGGGGAACCTGGGCCATCCCAATTTGTGCAAAGTGGCTGGAGGCAGTTAGGAGCCCACATTCAGTCCAAGGCCGTCCACTGAGACCCGTGTGACTCTGACTGGGCTGGGGGTGGCCATGTCCTCTCTGGACCTCAGTTCCTGTAAAATGGCCCGTTGGCCAGATCGGCCGCCGGGCTGCTCACAGGTGCACGGGCTGCACGTAACTCCGTGGAAAGAAGCCAACACTTCCGCAGGACCGGCCTCGCCACCAGTGGGGGTCTGGGCGCTCCAGGACCTCGATGATGTCGCCACGGCGGAAGCTGAGCTGCGAGGAGTCCTGGGCTGAGAAGTCAAACTGGGCCTGGGCAAAGCAGGTCCCAGGTGACTGCGAGAGGAGGAGGTGGTTAGCAGGGCGCCTTCAGAAGCCCTGCAACCCACCCTCCCTCAGAGGCACCCAAGAGAAGTGATTTGCCACAGGTGAGGAGGGGTCTGGGGCAGCACTGGAGTTGAACTTTAAGTCCAAATCAGTGGTGATGCCACCACTGTGCCTCCTGCTGCCCACACCCCTGCCTATCTGCTGTGCAGATACTGCATCTACCTAGAATACGGCTTTCCCAGCCACCCAGCTGGGATCATAGGGCTGGTGGGCCAGGGGACCTGAGTCCTGGTCCTTGGGGTGGGATTTTGGTTAGGTCCCTGCTTTTCTTGGGATCTTATTTCCCTGACTGTGCAGCAGCCATGGTAGCTTTTGACTCCAGGTCACAAAGCCATGAGAATGGGCCTTATAAACTGTAAAGTGATATGCAGCTAAGAGCCATGTTTACTGCTTTTGCCCTTGGTCAGCCATTGAGGGAGAGAATTGTCACTTTGAGCTCTCAGGCCTGGGTTCCAGTCCTATCCATGCCCCATGTGTGATGCTGGGTAGGTCCCTGCCCTTTGTGGAACTCAGTTTCCCCACCTGTGCATGGCAGCTGGACAGGAGCTCTCTGCAGCATGTCTGCCCGGCACTGCGACTATTCCACCCAGCACCCTGGCCCTGCCTGCCCACGAGGATCTCAGCTCTGAACCTGCAGAATCTCATCCGGGGCGGGTGATAGGATCAGCAGAGAAGCTGTAATTAGCAACTGTCTGCCCAGGAAGGAGGAGGCGTCATGGGTCCCAGGGGCCTGAGGCAGCTCTGGAGTCGAGCCACAGGGTGGGTGACCCCATGGCCTGGGCCAGAGCGAGGTGGTGGGTGTAGGGGAGCTCTCAGTTGCCCCTGCCCCAGCTCCATCCTGGCTTCCTCACACTCTCCCAGGGCAGAGCTGGTCCAGGCGGTGAACAGGGAGGAGGATGGAGATCTGGCAGGCAGGGGCCCAGCTGGAGAGAAAAATCCCCTGAGGCTGGGAGCTCACAGTGACCTGGGCACTCAGTCAGGCAGGGAACGCCAACAGAGGAGAAACTAGTGGGGGTCTCTCAAGGCACTGTTTGACTCTCCTGGCATATCAGACCCCAGGGCTCATCCTATTGAACAGAGGGGACACTGAGGGGATGAACTGGTCTCTGATCACATGGAAAGGTGGCAGGGGGCGGGTGCTGGGAACAAGACATGGCTGGAGCTTCTCCGCAGTGGTTATCAGCCTCTACCCAGGCCTTGGCCACACTCCCCATCTCCTCTGCAGAGCCCAAGTTAAGTGTCGCAGTGTCTTGACCTTCAGCCCCAGGCCTTGCCACCATCCTCGCTCCTGAAGAAGCCTGTTGGGGCTGATGACCCCAGTGGCTACTGTCGGCATCCTAATCAGCTTCAGAGTTGGCCCTTGGGGCCGCTTGATGAAAGGGCTGGCTGGCAAATTGCTGTTATTGTGAGGTCAAGGGGTGGACGACCCCCACCCTCCACCCCGTGGCTAGCCAGGACCTCGTCCACGAGCACTCATGCTGCCCCACACCCAAGGTCAACTCTTCCGCGAGCAGAAACCAGGACTGAGCCTACTGGGTAAGTGTCCTTGGAGGTGTCACTGCACTCTCTGAGCCTTGGTTTCCTCATCTATATAATGGGCACGATGAGGCTCCCAGAGTATAGAGACCAGTTCAGTGCATGGTATGCAGTACGCTCAGCGGGGGTCTCTACCTTCATGCACTCAATGAACATTTATTGAGCACCTACTGTGTGCCACACACTATTCTAGGAGCTGAGAACAAGCTAGACAGTTTGTCCCCATGGGATTTTCCTTCTGTCCCTTGCTTTTCTTTCCCTCTTCTCCTTTCCCACCGTTGCAAGTCTCACCACAGCCGTCACCAGTATATAACTTTGAAGCCGGGGCTGGACCCCTCTTACAACACCAGGCTGCTGGGGAAGGGAGACCAGGCCCGTGCTTGGCCTCCGTGTCAGCATTTCCCCTGCTGCAGATGGCAGGAGACGCAGAGAGGCTCCCACAGGCCAGCCCCCACCCGCCCCTACCTTGAGCAAGGGATCCTCGTCGCGCAGGAAGATCTGCCGCTTCTTGGCGATGGTGGTGGTGCGGTAGAAGTCGACCAGCTCGTTGAGGGAGTTGAACTTCTCTTCCCACAGGAAGTACTTCCCCGAGGCCTCGCGCAGCACCTTGAAGTGCTGTACCTGGTCTCCATAGCTAGGGGAAAGGACCCGGGGCCACCTCAGATGGTGGCTGTCCCAGCCTGTCATGGTCCCAGGGGCTCCCGTCTCACTTCCACCTGGAACCCGCCTGTCTCAGGGTGGGACCTGGAGTCAGATAAGGTGCAAGTGGGAGAGGCCTCACTGAGCCAGCTCCCCATGGGGTCTGGGGAGTCACATCTGGTGGTGGAATATGGGGTTAAGGGTGTGGGCTCTGAACCAGGCCACTTTCTCACTGTGTGACCTCATGCAAGTCTCTTAACTTCTCTGAACCTCAGTTTCCTCATAATGATAACATCTCCATTATGGATAAGTGCACAGTGGCTGGCATATTGGCAACGTGAAATAGGTACCTCTGAGTGCGTCGTGATCAGAGAGCGTCTCCTTCACGTCTTTTCGCCATTCCCCTCAGCTTGGACCTTCTCCCTGCTCCCCTGCTCCTCCCAGTCCCCATGGTCCCTTGGGGAGCAAGTCCTGGACTCATCCTGACTCAGACCAAAGCCTACTGCTATGAGAGGAGCTCAGACCTGTTGGATGTCTCATGTCCTCCCCCTCCCACAAACCTTCTATGGCTTCTCCCTTGGCCTCAGGGTAAATTCTTAACACCTCAGACTCAAGATCCGGCTCTACTTACATATCCAGCTTCATTTACTTTATATCCTCTCTGATGAAGCAAACAGGCCCCTTTCTCTCTTATTCCCAGTCTGTGCCCAGACTTCCAGCCCACTACAGCCAAATCACCCCAAGTACCTTTTGGCCCAGTGGAGGAGAGAGCCTGCTCTTTCAAACTGACCAGAGGCAGAGCCTGTCCTTGCTGGGACCAGGCAGAGGGACCTAACTGGAGCCTCTCACACTCGGCATGTCCCACCTGGGACAGGTGGTGTGAGGCTGGGACTGGAGGTGGTGCAGCTGTGGGTCAAGATCATGGCAGATGTGACTACGGCGCTGCCCCACTGTGCTGTGGGGGTGGCTGGCCTGCCTCATGGCCCAGGAGGAGCAAATTGGGCCCTGTGTTTTAGTTTCTCCACCAGCCATCCCTGGAGTGGCTTGCTGCTTTATTGATGTTTTAAGATGAAAGATTTCAGATAAAGATGTGTTCAAGACCAGGCAAGGTGGCTCACGCCTATAATCCCAGCACTTTGAGAGGCCGAGGCGGGCAGATCACGAGGTCAGGAGATCGAAACCTTCCTGGCTAACACAGTGAAACCCTGTCTCTACTAAAAATTAAAAAAAAAAAAAAAAAATTAACCAGGTGTGGTGGCAGGCGCCTGTAGTCCCAGCTACTCCAGAGGCTGAGGCGGGAGAATGGCGTGAACTTGGGAGGTGGATCTTGCAGTGAGCCACGCCACTGCACTCCAGCCTAGGTGACAGAGTGAGACTCCATCTCAAAAAAAAAAAAAAGATGTGCTCAAGGTTCCCACCCTCTGGTCTGTATGAGGCATAGGGCAAAATGGGATTCCCCCTACTCCATCACAGTCAAGGGATCCAAATCACTTCTAAACACACCTCCGGGCATTTGCACACAGTGTGTCCTCCAGCTGGAAGGAATTTTTCTTGAACTCCTCATGCCTCAGTGGGGAAACTGAGGCCCCAAGTGCAGCCACGACCTGCCCAGAGCCACAGCAGCAAGAAAAGGTCAGAGCTGGGGCCACATCTGAGCTCACACATATAAAATGTTACCTAGTGTCCTCCCGATTGGTTATTATCACATAACAATAGCAATAATAATTATTCCAATTATATTACTGTTGTCCCAGATCTCATCATTCCAAGTCTATTTCTACTCTGCCATGTTGCTACCTGGGCTGTGCCCCCCAGGAGGCCCTCCCTGCCTGCCTCGTCCTCCCTGCCTGGCCAAACCTTAGCTACCCTTCCCAGCTCTAGAGCCAGCCTGCCTGGACTTACACCTCAGCCCCCTCTCTGGGCCTCCGCGTCCTGGCCTGCCAAATGTGGTCATTAGTGCACTCCTCGCAAGGGAGTTGAGAGGCCTGGAACCCTGGGGGCTGTGCGGGTGCTGCCAACAGAGCCACCCTAGGCCCACCTGGCTGGGCTAGGGGCTGTGGGGAGAACACAGAACAGTCCCAGCTCCCAACCAGAAAGAGGACAGTTTAGGAGGACCCCGAGGGAGGGCACCTGTTCACGTGGCTGGCAGAGCTGATAGCTGGGGCCCTGTGAGCGGGGTGAGGCAGGGTAGGGGCACAGGATGGCCACTGGGAGGTAGATGGCCCCTCAGCCTCCTGAGCCACAGACTAGGGATCTTTTTGTTCACATTTGGGCTAAATGAGATCCAACCACCAGTCCAAAGCACTTGATGACTTGATGGTACACATGCACACACACACACACAAACACACACACACACACACGCCTCCTGGGTTGTAAATTAAAATCTGGTTAAACAATTTGGTTGCAATACATTTGCAAGCTGGGATTTACCCGCAGCCTGAATTCCTTCAGGTCTATGGTTATCCTGAACAAGAGGGTGGTGTCTGTCACCCCAGCTGCCCAGATCTGCTGCTCCATCTGTCCTATCCCCGCCTGTGGTTTAGTTTCTCCACCAGTCATCCCTGGGGCGGCTTGCTTCCTTATTGACATTTTAAGATTAAAGATTTAAGATAAAGATGTGCTCAAGGTTCCCACCCTCTGGTCTGTATGAGGCATAGGGCAAAATGGGATTCCCCCTACTCCATCACAGTCAAGGGGTCCAAACCACTTCTCTCTTTTTTTTTTTGAGATGGAGTCTTGCTCTGTTGCCCAGGCTGGAGTGCAATGGCGCAATCTCAGTTCACTGCAACCTCCGCCTCCTGGGTTCATGCAATTCTCTCACCTCAGCCTCCTGAGTAGCTGGAATTACAGACACCAGCCACCACGCCTAGCTAATTTTTGTATTTTTAGTAGAAATGGGGTTTCACCATGTTGGCCTGGCTGGTCTCAAACTCCTGACCTCAGGTGATCCG
>NW_012117288.1:412637-419957 GCF_000951035.1 Colobus angolensis palliatus
GGATGGTCTCGATCTCTTGACCTCGTGATCCACCTGCCTCAGCCTCCCAAAGTGCTGGGATTACAGGCATGAGCCACCGCGCCTGGCTAAATCTTATGGTATTTGAAGGTCATCTTTAGATACTTGGAGAGTTATCTGGAGCAGATAGAAAGTTATATGGAGCAGTTCTCTGACCATGTAGTAGAGTCAGGGAGTGGAGAACAGGAGATAAGAGAAAGGGAGCCAGGGAGCCAGGGATTCTACGGCTTTCCAACCTGGGAATTGGAGAATTCTCAAATCTGGAAACAGGCATGTGCCAGCCCCTACCTAGTCTGTGTGTGGCACACACGAGGTGCTCAGCAAATGGCAAATCTTGTCCCTTCTCCCACCTGGTCCAAACGTCCTGCTTTACAGCAGAGGACAGTGAGGCTTGGGTGCAGCCCCTCCTGCTGAGCCAGTGCCTGCCTGAGGCCAAGCGATGCTGTCTCCATCTCACAGCCCAGCACCCCAGCAGTCACTCCCTCTCCCAGCCTGGCCCTTTTCCCCAACGTGGTTGGACTCTTGCTCATGGCCCTCACCAGGAATAATGCCTTTTCCCTTTTCTCTGTCTAGTCTTGGCCTTAGCCATCCTTCAAGACCCAGGTGGAGCCTCAAAGCATTTGAGAACCCCCCAGACTGGGGCTACCCTCTGAGGCCTCTCCAGACCTCAACTCCACTCCCCTTCCCAAAGCCTGTGGGAACTTCAGGGCTTGCAGGAGGAACTGAATCTGAGTCCAGATGGCCCCGGAACCAGGAGGGCAGGATCCAGTGCAGCCAGCTCTGCTGCATGAGCCTCCCAGAGCCAGAGGAGGGAGAGGGCACTGGGATTGTGGGCCTGAGTTGGTGAGAGGAGAGGCTGCTGGAGCCATTCACTCCAGTGGGCAGTGCCTGGGGTGTGAGAGCGTCTTCATTATGTCTGAGCGTGCATTCCTGGGATGCTTGCGTGTGTGTGTCTGTGCGTCTCTCCCACTCTGTGGAGTGACTGCTATGTGTGAATCTCTCACTGAGCAACCATGGATGTCTTTGTCTCTTTGTGTGACCCCTACTTCCACCTACCCAGGGGAACAAGGGGCTAGGCTGGCCCCTGGGCTGTCAGAAAAGCCCCAAGGACCAAGTCAGGCCTAATGCTGGCAGCAGCCAGTCCTGCCCAGCGAGTTTTTCTGGCCTGGTGGCAGCAGCAGCAGCAGCAGCAAAGGTAACAGTGTCAGCCCAGAGAGGAAAAACAAGGCTGGGGTGGGGGCAGGAGCCCTAGGACCCCCCACCACCACCACCAACCACCCCAACCAGGGCTTGTGGACCTGTGGGCCCATCTGGGTGCTAACTGCCTGCTGGGTGATCTCCATCAGGCATGGCCCCTCTCTGGCCTCAGTTTGCCCATCTGTGAAAAGGAGGGGTGGAACAACCTGTCCTACAGCAGACAGGAACCAGGGTCAAGCTGACCTTGGGACGGGCAGGACACTGGTGCAGACAGACTCCTGCTGGGTCTTTGGAGCTCAGGGAGGGTGGGTGGAGGACAGACCAGGTCTGTCAGGGCACAGAGGTTGGTAGGCACCAGCTCTAAGTTCCTTGCTGTGTGACCTTGGAGAAGTTGCTGCACCTCTCCAGGCTTCAGTTTCCTTTACCTACAAGCTGGGCTTCTGGGGATCATGCAGGTTTCCTCACTTCCTCCCTGTCCTTGCCTGCAGCCAGTCCCTTCCTCCTAAAATTGCACCCCCCTCCACCCCTTCCCTGCTTCGTTTTCTCCAAAGCCTTGATCTTTGTGTAAGATTTTGTATAATTTCCTAATCACTTACTATCTGTCACCCAGTAGCACATGGGCACTTGAGGGACAGAGAGCTTTGTACTATTTTGTTGGTGGCTGAATTCCCAGGCCCTGGGACAGGGCTGGCACACAGCAGGGGCTCAGTGACCAGATGGGCAGGGCAAACACATGTGCATTGACTCCAGGGTACCTCTGGCTAGAAAGGAGGCAAATATGTCACTTGGAGACAAACTGTCATTTATGGCAGAAGAGTCCACAGTAACTTGGATAGGAGTGTGGGGCAAAAGGTAGGCAGCCCAGGCATTGCACACCAGCCTTGGCCCCTGGCCCGCTGCCCGCCAGCTCAGACATGCTCCCTGGGGGAGGGGGACAGCCCTTTGTAAACTCGTAAAGGGCAGCTAGCCGTGGCCACGGTTGCTCTGGGAGGCAGCATGAGGCCCATAAACCCCACCTCTGACAGCTTTACAGGGCTTGGTGTTAGTATGCCAGAGATGCCACGCATAGTGGCATTGGAGTTCACAAGTATCCACCAGCAAGGGCGGAAGAGCTCTTACACACAAATCTGCCAGGTTGTCATTTTCCTAGATAGCCATCGGGTCACCCGGCTTCCCAGCATCTGGGTTCCCTGCCTCCCTGTGCTGCTGCCTCTAAGAGTGCTGGATTCATGGGCAGGGGGTGGGGGGCAGCCTTCCAGGCCAGAAGGGCCTCCCTAATTCCTCCCCAGCTTGGTGTGCGGTCCTTGAGGGCTTAATATAATTATGATAACTGGCACTTATCATGTGCCAGTCACCATGCAAAACATGTTACATAGCTGTCCATTTAATAAATGAGGAAACTGAGGCTCAGAGGGGTAACTTGCCCAGGATTATACAGAGAGAAGCCAGCAGATGTCAGAGCTGACTGTTGCTCAAAATACCATGCTCTTAGCCACATGTCCCATTTAAGCCTCAGCTTCCAACTCTGACCCCTGCTTGGTGGTTGTCCAAGGACCACTGAGAGGCCCCATGACAGATGATGGACAGAGTGGGAGCAGGACCTAGGAGCCTGGGCCCAGGCAGGAAGAAACCAAGGCTCAAGGGCGCCACCTGTTGGTGCTGTGTGCAAACCACAGCCAGCCAAAGCCAGGAAGCTCCTGACAGTTTTGACCTGGGCACACTTGGCCAGTGTGCCTTGGAGAAAGGGTTGGGGGACACAGGCCAGGATTTCTCTGAGGGTCGCTTCCAGATCCCTTCCCAGGAAACACCGGTGCTGGCTCACCTGCTCAAGAACTCCCTAAAACTGTTCATCTTCCCTCCTGGTCAGAAAACACGTGTTGTCCAAACACACCCCTCATTTCCCCACCTCTAGATCTCTGCTCACGCTGTTTCCTGTGCCTGGTATATCATCTGCTCTCCTTGTACACCAAACTCCTACTCATGCTTTAGAGCCCAACTCAGATGTCACTGCCTCCCTGGTGCCTACACTATGTGGAATGTATCCACTGTCATTGAATTTCATTTATTCATTTGCTCATCATAGAGACCCCTGGGCCAGGCTGTGACCATTTCCCCTTCACATGCCTCTGGTTTGTCTCCTGTTCCAGTCCTGCCTTGTGGTTCTCGCACAGCTGATGCTCAGTAAATGCGTGCTGAACAAACTCACACGGCTGGGGTGTTCAGGTCTGATGATGTGCGTGTGCGCAGGTGGCTGCACTTACAGAGAGACGCCTGAAGAGGGCAGCACACTGGGGCGCTAACTTGGAGGGCGAGGCCGCGTGATTTGCTAGAGGAGGAAGCGGGAGGGCGGAGGGAGAGCGGAGGGAGGGCCAGCCCCTCCTCCTCAACTCGGGCTCCAGACGTAGTTTGAGTCCCCTGTGCTCCCACTTTGCTGAGTGACCTTGGGCTTTGGGGTTGGTTCCAGGAGCCACTCAGCCAGGCCAGCCCGCCTGGCGGACGCCATTCCCAGGAGATGACCACACCCTGGACAGCCGACACTTGGAAGACTGCCACGTCCTGCCTCTGCAGGAGCCGCAGCTTCCCGGGTCTGCAGGGAGATGGGGGCTGGGCTGGGGGCTGGGAGGTCAGCCCGCGGGGACTCTAGGCTCCAGGTGCCCACACTATCCCGGGGCTGGGCAGTCAGGGTCAAGTACGCACAGTAACCCCCCAACACACACACATACACACACACGCACATGCTGATAGCACTCGCATTTTTAAGATGGGGAAATAGAGGCTCAGAGGGGGCATGCGCCCTTCCTGCCTCTCAGGATCACCAGCCTGCCCCCAGGAGAAAAGGGAAGGGAACAAGGCTGATGGCTGGTTCCACAAACTGGGGGCCCGGGCTCAGGGTGCGGAGCCTGTGACCCCTAAGACGTAGGATCCGCCTCCC
The DNA here is from genome assembly GCF_000951035.1 of Colobus angolensis palliatus. Classification (NCBI taxonomy): domain Eukaryota; kingdom Metazoa; phylum Chordata; class Mammalia; order Primates; family Cercopithecidae; genus Colobus; species Colobus angolensis. The sequence continues at coordinate 416,785 of NW_012117288.1, forward strand.
TGATACGGTTTGGATGTTTGTCCCCTCCAAATCTCACCTTGAAATGTGACACCCAGTGTTAGAAGTGGGGCCTGGTGGGGGGTGTTTGGGTCATGGGACAGACCCTCATCAGTGGCTCTTTGCAGTAATGAATGAGGTCTGGTTGTTGAAATGAGCCTGGCACCTCCCTCCCCGACTTGCCCCCATCTCGCCATGGGACACGCCATGCATAAAAGCTTCCTGAGGCCTCACCAGAGTCACATGCCAGTGCCATGCTTCCTATACAGCCTGCAGAACACCAAGTCAAATAAACGCCTTTTCTTTATAAAGTACCCAGCCTCACGTGTTCCTTCATCCCAACAATAAAGGGACGAAGACACCCCTGGAGCCACCTTCCTGACCATAGGCTCCTACCCCTTGCAGGTGCCTCCAGGCCCAGGGGAGCTCACCACCCTGCAGGGCTAGCAGCAGATGTACTGATCCCACACACTGAACAGCTTGAGCTTCTTTCGAAACGGGCTGGCTGAACACATGGGAGCCACAGGGACCCGGCAGAGCCTGGAAGGCATCCCCAGTAGCTGGGATTACAGGCGTTTGCCACCATGCCTGGCTAATTTTTATATTTTTAGTAGATACAGGGTTTCAGCATGATGGCCAGGCTGGTCTCAAACTCCTGACCTCAAGTGATCTGCCCACCTTGGCCTCCCGAAGTGCTGGGATTACAGGTGTGAGCCACCACACCTGGCCTTCTTCATCCTTTAGGAGATCATAAGAGGCCACGCTGCCCTCCTCTGGGGCCACCCCTTCCTTCATCCCTTCCTCCCAGCTGGCCTCTTTGTCACCCCAGTGCTAGCTCCGCTGGTGGCAGTAACAGCAGGCACTGTAAGCGCCTCCTCCGTTCTGGGCTCTGTGCCCACAGCAGCCCTGAGAGCTGGTATTGCTGGTGGTCCCCCCGCACACCTCCATGCCTGGGCCCAGCCATTTCTCTGTGTCCCCTCAGCCCCTACCCGTACAGTCCCAGAGGCCATCATCTCCCTCCTGGCTCCCCACAGGCCTCCCTGCCGCCACACTGTCCCCCAACAGTTCTTCCTCCTCACAGCAGTCAGAGTCATCTGCTAAAAATGGAGTCCAATTACATCTCTCCCCTGCTCAAGACCCTCCATGGCTCCCTATTGCTCTCAGAGAAAACCCTACCTCCTTTCAGGCCCTCCGTGATCACTGGATGTGGGTGGAACTCCAGCCCCTGCCCTTCGCTCACTCTGCTCCAGCCACGTCACCTCCTCTGGGTTCCTACACACCCCAAGTGCATTCCCACCTCAGGGTCTTTGCAAATGCTATTCCCTCTGCCTGGAAGCCTCTCCTCCCAGGTCCTCCTCATTCCTGGGAAGCCTCCACCTACTGGTTCAGATCTTTGCTGCAGTGCCACCTCCTCAGAGAGCCCTTTCCTGACCACCTTGGTTCATTCTGTATTTACATGTTTTCTTGTTCACTCACTAAGACTGAAACCCAGGATAGTAGCAACTTTGCTTTTTCCCACATAGTTTCCCCAGCCCCTAGAGCATCCTGGCACACGGCACGTAGTCAATAAATATTCCTTGAATTAAAGCATCTAGATTCTACCAGGGCCTAACAGTGGGAAGGACAGAGACCATCCAGGAGTCTGGCCCTGTCTCCCCCAGCCCCATTCCTGCTGCTACCTTCCAGCCTGGATTCCTCGATCACCCCAGGGTGGCCCTTTGGGATTGGGTCCTGTGCTGCGCCGAGGCTGCCACACCACGGCTGAGGGCTGCCCTAATACAATGCCAGATGTTCCCCAGCACGGCCACCCTGCCTCCATGCCAGGAACTATTCTAATTGCTTTAAATATACTAACTTGTTTTTTCCATGCAATAGCCTATTTTACATGTGAAGAAACAGGCACAGAGAAGGTAAATGACTTGCCCAAGCTCACACAGCCAGGAAGTGGCAGAACCAGCATTCCAACCCAGGCAGCCTGGCCTCAGGATGCATCTTCCCAACTATATCACATAGAGTGGGACCCTGTCCGGGGCACATCCTGGACACCCGCCCTGGGCACTTCAGCACTCTCCTGCCCTCAGTCTCTTGCCACACCACCACCCTGGACATCGCCCTCTCCCGATGAAGAACCTGTGATGGCTCCTATGTTCGTAGAAGCTTGGACCTTCAGCCTGGCACTTGAGGCCTTCCACAGCTGGCCTGAGCCTGCTTTCCCATCACACCCCACTGCTCTGGGTTGCACCCTGGGGTGCCCAGACCACCACCTGTGTCCAGGCCTCTGCCTGGGCTCCTCCCTCTGCAGGGATGCCATTCCTCCACCCTCACTCTGTGAGCCCGTCCCGGGCCCCAAGGCTCAGCTCAGATTCTGCCCATCCCCTGCCCACCCTCCTCTGCACACACCCCCAAGGGCCAGAGCTCACTTCACAGAGACGGAGAACTCCCCTGGGGAGCTCTCACTCTCCCGGATCAGGAAGGCTCCCAGATGGTTCCGCTTCATCAGAATCTCTTCAGCCAGCTGCCGGGAAATCCTGCCCGAGTACCACCTGTGGAGAGAGGGAGCCGGTGAAGGCAGCAGGAGACCAGGCTCTCAGCCAGCCTCCCACCCCGTGCCAGGTGTTCAGTGTCTGAGGACAAGGGAGATGTGATGGTACCCGTTTTACAGATGGGAAAACTGAGGCACAGAGAGGTGAAGCAATACACCCAAAATCACACAGCAGAGGCAGGCAGGAGCTGGAACACAATCCCAGCATTTTAGCTCCTAAGGCCAGCCTATCTAACCATGCCAGCAAACACACACCCTTATGAAAACAGAAAAGTCACACTCCAGTGAGCCACAACCCAGCCAACCTCAGTCTAACTTTCCCTTTGAGATGGTAGATTCTTTAAAGTCAAAACACAAATCAGGCTTGGTGGTGCACGACCGTAGTCTAGCTACTCGGGAGGCTGAGATGGGAGGATCACTTGAGGCCAAGACTTTGAGACCAGCCTGGGGAATAGAGACCCCTGCAACCCCGTTCCTAAAAAAAAACTTTGGGCCGGGCGCGGTGGCTCATGCCTGTAATCCCAGCACTTTGGGAGGCTGAGGCGGGCAGATCACAAGGTCAGGAGATCGAGACCATCCTGGCTAACACTGTGAAACCCCGTCTCTACTAAAAATACAAAAAAATTAGCCAGGC
>NW_012117288.1:420772-435349 GCF_000951035.1 Colobus angolensis palliatus
GATCTCCTGACCTCGTGATCCGCCTGCCTCGGCCTCCCAAAGTGCTGAGATTACAGGCGTGAGCCACCGCGCCCGACGGCCACCTGGGTTCTTTTCACAGGCACAAGTTCCTTTTCCTGCTGACCAAACAGAGCTGGGTATGCAGCAGGTGCCTGGTAAATGCTTAGACTCTTGCAAGATCCCCAGGGTCTGGGAGTGAAACTCCTTTTCCAGTCCTGCTGATCTTGCTGTGTGGCTCCTGGTAGCCCCTGACCTCTTCAGGAATTAGCCACTGCTATAGGCTGACTTTGTGTCCCCCAAAATTCAAATATTGAAACCTAATCCCCCATGTGACAGTAGTTAGAGGTGGGGTCATTGGGAGGTGACTAGCAGCCGCCATGAATGGGATTGGTGCCTTTATAAAAGAGACCCCAGAGAGCTCACTTGTCTGCCACGTGAGGACACAGCTAAAAGACACAGCCGTCTATGAACCAGGAAGCAGCCTCACCAGACACGAATGTGTCGTCACCTTGATCGTGAACTTCAGCCTCCAGAGCAGTGAGCAACAAATGTTTGTTGTTCAGAAGCCACCCAGTGGATGGCATTCCATGACAGCAGCCTGCAGGACTAAAACACCCACCATTGGAGGCGCTGCGTGGTCTCTGACTGGCTTTCCTAACTCCAGTGTTTTAGTCCAGCTTTGGCTCTGACCCCTTTATGTTAAGATGGGGAAACTGAGGCTCAGAACAGCCAGAGGTTTCATGGTGGGATCATAACAGAATGTTTCCCTTCACATCTTCCATAAATGCTCCTCTCCCTGAGTCAGACTGAGCTTGGCACAGGTGGTGGAAGCCAGGCGGGACGTTTCCTGTTGTCCCGGATGTTGATGAGCCCTGGGGGCTGAGTGCAGAAGGCGTGTGGGGCCGCACATGCCGCTAGTGTCCTGGCCGTGTCCCGGCACCGGCCTTGGCAGGATGAAGGCTGCTCAGCACAAACCTTGGGGCTTGTTTTCTGGTGATTGACATACTTGGCCTGGGTTCAGGGCAGGCTGAGGCTCCCAGGAACGGTCTGACTCCCAGGAACGGTCTGACTCCCAGTGGTGACTGATGGAGCAGGGGGGTAGACACCCCAGCGCCCAGCCCTCCGGAGGGATGACTCCTAGGTGCGCATTCTGTACTGTCTCCAGCTGGCACTGATCCCCAGCCAGATGGAGCTCTGGTTGCCCCCAGCAGCGATGACGCCAACAGCATGCCCCACTGGTTCCCCCTCTTCCCTGTCCTCTTCCCCATTGCTAAATAAATTGTTATCAGGCTTGTGTCTGAGGGACAGCTTCCGGAGAAGCTGGAGCCCTAGACATGAGATTCTAGACCACTGCCGCCCCCAAACGAATGGGGGCTCATCGGCCCTGTCCCGGTGAGTTTCCTCCTGGGAGGGAGCGTGGGGAAGGTAGCCGCTGGGTATAGAGCTTGGGGCAACCATCTGGAGAGCTCAGCCTGGGTCTCCTGGGGTTTGGAGACCTGAAGGCAGGTGCCCAGCCAGCCTGGGTGTCTCAAGGCTGGAGATGAATGTCACAGGCTGCGGCAGGAGGAGAGCATAGGGGGCCCAGGGTTGGGGTTACTAGGGAGGGGAGTTGCAGAGAACTTCTTCACCAGGAAGCCCCCAGCTCCATCCTGGAACAGTGCCCAGAGTGGCCCAGGGCGGGAGTTTCCTGAGGGGCAGGTTTCTTCGAAGAACCCACAAAACTCCTCAGGCGGCATCAGTGTGTGGGTGGCTGTTGCCCTCAGAGAGTGTCGCAATCACACCCTCCCAGGAGTCTCCCACGTCCCCTGCCAGCCCTGCCCCCACCATGGCTTGACAGATGGAGGCAAGAAGAAAGCACTTCCTGAAACCCCCAGGGCCGGGCTCCTTCTTCCACAACAGTGTCACTCCATTTGTGGCCACCTCGCATCATCCCTGTTTTACTGATGTGGAAACCAAGGCCCAGATAGGGACAGAGACACCCCCACACCCCACCAGATTGCATAGCAAGTGCATGGTCTGGACTCTCCCAGTCCCACAGCTGTTCTTATGAGCTTCCCCGCTGTCCTCCAGGGTGTCCCAGCCCAGGGTCACACCACACGGCTGCAGTCCCGCTCCACTTCGTGCCAGTTGTGAGATCCTGGAGAGGCATTCAACCTCTCTGTGCCTCTGTCTGCTTGTCTCAAAGACGGCGATGGCGGTGCTCAGCTCCTAGGGCCTTGGGAGGATGCAGGAACTGCTTGAATGTGGGTGTTTGCTGTTTCCCCCACACTTGCCCCTGCCAGGTTTATCTCTGCCTTCCCTGGCAGCGTCCATTTGAACTTCCAGGCCCAGCGGGTCACACCCTTCCTGTAGGAAGCCATCCCTGATTCCCATGGGCCATGAGGCTGGGTCATGTGCCACTGTGGCCCCTGCTGATGGGACGGCTCTGGAACACTTGGCGTATATTGTGCCTCCTCCAGGGGCTCCCAGGGTTGGCAGGGGTGAGAGGGGGTGCCCAGGGAAAGAGTGGGCCTGGCACAGGCACGCTACCTCTGAATTTCTGAGGCCCAGCCCTCTCTCTGCCCCCACACCCTGGGGCCTTTATGGGCTGAGTCAGGTGTGGAGCTGGAGTTTCCCCGTAGTTATTTTGGGAGCAAAGCAGGTGCTGAGGTTAGTCGAGGACACACCTGGGCACCACTTCAGGCAGGTTAGTCAGGGGCCTGACCCCATCCCTGCTCTGTCCCAGACATAAGTGGCCAGAGATGACCGCAGAGGCAAGGGAGGCTGGAACCCTCCATGGCTCCCAACTGCCCTGCTAGAGTCTTGCCTTGACTACTAGCATTCCCCCTGACTGGCCTGGCCTGGCACTGCAATCTTTTGGCATCTTTTCTCCCCTGCCTGAGCAAATGTGACCCTCTTAGCAGCTGTAGGCCAGCCAGCCTTCCAGCCACTGCCAGGCCATTTCCTCCCCCTGAAGGCCCCTCCCTGACAGCTCGGCCCAGGGGCATTGCTCCCATTCATGCCCTCTGGCCTGTCTGGATGTGCCTGTTGGCTTACAGGGACCTGGGGCACTCACTCCAGCTTGTGGCCCTGGGTCAGATTCTCTGTGTCTCTCTCCCTCTTCACGCACCCCTTCCCTCTCCCCCTTAATTGACAGAAAGACCACAGAAACCTGCCCAATGTCACACAACCACAAGGGACATAGTGGGGCCTGGAACCCAGGCTGCAGCCCCAGATGCCAACTGGAAGCGGCAGCCACTGTGGGGGAGGCTGGGAGTGCCTGGAGCCCAGGCAGGTGGCTGAGGACCTGGGTGTGAGGGGGCCTTCGCCCAGCACAGGAAGCTGGAGGTGGTGGCAGCTTTGGAACCAACTTAAAGAGAGATAAAGAGGAAATACCTCTCGGGCCCCACCCTGGCCCTGCACCTCCTTCCCTTCCCACCCCACAGCCACACACACATCTCAGCTCCCAAACTGTCCCTCCAGCCTGCCTGGCCCTGTCACCTGTCTCCATATCTGAGTCCTACCATAACACCTCCGTGGTTCCCCACATAGCTTGACATTTGAGGTCCACCTGCCAGTCCCACACACCACAAGTTCTCTGTCATTGCTCTCCCTTTTCTCATCCTGACCCTCTCCCAGGGATGCCTTTCTCTTTTTCTACTTAGCCAACTCCTATACATCCTTCAAAAGCTCACTCACTGCCACCTCTTCTGAGAAGCCTTCCCTGGGAAATCACCTTAATGCTCACTGTCTTCCCATGTAATATGTCCTTCATGTCCTCTTTCTCCCCCAGAACACAGCTGCTCTGACTTCTTGTGTCTCCAGCATCGCCCAGGCTGGGCCCCCTGGAGCTGTGGCCAGTGTTTAGTGAATGACTAAGTGGCTGTATCTTGGGGCTGCCTCAGCTGTCATTCAAAGCATATCCAGTTGGTTCACATAGATTTCTTGGGCCCCATGCCTGTTCTAGGGCTGGGACCTGCTCCAGCCATTCTCACGGCAGCAGTATTGGCTGCCACCTGCCCAGAGTCCCACCTGGGACATCTCTAGGCTGGCAGGTCCCAGGCCCCAGGATAGCTGGGCCCCAGACCCAGTTCCTGCTCCACCCTGGTCCCAGACTCTGCTCTGCCAATGTCCAGTTCCCCCCACACCCCAAAGGCAGGGCCTACAGGGTCTGCTTCCTGCCCAGCCCTCTCTCAGTCGCTACTCAGCACCAGACCAGCTCTCAACAAGAGCTCTAGAACCCTCCACAGTCTGAACAGATTGGAGCATCTGCCCTCCTTGAGTTACAGATAGGGAAACTGAGGAACAGAGAGCAGGGACCTGCCTGAAGCCACACAGCAGCCAGTGGCCCAGCCAGCTAAAAGCCCAGGACCTTGTCCTCTCTCAGGGACCTCCTAGACTTTCTCCATTGGCTCAGGTCCTCAGTGTCGAGGCCTGGGCTTGCCCTGACTCTGCCCCAACCCTGGGTAAATCCTCGGAACTCAGTCTCCTGTGCCTGCTCAGGCTGGTGGCCTCTGTGGAGCCTGGGGGCCCCAGACAGATGGACAGAGGCCCAGGAGTGAGGGGGTCCCATGGCCAGGAGAGATAGAGCCACGGGGATGGGATGGGGGGGTGTCCACTCACGGATGGGGCTTGACGCGGATGTAGTTCTTGGGAATAAACCCCTCGACACCCCGGAGCTCGGCCTTGTACCAGTTCTGGTCATCTTCCATGTTCAGGATCTGTGGGCAGGAGACACAAAGCCACTGAGTCGCCGAGAAGGAACAACTGTCACCCCCAGAGATCCCACTGCATGCCAGGCCCCAGGTGGGCTTTGCCTGTACCAGCTTCTGAGTCTACTCACAGAGAAGGGCTGGGGGCCTGGGACAGGACTTGCCCAGAGCTGAATTAGAACACCTCGTTCCTCAGTCCTGCCCATCCCCTGGCCCCAGGACAGCCCATCCTTAGGCGATTCACAGACTCCAAGGGAGGCACAGTCGGGGACTCATAGGAGGCTTGGGGTGGCTGGAGCTGGACTCTCAGGCTCCGATACCAGGAGCCCTGCGGACCATGGGGTTTGCAGGAGCAGAACTGGGAACCTGAGTTCCTTCCTGGGCTGTGCTCCCGAGTTTGGGAGGTCCACAGCACCTACATGCCATGCACTGAGCCTTGGGGTGAAAGTCGGGGGCCCAGCCTGAGCACAGCCACCAGTGGTCACCTAGGGTCCCTCGCATTTAAACAGCTCAGGGGTGACAATTCAGTGGGGGGATTTCAGGCTCTGGGGAGCAGATAAGGGGGCCTTTGGTCTGAGACAGGCTGGTTCTCAGCCCTGGCATGGCCTGCTCAGTCACACGGGCTCCTCTTCACCCCACAGGTGGGCCTGGAGGAACTGAAATAGCCAGAGCGGGGGTGGGAGTCCCTAAGGGGGAGCAACTAAGCGACCAAGGCGGGGCGGGGCCTGGCCTGGGAGGGGCACAGCACAAGGCCCGGCATCCTTCCTCCATTCCCTGGGCACGCTTTCCATGTGTCCCCCTGATTCTGATAAAGCCTCCAAGGTCAACATCACCAAATGCTATTTTACAGATAAAACTGAAGCCCAGAGAGGGGAAGTGACTTGGCCAAGGCCACACAGCAGGGGAGAGGCAGAGCCTGTTTGGTCAGCTAGGACTCTGAGGTCCGGGGTTTTGGCTCACTGGTCAAGGGGGTCCTGGCCCACCAATTTTCACCTCTAATCCTCTTTGTCTCTGGACCCCAGCTTGAGGGGACATCTCTCCTGTCAGGGGACATCTCTCCTGTCAGTCCTGGAGCAGGTTCCAATGTCAGCTCTATCCTTCAGGGGTACTTGTTGACAGAAAATGGGCATGGGGTACCAAAGGCCCACGGCAGGCCAATATAGGGGCATCGACTCCAGCAATGACATTTTGCCAAGAGTAGCTGGGATTGGCCTCCTAGGACCCAGGCCTGAGGCCCACCCTCACAGGTGGCCTCTGCACCCCCATCTCCACCCCCGCTTTGTCCACCAGGCCAGGCTGGGCCAGGTCAGCAGCCCCAGGGGCGAACGGAAGCAGGTGGCTGACTCAGGAAAGCTTTCGCTCAACACAAAACAAAACAAAACAAAACAGGCTGGGCACAGTGGCTTACGCCTGTAATCCCAGCACTTTGGGAGGCTGAGGAGGGTGGACCACCTGAGGTCAGGAGTTCGAGACTAGCCTAGCCAACATGGTGAAACCCCATCTCTACTAAAAATACAAAAAATTAGCCAAGCATGGTGGCACACCTCTGTAATCCCAACTTTCTCAGGAGGTTGAGGCAGGAGAATCACTTGAACCCGGGAGGTGGAGGCTGCAGTGAGCCGAGATCGTGCCATTGCACTCCAGCCTGGGCAACAGAGTGAGACTCCATCTCAAAACAACACAACAACACAACACAACTCCCCCAACCTCAGGAGAAAACAAGGACCTGTAGGCCACATGCCACAGCCACGGATTCCAGGAGGAGGCCCTGAAGCCTGGGGCTCCAGAACATTCTGTCTGCTTCTGACTCTCTGTGGCCTCGGCCTCAGTGTCCTCCCTCTTCTGTCCAGTGGGTGCATTTGTGGCCTGCCTTGCATGCAGCGGTGTGGACATGGGATGCACTATATCTCATGCAGTCCCTGTTTCGTTTTGTCTCCTTGTCATCTGCACTCAGAAGCCCCAGGAGTGTCGCATTGGTTACGTTAGTTAGTGATTTCTTTTTCTTTTTTCTTTTTCTTTTTCTTTTTTTTTTTTTGAGATGAAGTCTCGCTCTGTCACCAGGCTGGAGTACAGTGACACAATCTCGGCTCACTGCAACCTCCGCCTCCCGGGTTCAAGCGATTCTCCTGCCTCAGCCTCCCGAGTAGCTGGGACTACAGGTGCCTGCCACCACGCCCAGCTAATTTTTGTATTTTTACTAGAGATGGGGTTTCACCATGTTAGCCAGGCTAGTCTCGATCTCTTGACCTCACATTAACTGATTTCTTACTGTGAACATTGTTTTAAAGCCCCAGACCCTCTGAGACCCGGGAATTCTCAGAAGGGAGAGAGGCCAGCCCCTCCCTGGAGGAGTATCACTGCTCAAGGTGAAAGGCAGACCTTGGCCTGCCCCTTAGCCTTTGCCCCCATGGTGCCCTCCACCTGGGCTGCTGCCCCACTTTACCATCCCAGCCTGATGCAGTTGCTGCTTGACAGTTGTTTACTGAACACCTACTGTGTGCCAGGCACCCCACGACAGAGCAGGGAACAAGAAGCTCACATTCTAGTAGGCAGAGACAGACCATAAACAAGGGAAGAAACAAGTAAGCAAGGTAGTTTAATGGAGCAGTAAGTGCTGTGAAAAATGGACATCAGGAGACAGATGGAGAATGTCTGGTTGGGTGGGAGTGGGGAGATTGGCAACACAGGACAGGTAGGGTGGTCCAGAAAGGCCTCTCTAAAGAAGTGACATGGAAGCTGAGACCCGAATTACAAGAAGGAACCAGCAGTAAGAAAACGTGGGGAACAGTGTCCAAGGCAGACGGAACAGCTAGTGCCAAGGCCCTGAGGTGGGGGCAAGCTCTGTCCCCGAAACAGAAAGGAGGCCAGGGTGTCTGGAGCTGAGGAGGGAGGAGCAGGTGTCATGAGATATACAGGGGAGGGCCAGGCTCTGAGTCACGGCCACTGCATGGAGACTGGGCTGGGAAGCAGGGGGTGGCGGGGGGAGGCCTTGAGAGCCACCGCACAAGCCCAGGTGAGTGACGATGGAGGCCTGGGCCAGAGGAGGGGCTTCAGGTAGGTTTTGCCAGAGTTGCCGACAAGACAATGACATGCAGAAAGTAGGTTTAGGGAGCCCAGGGCTGGCTGTGTTGGGTCTGGACCGTCACCCTTTCCCATGGAGATGTCAGGGTCACATGGGCTTCCTGAGTCTGGGTCTCGTCCTCCAGGCTGCTCGTGGAGAGATGGGAGTGAAGCCCCCCCGCCCCCCCAGCTGGCAGCAGCAGGGGGATGCGTGCACCCAGAAATGCCTGGCTGGTCAGGGAGGGAGGCTTTGTCCCAGGGAGGTGATGTTTGGGGTCATTTGTCCAGAGTGAGTCCATGAGCCAGAGTTTTCATCCAGGACCAAAGTTGAGGTTTGAAGAACGGGCTTCACTGCCCACTCCCCCAGGCTGGACTCAATCTGTAGGCAGGCAGTGCTGTGGCTGGGGCTGGCCCACAGGGAGCGCTGGAAAACACTTGCTGAGCGAGAGGACAGGATGGTCGTGGAGCTCAGCTTCCACCCCAGCCACCTGATCCCTCCAAGCCTGGCTCAGCGCCTCCCGCGCACCCCATTCCTATTTCATCACTGCCCCACTCCCTCCCAACACCACACCTGGGTCTAGTGACCTCGAAGTGCTCTCAGATGAGAAACGAAGACTTGGATCCCCGCAGAGGGTCATGCCTTGGGCTCACAGCCCCAGTGCTCAGCCTGGCCCTGTCCATGAGGCCCACAGCCAGCACTGCAGTGACCCCAGAAGGAGGAATTGCTCCTCCTCCTCTGGACCCCAACCCCCAGCCCAGCCTGTTCAGACCAAGCACAGGTTCCACAGTCAAAGGGACACAGGTTCAAAACTGACTCCATACCGAGCAGGTCATGTTGCCTCCCTGTGCCTCAGTTTATCACCTGTGAAATGGGGGTGCCAATCCCCATTGCTTAAATGGGACATGGGGTGTGCTGCTGAGTCCGGGGCCTGGCTATAGCAGGGTGATGGCACAGGGAGCTCTCCCGTCTTATGCTTGAAGCTTGTGGTCAAGAACAGAGCCCAGGGCTCAGCGCAGAGGAGCATTCAGTCTAACACCCATTTCCTCACCCTCAGTGAGGAAACTGAGGCCCAGGGAAGGGCAGTCACTTCCCTAGTGTGGTTTACTGGCAGTTCCAGTGCACAGTCTTGGCATGGCCACTCCCAGAATCCTGGGCATGGCTTTCACATGCAAACTTTTAAGCAAGGACATTTCCAGAGACACATTCCACAGGCCCATCTGTCTAGACTGTCTTGGAAGGCTGCAATGTCTGTCAAAAGCGGCCCAGACAAGGAGAAATGAACTGTGGTATGACTCTATTTTCCCTTTACTCCACACTACTGGGAAGCTCATCCTTGATGCCTTCATCACAGCTATTTTAGCCCTACTAGGTCAGCATGTGTACTTATTTCTTTCCTAAGACCTTCTCTCTGTCCCTCTTTCTCCCTCTGTTCTCCATTCCCATACTCTGTCTCTCTCTCTCTAGCTCTCATTCTCTCCCTCTCTCAACAGTTTTCTTTTCAAACTTCTTCCTGGAAAACTGGGGGTTGAACTAACTCCTGCCAGACACTGTGGTAATAGCTCATCGAATCCTCACAGCAGCCCCAAAGGAGGGTCATTAGTTATCTCCCCCTTTCCTAGATGGAGAAACTGAGGCTCCGAGGGAAGAGGTGGCTTGTCCAGAGTCACACAGCCAATAACTGGAGAGGCTGGGCCTGTCTTCCAGGGGCCACCGTCGGCTTGGGACAGTCCCAGGCCCCCGGTTCCTAAATCCACCCCCACCCCGTGTGGGGCCAACTCAGCAGGCTCCAGCCCCCCTACCTTGAGTGTGTCTCCCTTGTTGAAGGCCAGCTCATCGCTCTCTGTGGCCTGAAAGCTGTACAGGGCCACGGACTCCATGCCGCTGCTCGGGGCTCCAGCAGCTGGGCTCAGAGCTGGGCCGACAGCTTCCTGCTTCCTCTGCAGTCGAGGACCGTCTTCCTTTGTTTTGAGTGCGTGTTTGTTCTTTTGAAGTTGAGACTGAAACTGCTCCTGATGGGGGAGAAACAGGAAACAGACATGTCACAGAACAGGGAGGGCTTGTGAGCCAGCTCGGTCCCTATCTCAGACCCCAGGTGCCAGGAATGGCCTTTGGGGAGGCTCCCTGAAGCTCTGGGAGTGGGGCCCCCTTGTGCCCATGTTTTATCATCCATAAAAGTGAGGTGCCTGGAGGAGAAGTGCCGAAGCTGTCCTGCTGGCTCAGGCACTGAGTCTCATGGCACCAGATGCTGGCCCCCCTTCACCAATTTGCCAATGACCTTCCATCTTTTCCTAAAGCCTGGTGCCTCTTGTGCTGCCCTGCCTCCTGCTCCTTCAATCCCAAACTCTTCGCCTGGCATTCAAGGCCCTTGCAAGCCACCACCTCCACCTGCCCCTACAAACAGCCCCCATTCTCATCCTTTATCATCCCCTTCACTCTAAATAAACCCGGGGCTTCAACCACAGCAAGGGGCCACACCAAACTCTCATTTCAACCACAGGCTTTTGCACATGCGGTTCCTCTGCCTGGTGCTCTCCTCTTTCTGCTCCCGGGAGACTCCTATTCATCCATCAAAGCCCAACTCAGAATGTACCTCTTCTGGTTTAAACACGGGCACCTTAGGTGTGACTTAAATCCTAAAGTCAACAAGACTTGTAGGCTGGGGCGGTAGTTCATGCCTGTAATCCCAGCACTTTGGGAGGCCGAGATGGGCGGATCACTGGAGGTCAGGAGTTCGAATTCCGCCTGGCCAACGTGGTGCAGCCTCATCTCTACTATAAATACAAAAAATTAGCCTGGCGTGGTGGCACGTGCCTGTAATCCCAGCTACTGGGGAGGCTGAGGCACAAGAATCGCTTGAACCCAGGAGGCAGAGGTTGCAGTGAGCCAAGGATCCATCCAGGCTCAAAGCAATTCTCCCACCTTGGCCTCTGGAGTAACTCGGACTACAGGTACCCACCACGTTTGACTAATTATTTGTATTTTTAGTAGAGATGGTTTTTCGCCATGTTATCAAGGCTGGTCTTGAATTCCTGGACTCAAGCGATGCGATCCTCCTGCCCGAGATTGCGTCCTTGCACTCCAGCCTGGGTGACAGAGCGAGACTCCTCAAAAAAAAAAAGAATTGTAAATAAATCTCTACCTTTCCTTCGTGGGTTTGTTACGAGCAGTGGCATCGGTGCAGCAATTCTGAAACTGTTTGGTGGGTGTTGCAGGATAGAGCACGCACGGACAAGCACAGCTATATTGTTTGGAACCAGAGTTCTCCCTGGGAAAGAAGGGAGACACAGACGTGGAAGGAAAACCAGGCAGAGCCCTGTGGTGTTGCATGGACACTGGATGAATCGGTGTGAAGTCACATTGTTTTTTTTGTTGTAAAGAAGTTTTTCTTCCTTTATTTATATTAATATGGACTCATGGTTTCATATTTTAGCCAGTGGATTATAATCCGCTACTATCACATTTATTTTGATGCTCAAAATGCCCCTGATTAGGCCAGTGGGGTCTCCTTCAAGCTGGCTCCTTATCTTTTTGACATGGACCCATCATTCTATGAATGCACCCTGACCTTCTGGCCAATAATAGGAGAATCGCTTGAACCGGGGAGACGGAAGTTGCAGTGAGCCGAGATCACGCCATTGCACTCTAGCCTGAGTGACACATCAAGACTCCACCTCAAAAAACAAAACAAAAAAAAGGTTGAGAGGAAAGAAGGGAAGATGACAGCTGCTCTCCTCCCACTGTGGAGTCCCTGAGCCAACCAGGCAGGATGGAGCTGGCCCTGGCCTCCCCTAGCCCCATTCCAGGGCTCCTCCACACTGCCCTCTACTCAAAGACCCCTGCCTTCTGGCTGCCCCTGACCCCAAGGGTGACAGGATGTTACAAGGCCCCTCTTTCCGGCTTTGTTGCCGCTGAGGTTTCAAAGCCTCAGAATGATGCAATGGAGGGGATGGGATCCGCCCCCGCCTCAGTTTTGAGGTGCTTCCAACCACATGAGGGGAGGAGGACTTCCCCTTATGAAGCTGAATGTGTGTCCCCCGGGGCTGGTGGGACAGACGCCTGGTTTATTTTTATGTGTTTTAGAAGTATTTATTCTCTGCCAAGTCCTTTACAAAGAGGTAAGTGACCAATAGTTGGTAGGTGGCAGGGCTGGGATTCAAACCCAGGCAGGCCTGAGGGCCAAACCATGCCTACAGCTCCTTCGCCGCATGGCCTCAGCCCGGAGGATTCCCGCCCAAGGTGGTTCAGGCCAGAGTTGGGAGCCTAGGCTGCCTACTGTACAGTGAGCTCAGGGAGTGTAGTGAGGTAAGCAGCAAAGCTTTGTTGGAGGGTAAATCTGCCCTGATTCCGGGAGACCAGAGAGGACCCCACAAATGGGACTTGACTGAAAGGACCCTTGAAGAATGCAGGACCCCAAATGAGGGAGACGCTGGGGCCTGGAACAAGGGGCCATCAGAAGCTGGAAGCTTGGGCCAGGCGCAGTGGCTCACGCTGTAATCCCAGCGTTTGGGGAGATCAAGGCAGGCAGATCACTTGAGGCCAGGAGTTCGAGACCAGCCTGGCCAGTAGAGATGGTGAAACCCCGTCTCTACTAAAAATACAAAAGTTAGCCAAGCATAGTGGCATACACCTGTAATCCCAGCGAGGCTGAGACACGAGAATCGCCTGAACCCAGGAGGCGGAGGCTGCAGTGAGCCGGGATCACACCACTACACTCCAGCCTCAGCGACAGAATGAGACTCTCTTAAAAAAAAAAAAATTAAAATTAAATAACTTTTTTTCTTTTTTTAAAATAAGAAGCTAGCTGCTTGGAGAGCATCAAGCCCCATCACAGGGCTGCAGCCTGGGTTCCTGTGGGAAGTGTTGATGGGAAGAGTCAAGCGCTGTAAAATATCTGAAGAGATTTATTCTGAGCTAAATATGAGAGAACAATGACCCAGGACACGGCGCTCAGAGAACATGTACCCAAGGTGGTCAGGCCACAGCTTGGTTCTTTTTTTGGGAGGGGGACAGAGTCTCACCCTGTCACAAACGCTGGAGTACAGTGGCGCGATCTTGGCTCATTACAACTTCCTTCTCCTGGGTTCAAGTGATTCTTCTGCCTCAGCCTCCCAAGTAGCTGGGACTACAGATGTGGGCCACTATGCCGGGTTAATTTTTATATTTTTAGTGGAGACAGGGTTTCACCATATTGGGGTCTCGAATTTCTGACCTAGTGATCCGCCCGCCTCAGCCTCCCAAAGTGCTGGGATTACAGGCATGAGCCACTGCACCCGGCCACACAGCTTGGTTTTACACGTTTTATGGAGACATAAGACATCAATCAATACATGTAAGATGTACATTGGTTCGGTACAGAAAGGTGGGAAAACTGGAAGAAAGGGTGTGGGTGTCGGGGGCTTCCAGGTCACAGGTGGATTCAAGAATGTTCTGACTGGCAATTGGTTGAGAGAGTTATTATCAATAGAAAGGAATGGGCTGGGTGCAGTGACTCACACCTGAAATCCCAGCACTTTGGGAGGCCAAGGCAGGAGGATCACCTGAAGTCAGGAGTTCAAGACCAGCCTGACCAACATGGTGAAACCCTGTCTCTACCAAAAATACATTAGGCTGAGCACGGTGGCTCACTGTAATCCCAGCACTCTGAGAGGCCAAGGCGGGTAGATCACCTGAGGTTAGGAGTTTGAGACCAGCCTGACCAACATAGTGAAACTCCATCTCTACTAAAAATAAAAAAAATTAGCTAGGCATGGTGGCAAGTGCCTATAATCCCAGCTATTTGGGAGGCTGAGGCAGGAGGATCACTTGAACCCAGGAGACAGAAGTTGCAGTGAGCCAAGATCGTGCCACTGCACTCCAGCCTGGGCGACAAGAATGAAACTTCATCTCAAAAAATATATATATACAAAATTAGCCAGGAGTGGTGGTGCATGCCTGTAATCCCAGCTCTTTGGGAAGCTGAGGCAGGAGAATTGCTTGAACCCAGGAGGTGGAGATTGCAGTGAGCTGAGATCACCCTATTGCATTCCAGCCAGTGCAACAAGAGCAAAACTCCATCTCATAAATAAATAAATAAATAAATCAATAATAAGGAGTTTTGGAAGCCAAGGTTTTATTACGCAGATGAAGCCTCCAGGTAGCTGGCTTCAGAGAGAATAGAATGTAAATGTTTCTTATCAGACTTTAAGAGTCTGTTCTATCAGTAATTCCAAAAGTGAGGAGGTTATAACGAGGCATGTCCAGCTCTCCCTTCCCATCATATCCTGAACTCATTTTCAGGTTAACTTTGGAACGCCCTTGCCAAGAGAAGGAGTCTGTTTGGATGGTTGAGGGGCTTAGAATTTTGGTTTTGGTTTATCGAGGTCCCTCAAAAGCTGCTCACAGGAGGAAGACTCATCACTGGCCCCAGGCCACACCAGGCCAGGGCAGACCCAGCCACTGTCTCAGTGCTGAAACCCTAACCCCCTGTGATCAGCTGAATAACGGCCCCAAAGACATCCAGGTCCTGACCCCAAGAACTCGGAATGTTCCCTTATATGACAAGAGGGACTTTGCAGGTGTGATCATGTTAAAGATCTTGAGATGGGATGGAAATTGCAATTTCAATGCAGTTTGAGTTCTGTAGTTATTAGACTGGACTAGACTACTAGACCCTGGAACACTCCAGAGAGGCTGACTGGGGAATTTTTATCAGCAGAGACTGGCTGAAACACCTGAAAGAACTCCCTGAAAATTTTTTTTTTTTTTTTTTTGAGACAGAGTTTTGCTTTTGCTGCCTGCACTAGAGTGCAGTGGCATGATTTCAGCTCACTGCAACCTCCGCCTCCC
>NW_012117288.1:435709-437770 GCF_000951035.1 Colobus angolensis palliatus
ACAAAAATTGGCCAGGCATGGTGGCGCACACCTGCAGTCCCAGTTACTTGGGAGGATGAGGTAGGACAATCACTTGAACCTGGGAACTGGAGATTGCAGTGAGCAGAGATCATGCCACTGCACTCCAGCCTGGGTGACAGAGGGAGACTCTGTCTCAGACAAAAAAAAAAAGAAGAGAAAAGAAAAGAAAAGAAAATGAAGAAACAGGCCACGCATGGTGGCTCACACCTGTAATCCCAGCACTTTGGGAGTCTGAAGCAGGAGGATTGCTTGAACCCAGGAGTTCAAGACCAGTCTGGACAACATAGTGAGACCCCATCTCTACAAAAATAAACAACAACAAAAATAGGCCAGGCATGGTGTTTCACACCTGTAATCCCAGCTACTCAGGAGGCTGAGGTGGGAGGACCACTTGAGTCCTGGAAGTCAAGGTTATAGTGAGCTATGATCACACCATTGCACTCTTGCCTCTGAGGACAGAGTGAGACTTTGTCTGGAAAAAAAGAAAACGGAAATGAAGAAAAAGGATTCATGAACATCTATGAATATTTGGTTTAAAAAGGTTAGGCCATGGTGTTTGCACTGAGATCATGGCCCCTAGTGCCCTACCTCTCAGCTCAGTGAGGCTGAGACTCCACTCTGGACAACTGCAGGCAAGAACAAGGGGTCCCCTGCTGCCTCCAGACCAAGGAAACAGGGCTCCCTCTGTCCCCAGCTCCCAATAGGAGGGCTTTCATTCCGGGAAGAACAGGACATCAATTTCCTATTCTACCCCCAGCCATCTGTTGCTGAGACTAAGTCCTGGGTGAGTGTAGCCAAGAGCTGGGGGCCCCCTTCTTGCACCCAACCCCACTCATGGAACAGAGGCTCTGCCTTGGGTGCAGTGTGCTGCGGGTGCTGGGGCCCTGATCACTCCGGCCCTGGCTCATGTGGAAGTGACTCCACACCAGGAGAGGCAAACTTCAAGGACCTCGGCCATTGACCCCACTCCCCCCAAGTCCTCAGCCCCTAGCGCAGGGTGTCACTCAGAGAGAAGCTTTCCAAAGTCTCCACCCCCAGCTCCAGGGCCCTGGCTCTGAGAAAGATTTTTGCCTGATGAAGAAACAGGCCATAAAAAAGACTTCCTAATCTCTTCCCAAAGCAACTGACCTCATTTGCTACAGAGAACGAAGGAATTCAAAGCAAAAGTTGCTTTTGTTTTGATTTTGGTTAGGTTTGTTTGAGAGTGCAGTGACTCAATCTCCGCTCACTGCTACCTCCACCTCCTGGGTTCAAGCGATTTTCCTGCCTTGGCCTCCCGAGTAGCTGGGATTACAGGTGCCTGCCAGCACACCCAGCTAATTTTTTTTTTTTTTTTCAATTTTTAGTAGAGACAGGGTTTCACCATGTTGACCAGGCTGGTCTTGAACTCCTGACCTCAGGTGATCCACCCACCTCAGCCTCCCAAAATGCTGGGATTACAGGCATGAGCCACCGCACCCGGACCAAAAGGTGCTTTTGAGAATAGTAGAGATTACAGTGAGAGATAATTGGGAGAAGATTCAAGACACAAGCTGAACTCTAGGCTGTTCGTTTGCAGGAGAGAACAGGGAATAGCACCAGTAGAAGGAGCCCTCCCAAGGTCAGAACAAATAACAGACATGGACCTTACACACTATTCCTTCCAAGGAGCCAGACTTGATAGGGTCAGTGTGTAGAGCGGGGCATTACAGGAAATTATAAAGCAATACATTGGTAACTTGCAGAGCTTATTTCAACCAAGCAAGGATTAAAACAAAGAAAGAAGGGCTGGGCGCAGTGGCTCACGCCTAAAATCCCAACACGTTGGGAGGCTGAGGTGGGTGCATCACGAGGTCAGTTCAAGACCAGGCTGGCCAAGATGGTCAAACCCCATCTCTACTGAAAAGAAAAAATACAAAAATTAGCCGGGCATGGTGGCGAGTGCCTGTAATCCCAGCTACTCGGGAGGCTGAGGCAGAGGATTGCTTCAACCCAGGAGGCGGAGGGTGCAGTGAGCCGAGATTGCACCACTACACTTCAGCCTGGGCGACAGAGCGAGAC
>NW_012117288.1:443575-445525 GCF_000951035.1 Colobus angolensis palliatus
CCAGCTACTCAGGAAGCTGAGGCAGGAGAATCGCTTGAATCCGGGAGACGAACGTTGCAATGAGCCAAGTTCATGCCATTGCACTCCAACCTGAGTGACAAGATCAAAACTCTGTCTCAAAAAAAAAAGAAAAGAAAAGAAAAAAGTATAGTAACTGAAATAAAACATTCACTAAAGGGATTCACCAGCTGATTTCAAATTCACATGGAATTGCAAAGGATCTAGAATGGCCAAAACAATCTTGATAAAGAAAAAAAAAAATGACTGAGTGTGTAGCTCGCGCCTGTAATCCCAGCACTTGGAAAGCCCAGGCAGGAGAATCGCTTGAGCCCAAGAAGTCAAGGCTACAGTGAGCAGAGATCTCATCACTACCCTCCAGGCTGGGCCACAGAACAAGACCCTGTCTCAAAGAATAAAAACCAGAAACAACCAACAAACAAATAACAATAACTAAATAAAAATAAAAAACGTAGGGGTACGTTTTCATGCCTTGTATTTGGCAATGGAACCTTTGATATGATACTCAAAACACAAGCAATAAAAGGATAAATTGTATTTTATCAAAATTAAAACCTCTGCTCATCAAAGGACACTTTCAAGACAATGAAAAGACAACCTACAGAATGGAAGAAAATATTTGTAAATAATAAATCTGGTGAGGGTTTCATATCCAGAATGTACAAGAACTCGTAGAATTCAATACTAGAACACAAACAACCCAATTAAAAATGGGCAAAGGATCCTAAAAGACTTTTCCCCAAATAAGGTATGCAAATGGCTCACAGCTCCTGAAAGATGCTCAACCTCATTCATCATTAGGGAAATGCAAGTCGAACCCACAATGACACACCCCTCACATCCCTAGGATGGCTATTAAGCCAAGCCTGCTGTCTTGATGACCCCGGCCCCTGTTTGCTGCCTGCCCATGTTGGTTCCTGAGTTCCATTGAGTGGACTCATTGTTGGCTCCTGGCCCTACCAAGCTGGGCCCTGGAATACCTTGGTGTCGCTAGAGTGAAAAGACTCATTAATTATAATTAATAAATTATAATTATTCTCATAAAAAGACAGCCAGATCCTTCCAGGGCTAAGAGACCTGCCAGGGTGGCCCCAGCTTGTCCCTAACTTTGGATCCTAAAAAGGAAGCCCTGGCTGGGCGCGGTGGCTCACGCCTGTAATCCCAGCACTTTGGGAGGCCGAGACAAGAGAATCACCTGAGGTCAGGAGTTTAAGATCAGCCTGGCTAACATGGTGAAATCCCATTTCTACTAAAAAAAATACAAAAAATTAGCCAGCCATGGTGGCACAAGTCTGTAATCCCAGCTACTTGGGAGGTTGAGGCAGGAGACTTGCTTGAACCCAGGAGGCAGAGGTTGCGGTGAGCCAAGATTGTGCCACTGCACTCCAGCCTGGGCGACAGAGCGAGACTCCGTCTCAAAAAAAAAAAAAAAAAGAAAAAAAGAAAAAGAAATAGACTTCACTAAAATAATCCAGCCAGTCACTAAACAAATAAACAAGAAAATGATAATAAGAAGCCCAGGGCAGGGGAGACTCATACCCAGAATTGCTACAATGTATTATTTAAATGTCCTGTTTCCAACCAAAAAAATATGAAGCATGCAAAAAATTTAAAAAACAGGAAAGCATGACCCATAGATTGGGGGGGAAATGCAGGCAAAGGAAACTGCCTGTGAGAGGCCACATGTTGATTTATCAGAAAAAGACTTTAAAGTAGCCATTATACACATGTTCATAAAACCAAAGGAAACCACAACTAAATAAAGGAATGTATGATGACGGTGTTTCATCAAATAGAGAATACCAATAAAAAGATAGAAATTGGGCCGGGCGCGGTGGCTCAGGCCTGTAATTCCAGCACTTTGGGAGGCCGAGGTAGGCAGATCACAAGGTCAGGAGATTGAGACCATCCTGGCTAACACTGTGAAACCCC
>NW_012117288.1:449173-450100 GCF_000951035.1 Colobus angolensis palliatus
GAGACCAGCCTCGCCAACATGGAGAAACCCTGTCTCTACTAAAAATACAAAATTAGCCAGGCATGGTGGTGCATGCGTGTAATCCCAGCTACTCGGGAAGCTGAGGCAGGAGAATCGCTTGAACCCAGGAGGCGGAGGTTGTGGTGAGCTGAGATTGTGCCATTACACTCCAGCCTGGGCAACAAGAGCGAAACTCCGTCTCAGAAAATAAAAAAAAATTTGTGGTTGGGCATGGTGACTCAGGCTCACACCTGTAATCCTAGAACTTTGGGAGGCCGAGGTAGGAGGGTTGCTTGAGGCCAGGAGTTCAAGACTAGCCTGGGCAACATAGCAAGATCCCATCTCTACAAAAAGGTAAATTTTTGAAAATTATGACATTTTGAGCTCCATGATGAAAAAAAATCAAAAAGAAAGAAAGAAAACTGGCCAGGTGTGTTAGTGCAAGCCTGTAGTTCCAACTAGTCAGGGTGCTGAGGTGGGAGAATCTCCTGAGCCCAGGAGTTCAAGGCTGCAGTGAGTTGTGATCGTGCCACTGCTCTACAGCCTAAGATATGGGAAAAACAAGAGTGTTTTTCTTTTCTTTCTTTTCCTGCTGTCATTGTATGAAATAATCTATAGGTTTCCATTATATCCAGTTATAGAGGGTGTTACTGAGTTACAGATGTTCTGCCTGCTGGATCTGTCTGTTTCTGGTAGAGGGACATTGAAGTCTTCAATTATAATAGTTTCTCCTTGCAGTACTATCCCTTTTTGCCTCACATATTTTCATGTTCTGTTGTTAGGATCATACATATTAAGGATTGTTATGTCTTCTTTAAGCATTGACTCCTTAATAATTATGTAATGCCCTGTCCTTATCCTGGATGACTTTCTTTTCTTTTCTCTTTTTTTTCTTTTTTTTTCTTTTTCTTTTTTTTTTTTTTTTTT
>NW_012117288.1:450414-454800 GCF_000951035.1 Colobus angolensis palliatus
TTTTTTCTAAGATGGAGTCTCGCTCTGTTTCCCAGGCTGGAGTACAGTGGCTGGATCTCAGCTCACTGCAAGCTCCGCCTCCTGGGTTCACGCCCTTCTCATGCCTCAGTCTCTGGAGTAGCTGGGACTACAGGCGCCTGCCACCATGCCCGGCTAATTTTTTGCATTTTTAGTAGAGATGGTGTTTCACCATGTTAGCCAGGATGGTCTTGATCTCCTGACCTTGTGATCTGCCCGCCTCCACTCCCAAAGTGCTGGGATTACAGGCGTGAGCCACCGCGCCCGGTCTTCTCTTTTCTTTTCTTCTCTTTTCTTTTCGAGACAGGGTCTCTCTCAACCAGGCTGGAGTGCAGTGATCTTGGCTCAATGCAACCTCTGCCTCCCACGCTCAAGCGATTCCCATGCCTCAGCCTGCAGAGTAGCTGGGATTACAGGGGAGCGTCACCACGCCCCAATAATTTTTGTATTTTTAGTAAAGACAGGGTTTCATTATGTTGGTCGGGCTGGTCTCGAACTCCTGGCCTCAGGTGATCTGCCTGTCTTGGCCTCCCAAAGCGCTGGAATTACAGGTATGAGCCACTGTGCCTGGCCTATTCCTGATGACTTTCCTTGCTCTGAAGTCTGTACTGTCTGAAATTAATATAGAGACTCCTGCTTTCTCTTGATTAGTATTGGCATAGTAGATCTTTCTTTATCCATTAATACATACGTCTTTAAAGTGTAGTTCTTGTAGATAACATACAGTTATGTCTTGTTTTTTGCTCTACTCTGAAAATCTCTGTCTTTTAATTGGTTCATTTGGACCATCGATATGCAAAGGGATGTTGATGTAATTGGATTAATAGCTGCCTAGTTTTGTTTTTACTGTTTTCTATTTGTTGTCATTGTTTCTATTTTTGTATTTTTGTCTTCCACTCTTTTTCTGCCTCTCGTAGTGTTTTGTCTTTGGTGTTTTTCTTTTTTTTTTCTTTTCTTTTTTCTTTTTTTTTTTTTTGAGACAAAGTCTTGCTCTGTCAAGCAGACTGGAATGCAGTGGCACAATCATGGTTTATTGTAGCCTCAAGCTCCTGGGCTCAAGCAATCCTACCATCTTGGCCTCGCGAGTAGCTGGGACCACAGTTGTGCACCACCGTGCCTGGCTAATTTTTTTTAAATTTAATTTTTTGTAGAGACAGGGTCTACTATGATGCCCATGCTGGTCTCAAATTCCTGGGCTCAAGTGATCCTTCTGTCTCAGCCTCTCAAGTAGCTGGGACTACAGTCACATGCCACCACGCCCAGCTAATTTTATATTTTTTGTAGAGATGGCATCTTGCAGTGTTGTTCAGGCTAGTCTCAAACTCCTGGCCTCAAGCGATCCTCCCATCTCAGCCTCCCAAAGCACTGGGATTACTTAGGTGTGAGCTGCTATGCCCAGCCATAAATAAAATACGTTTTAGAGTATCTGTGTCCACTGATAAGGACGTAGTCATTTCTTCCCTCACCCGCTCCTATAAGTGCTGAGGATTCCACTGCACTGACCCAGGGAATGTTGTGCCCTCAGGGAATGTTGAGGCCTAGCAGATGTAAAACAACATATGACATACCTAAGTATTTCACTGGACTTACAGTACACAGGCGGCTCTTGGTCTGATTTTCTTCTGACTATTTCTCTCACTCCTGCCTCTCAGAACAAAAGATTTGCTGCTTATCTTTGCTGTCCATGGGCTTTGGGCTGCTGGGCTGAAAGAAGGCACCATTTGAAAGGAAAGTCTTCCTGCTCTTACAAAAATTCTAATGTAACCCACTTAAGGTGACGAGATCGGTGATGACGAGAGTAAGGAGAGCAGGCAAAGCTTTCTCAAGACGGAGAGAAGATGGGGTACCAGGATTAGATTCTCAACCTATTAGGAAAAAAAAATACCAGTGATTTATACAAGAGAAGAGTTTATTTCTCTCTCCCATAACAAAATCTGGGGGTAGACACTCCAAGACCAGTCTTGGACCTTGACCCTCCTCCCATCAAAAGGTAGACTCCAATGCCACACTCGGTAAGGGCTGGGCTGGTCTTGGTGACAGGCTCCTAAAACATGGAATGTGGCTAGTGGGAACAGTGGTTCATGCCTGTAATCCCAACACTTTGGGAGGCTAAGGCAGGCAGATCACTTGAGGTGAGGAGTTTATTTCTCTCTCCCATAACAAAATCTGGGGGTAGACACTCCAAGACCAGTCTTGGACCTTGACCCTCCTCCCATCAAAAGGTAGACTCCAATGCCACACTCGGTAAGGGCTGGGCTGGTCTTGGTGACAGGCTCCTAAAACATGGAATGTGGCTAGTGGGAACAGTGGTTCATGCCTGTAATCCCAACACTTTGGGAGGCTAAGGCAGGCAGATCACTTGAGGTGAGGAGTTCGAGACCAGCCTGGCCAACATGGCGAAACCCTGTCTCTGCCAAAACTACAAAAATTAGTCAGGCGTGGTGGCACACGCCTGTAGTCCCAGCTACTCAGGAGGCTGAGGGAGAAGAATCGCTTGAACCCGGGAGGCAGAGGTTGCAGTGAGCCGAGATCACACCACTGCACTCCAGCCTGGGTGGACTTGTTTGAGACTTTGTCTCAAACAAACAAACAAACACACAAACAAAAAACACAAAGAAATGGAATGCGGTCGGGCGTGATGGTGCACCCCTGTAATCCCAGCACTTTGGGAGGCTGAGGCTTGTGGATCATTTGAGCTCAGGAGTTCAAGACCAGTCTGGGCAACATGGTGAGACCCTGTCTCTACAAAAAATGCAACAAATCAGCCAGGCACGATGGGGCATGCCTGTACTCCCAGCTACTTGAGAGGCTGAGGTGGGAGGACCTCTTGAGCCTGGGAAGTCGAGGTCGCAGTGAGCCAAGATTGCACCCCTGCATTTCAGCCTGGGCAACAGAGTGAGACCCTGTCTTTTAAAATAAATTTTAAAATAAAACTTTTAAATAAAGAAACAATGAAGTTGATTTTTGTACTGTGTAAGATAAGGATCCAATTTGTTCTGCATGTGGGTATACAATTTTACCAATACCGTCTATTGCCACTTTGTCCTTGAAGAGACGGTCCTTGGTCCCTTTGTCGAGAATCAATTGGCCATAATTGTTTGGGTTTATTTCTGGGAGAGTGAGATCTTGTCTCGAAAGAAAGGGAAAGAACAAGCAAAGAAAAGAGAAGAAAGAGAGAGAGAGAGAAAGAAAGGGAGAGAAAGAGAGAGAGGAAGGAAGGGAGGGAGGGAGAGAGGAAGGAAGGAAGGGAGGGAGGGAGGGAGGAAGGAAGGAAGGAAGGAAGGGGAAAGGAAAGGAGAGGAAGAAATGGAATGCAACAGAAGTGACACTGCGTGAACTTCAAGGCTATGTCATGAGTAGTGTCCACCCTCTCTCTGGAAAACTCACTCTTGGAACCCTGCCACCATCCTGTGAGGAGGGCCAGGCCACACACAGAGGCTACCTGAAAGCCCCACTGAGGTCTCAGCTGACAGACAGACAGCATCCGCCATCAGACATGGGAGTGGTCTTCACTTGTGGTCTCCATCCCTGCCCTCCATCTGACAGTAATCACAAGGAACACCCGAGGCAGGCACCATCTAGCTGAGCCGAGGCAATCACCAGAACCAAGAGACGTAATAAACAATTAATGATAATTTTACGCCACAAGTTATGACTCAGGGACATTTCCTAAAGAAAGAAAGAAAAAAAAAAACCTTAAGTTTGGGGTGGTTCAGTAAGTGGCAGCACGTAACAGCTGTGCTCTATCCTGTCTCCCAGAATTCCCTGACAGGATTAAGACCCAGTTACCTGTAGCAGTAATTTACTTAATAACAATGCCCTTTGGTGACTATTTTCCCCATCCTACTCCCTTATCACTGTTTCTTAAGGTCATCTCCCGGCCGGGCACGGTGGCTGACGTCTGTAATCCCAGCACTTTGGAAGTCCAAGGCGGGCGAATCATGAGGTCAGGAGGTCGAGACCATCCTGACTAACATGGTGAAACCCCGTCTCTACTAAAAATATAAAAATTAACCGGGAGTGGTGGCACTCAACTGTAGTCCCAGCTACTTGGGAGGCTCAGGCAGGAGAATTGCTTGAACCCAGGAGGCAGAGGTAGCAGTGAGCCAAGATCGTGACACTGCACTCCAGCCAGGGCTACAGAGCTAGACTCCGTCTCAAAAAAATAAAAATAAAAATAATGGTGATAATAACTTTTCACTATTTTTTCAAAAATCAATTTTAACTGGGCATCCTGTTTTTGCTTGTTTGTTTGTTTGTTTGTTTGTTTTGAGGCAGAGTCTCACTCTGTTGCCCAGGCTGGAGTGCAGTGGCGTGATCTCGGCTCACTGAAAGTTCTACCTCCCGAGTTCACGCCATTTTTCTGCC
>NW_012117288.1:456090-459045 GCF_000951035.1 Colobus angolensis palliatus
TCCCGGCTAGTTTTTTGTATTTTTTAGTAGAGACGGGGTTTCACCGGGTTAGCCAGGATGGTCTCGATCTCCTGACCTAGTGATCCGCCCGTCTCGGCCTCCCAAAGTGCTGGGATTACAGGCTTGAGCCACCGCGCCCGGCCCCCCCACCTGTTTTTATACTTCTTGCCTCTACCCACCTTTGAGTGCTTTAAAAAATAAAGCGAAATAGATGGAAAAACAGAGAACAGAAAATATCAGAAAAGGAAGAGTGTTACTTTGTGAAAAATTGTGTCTACTGAGTTGGAATATGAAACATGTTTGCAAAACTGTCCTCACACTTTGCTAAAACTCGTTTTTGAACAAAGCACTCATCCTGCACAGCCTCTGTGGGGAAGCATCCAACAGCATTTAATGACATTGTTTTGTTTTCATCCTATTCACTTTCATTGTTATTGGCCGTGAAAGTGACACAAAATTTCCACTTAAAGAGTAGCAACAGATAAGGTCCCCCTTTAAGTACAAGTATTGACCAGGTGTGGCCGCTCACGCCTGTAATCCCAGGAACTCCGGGAGGCTGAGGCAGGAGGATGGCTCGAGTCCAAAAGTTTAAGACCAGCCTCGGCAACATACCGAGACCCCACGTCTCTACAAAAAATACATCAATTAGCTAGGAGTGGTGGCACAAACCTGCAGTCCCAGCTACTCGGGAGGCTGAGGCAGAGGATTGCTTGAGCCCAGGAGGCGGAGGTTGCAGTGAACCGAGATTGCACCACGGCAGTCCAGCCTGGGGGACAGAGCGAGACCCTATCTCAACAAACAGACAAACACCCCCCCCCATCTATTTATAGAACAGTTTTAAGTTTTATTAGGTAGTTATCGTTGAGGGAGGGTGTGGTGAAAACACGAGAGTGGCCTCAGCCCAGTCCCACCACAGTCTGCGGAGCCGCTGTCTGTCCCGGCTCCTGGCCGGTCTGCGGCAGATCCCGTCATTTCTGCCTCGCTCTCTGCGTCTATGGGTACCGGTGCGTGGGTGGGTCAGTCTGTCTCTTGCGTTCTGTGTCTGTGTGGCCTGGGCGCTGGCGGGTGTGGAGTGGCCCTGCCTCGGGCCGTCCTTAGCACATCCCCCGCGAGGACCCCTCATTCGCTTCTGGGACCGGAAGGCGAGTGTAGTTCCGGGAGCCGCCGCAAGAGGGCAGAGGGGGCCACAGGATGGGGCTCTGCCCGTTGGTGCTGCCTTGGGATGCGACTAAGAAACCCGGCAGCCCTGGGAGGAACCGCACTCCCAGCGCCCCAGACGCAGATTCGAACCCGGGCTCCATTCCTAGGTTAAGGCTCTTAATCCTGCCACCTTGAAAATGGGTTACTGCAAGCATGAAATAGTGTGAGTATAAGGTACCTAGTTTGTGAACCTGTTTTTCCCGTTTGGTTGGGGAACTGTGGACCTCCCACAGGGGCTGCGACCATTTAATAAGTCATACAATTTAAGGAATTTTTATTTCCCTAGTGCCTGGTACTGAGAGCAGTGAGCAAGGGAATGACATGATATAGAAAATGAAATAGAAGGAAAAGGAGGAGGGGGAGTGGAGGAGGAGGGGGAGTGGAAGAGGAGGGGGAAGAGGAAAAAGAATACGATAAAACGCACTTAAAAAAATCCAGGGGCCAGACATGGTGGCTCACACCTGTAATTCCAGCGCTTCGGGATGCTGAGGGGGAAGGATTACTTGAGGCCAGGAGATCAAGACCAGCCTGGGTAACATAGTGAAATCCTGTCTCTACAATAAATAAATAAATAAATAAGTCAGGTATGGTGGCGAGCACCTCTGGTCTCAGCTACTTGAGGCTGAGGCGGGAGGATGACTCGAGCCCAGGAGTTTGAGGCTGCACTAGGCAGTGATCATGCCACTGCACTCCAGCCTGGGTGACAGAGCAAGACTCTCATCTCTGGAAAAACAAACAAACAAACGAACAAACTATTATCCTACCCCTCATCAATAACTACACTGGGTTTTTGGGTTTTCATGTATGGATTTGTGGTCTTTTTCTCACAACAAACTCAAACATCCAAATATAAATTTATGAATATTTGCTCACAAACTCAGAAGTGCAAGAAATGTCACACTACTTCATTAAATTAAAAAAAAAATTGTTTAAGTACTTGTTTCATAAACGTGCTCAACAGAAAGATTCCAAGCCACTTAGAAAGTATACAGAAAAGGCCGGGCGCGGTGGCTCACGCCTGTAATCCCAGCACTTTGGCAGGCCGAGGTGGGCGGATCACGAGGTCAGGAGATGGAGACCATCCTGGCTAACACGGTGAAACCCCGTCTCTACTAAAAATACAAAAAAATTAGACGGGCGTGATGGTGAGCGCCTGTAGTCCCAGCTACTCTAGAGGCCGAGGCAGGAGGATGGTGTGAACCCGGGAGGCGGAGCTTGCAGTGAGCTGAGATCGCGCCACTGCACCACTCCAGTCTGGGTGACAAAGTGAAACCCTATCTCAAAAAAAAAAAAGAAAGAAAGAAAGAAAGAAAGTATACAGAAAAAAAGCAAGAAATCTCCCCCTATCTGTGCGGTTTTATATTTCATGAATATCATCATAGAATTCTCTCCACAGAGCCTCAGTCTATCCATCTATATAGGATGAACGAATGGATGGACAGGTAAGTTTTTTGGTTTTTTGAGACTGGGTCTGGCTCTGTCACCCAGGCTGGGAGGCAGTGGTATGATCTCGGCTCACTGCAACCTCCACCTCCTGGGCTCAAGCCATTTTCCCACCTCAGCCTCCCAAGTAGCTGGGACTACAGATGCGTGCCACCATGCCTGGCTAATTGTTGTGTATTTTTTGTAGAGACGGAGTTTCACCCTTGGACGGAGTTCAAGCTGATCTTGAACTACTGAGCACAAGAGATCCGCCTAACTTGGCCTCCCAAAGTGCTGGGATTATAGGCCTGAACCACAGCGTCCAGCTGACAA
>NW_012117288.1:460349-464713 GCF_000951035.1 Colobus angolensis palliatus
TTTTTTTGAGATGGAGTCTCACTCTGTCTCCCAGGCTGGAGTGCAGTGGCGCAATCTCAGCTCACTGCAACCTCTGCCTCTCAGGTTTAAGCGATTCTCCTACCTCAGCCTCCTGAGTCGCTGCGATTACAGGCACGCGCCACCATGCCCGGCTAATTTTTGTTGTTGTTGTTGTTGTTGTTTTCTGAAATGGAGTCTCCTGTCACCCAGGCTGGAGTGCGGTGGCGCCATCTTGGCTCACTGCAAGCTCCACTTCCCGGGTTCACGCCATTCTCCTGCCTCAGTCTCCCGAGTAGCTGGGACTACAGGCGCCTGCCACCACGCCCGGCTAGTTTTTTGTATTTTTAATTTTTTTTAGTAGAGACGGCGTTTCACCGTGTTAGCCGGGATGGTCTCGATCTCCTGACCTCGTGATCCGCCCGCTTTGGCCTCCCAAAGTGCTGGGATGACAGGCGTGAGCCACTGCGCCCGGCCTAATTTTTGTATTTTTAGTAGAGGTGGGGTTTCGCCATGTTGGCCAGGCTGGTCCTGAACTCCTGACCTCAGGAGATCCACCTGCCTCAGCCTCCCAAAGTGAACACGTATTTTTTATTTTATTTTATTTTGTTTTCTTAGAGACAGGGTCTCCCTCTGTTGCCCAGGAAGCTATTAAACCCCTGATCTCAAGTGACTGCCTGCCTCAGCTGCCCAAGTAGCAGGGATTACAGACACAAGCCACCTCCCCCGGCTCTATTTAGCGCGATCTTAGTTCCAAGTTTTGGCAATTATGGGTAAAGCTGCTATAAACATATGTGTGCAGGCTTGTGTGGACATACGTTTTCAAGTCATTTGGGTAGACACCAAGAGCTGCATTCCAGCCTGGGCAACAAGAGTGAAACTCCGTCTCAAAAAAAAAAAAAAGAAAGAAAAACAGAAATGTAGGCCGGGCATGATGGCTTGCCCCTATAATCCCAGAACTTTGGGAGGCCAAGGCAGGCAGATCACTTGAGGTCAGGAGTTCAAGACCAACCTGCCCAAGATGGAGAAACCCCGTCTCTACTAAAAATACAAAAATCAGCCACGCGTGGTGGCGCACCCTGTAATCGCAGCTACTCAGGAGGCCGCGGCACAAGAATCACTTGAACCCAGGAGGCAGAGGTTGCAGTGAGCCCAGATGGTGCCACCGCACTCCAGCCTGGGTGATGAAGTGAAACTCTACCGAAACAGAAATTACTCTGTCGCAGTTCTGAAGGCTCAAAGTCAGGAATCAAAGTGTCGAAGTCTCGAAGGAGGATCCTTCTTTGACTCCTCCAGCATCTGGAGGCTACTGGCCATCCTGGTGTTACCAAAACACCAGGGTTTCCATCTAAGGCCTGCTGCTCACCTCACAGAAAGCCAATCACTGAGGCAAACGATTATTGCCAAGGAAGAAGGCTTTAATCAGGTGCTGCAGCTGAGGGGATGGGAGGGATTTACCCCAGGAATGCAGGGGGTGGTTCAACATAAGAAAATCAGTTAAAGTCTTATACCGCATTAGTAGAACAAAGGGAAAAACACAGTCATTCCCGCTGACACAGAAAAAGCATCTGAGAAATTCTAACATTTCATGATTAAAACACAGAGAAAACTATGAAACGAGGGGATTTGCCTCAACATGATAAAAGGTATTTGTGAAAACCCCACAGTTATCATCACACTTAATGGCGAAAGACTAAAAGCTTCCCCCTAAGATCGGGAACAAGACACAGAGGTTCACTTTTACCACTGCTAGTCAATGTTTTTTTCTGTTGTTTTTTTTTTTAGATGGAGTCTTGCTCTGTCGCCCAGGCTGGAGTGCAGTGGCGCAATCTTGGCTCACTGCAGCCTCTGCCTCCCGGGTTCAAGCCATTCTCCTGCCTCAGCCTCCCCAGTAGCTGGGATTACAGGCGTGCGCCACCACACCCGGCCAATTTTTGTATTTTTAGTAGAGACGGGGCTTTCACCATGTTGGCCAGGGTGGTCTTGATCTCCTGATCTCGTGATCCGCCCGCCTCGGCCTCCCAAAGCGCTGGGATGACAGGCGTGAGCCACCGCGCCCGGTCCAGTTGTGTTTTTATACACTAGCAAGGAGCAATTCAAAAATGTAATTAAGAAAACCGCTGGGCATGGTGGCTCACGCCTGTAGTCCCACACTTAAGAGAGGCCTAGGCAGGTGGATCCCTTGAGCCCAGGAGGTCAAGACCATCCTGGGCAATGTGGTGAAACCCTCTCCCTACAAAAAACTACAAAAAATTAGCCGAGCGTGATGGCGTGTGCCTGCAATCCCAGCTACTCAGGAGGCTGGCGTGGGAGGATCACCTGAGCCCTAGAGGTCAAGGCTGCAGTGAGCCGTCACGTCATGCATCATTGCACTCCAGCCTGAGAAAGGAGTCAAATTCTGCAACATGTTACAACATGAATGAACCTTGAAAACGTCATTCTAAGTGAAATAAGCCAGATACAAAAGGACAATATTGCATGTTTCCACTTAGAGAGATACCTACAAGAATCAAATTTATAGAGACGGAAAGTAGAATAGTGCTTAAAAGGGTCTGGGCAGAGGGAGGAAAGGGAAGTTTGTTTTATGGGTAGAGTTTCAGTTTGGGATGTCAAGAAAGTTCTGGAGATAAATAATGGCGATGGTTACATACCAATGGCGACATGAATGTACTTAATGCCACTGAACTGTATATGTGAAAAATGGTTAAGATGGTAAATTTTGTATCTATTTTATACCATCCCCCCTAAAAAAAATGGTTTTTAGGAGTCAAGATCTCACTCTGTCTCCCAGGCTGGGGTGCAGTGGGGTGACCAAAGTTCACTGCGGCTTCGAACTCAGCCAGCTTCCCTGGCTCAAACGATCATCCCGCTTCAGCCTCCCGAGTAGCTGGGACTACAGACGGTGCCATCACGCCCAGCTCATTGTTGATTCCCCCCGCCCCTTGGTAGAGACGGGATTCTGCTATATTGCCTGGGCTGGCGTCGAACTCATAGAACAAAGGATCCTCCCTCCTGGGCCTGGGCGTGGGATCGCAAAACGCTAGGATTCCCGGATTACAGGCGGGCGCACCACGCCAGGAGCAAACACGTCCCGCTGTAAAAATTCAGTTTGTGATTGGCTGCCATTCAGCATTATGCTAATTAAGCACGCCTGTTCTTTAAACTTCCTAAAACAATTTTTTAAAATTACGTTTCCACCTAAAACGCTAACATTTGTCAAGTGATAATATTCGAAAATATGTTGTTGCCAAACTATTTTTCTATTTGTTTCCTAATGGCATCGGAAATAGCGAAAGTATCTCGCCATTAGTGAAAAGTTAGCAGCAGATGTAGACCCAGCAGAGGCTGGCGGACGGATGTTAAGACTATACTTTCAGGGATCATTTCTATAGTTCGTTACTAGAGAAGCTTCTCTGAACGTGTAGAGCACCGAAAGCCACGAGGAGGAGACGTAGCGTTCTCTCCTGAGCGTGAAGCCGGCGTTTGGTGTTGCTTCCGTGCAACTGCCATTGGCCATTGATGATCGTTCTTCTCTCCACTGTGGAGAGTAAGAGGGAGAGAACGCGGTCTGAGTGGTTTTTCTTTTCTTTCTGGTTGTACCGATAGACTACTAGCAACCGTTACTGCTCGCAAAGTTGGCTCGCGTTTGTTTGGCTCTGGGTCTGCTACCGCAAAGAGGCCGTCTTTTTTTACTTCCGCTTTGCGCCTCGGACGGACCCGCTCGGCGGGGGGGGGGGGGGGGGGATTGAGTCGGCTCCTTCAGGAGCCTCTCCTGTTTTTTTCTCTTGGTTTGGGTAGACACGGGGTGGGGGAGGTTCCCATATTGCCAACTAGGCTAGTCTCAGGCCCCTGAGCACCCTTCCAAGGTGCCAGGAGGCGTGACCCACCACGCCCAGCCTCAGGTCTCTTAGAAGCTGGAATAGACTCCACCCAGGGCGCGGCGGCTCACGCCTGCAATCCCAGGGAGCACTTTGCAAAGGAGGCCAAGGCCGGCGGATCACGAGGTCAGGAGCTCGAGACCACGCTGGCTTAACCCGGTAAACCCCGTCTCTACTAAAAAATACAAAAAACTAGCCGGGCGAGGTGGCAGCTGCCTGTGGTCCCAGCTACTCCGGGAGGCTGACGCAGGAGAATGGCGTGAACCCGGGAGGCGGAGCTGCAGTTGCAGTGAGTTGAGATCCGGCCACTGCACTTCCAGCCTGGGCTACATGTAGAGTGACTCTGTCTCAAAAAAAAAGGAAAGCCTGAGTGGCGTGCACCTTTGTTAACCCAGGCTACTCGAAAGGACTTTTAGGAGAATCGCTTGAGCCCGGGAGGCGGACATTTACAGTAAGAGCGGAGATCGCGCCATTCTCACTCCTGCCTCA
>NW_012117288.1:468446-469623 GCF_000951035.1 Colobus angolensis palliatus
ACATAGATGAATGGATAAATAAACTGTGGTACATCCAGAGAATTAGATATTATTCAGTGCTAAAAACAAATGAGCTATCAAGCCGTGAAAAAACATTCAAGAACCTTAAATGCATATTACTAAGCAAAAGAAGCCAATGTGAAAAGGCCATATACTGTATGATTCCACGCACATGACATTCTGGAAAAGCAAAACTATGGAGACAGTAAAAGGCTCAGTGGTTGGCAGGGGTTGGGGGAGGGAGGGAGGAACAGGCAGAGCACAGGGGACTTTCAGGGCCACGAAACTACTCTGCATGACGTGACCATGGTGGATACGGCATTACACATTTGTCCAAACCCACGGAATGTACAACGCCAGGAATGAGCTGCAATGTGAACTACGGACCTTATTTAATAACTCCATGTGCACGTTGGCGCATCAGCTGTAACAGAAGTATCACGCTATAATGCAAAATGTTACTAATAGGGAAATGAGTGTAGGGGTGTGAGAGAGAGGATGTATGGGGATTCTGTTCTTTGTGCTCAATTCTTCTGTAAACCTATAACCGCTCCTCCCAGAAAAGTCTACTAATTAATTTTTTTTTTTTTTTTTTAAAGACAGAGTCTTGCTCTGTGTCCCGGCTGGAGTGCAGTGGTGCGATCTTGTCTCACTGAATCAAGAGATTCTCCTGCCTCAGCCTCCCAAGTAGCTAGGATTACAGACATGCACCACCAGGCCTGGCTAATTTTTGTATTTTTAGTAGAGACGGGGTTTCACCGTGTTGGCCAGGCTGGTCTTGAACTCCTGACGTGAGGTGATCTGTCCACCTCGGCCTCCCAAAGTGCTAGGATTACAGGCATGAGCCACTGCGCCTGCCCTCTACTAATTAATTTTTTAAAACACACAGGCATACATACATAATGACAAGTCACTGGCTGTACACACACAAACAGAATAGCATGGATTACGATCCCAGTCTTAAAAAATCTTGCTGGGCGTGGTAGCTCACGCCTGTAATCCCAGGACTTTGGGAGGCTGAGGTGGGCGGATCACGAGGTCAGGAGATCGAGACCATCCTGGCTAACACGGCGAAACCCTCTCTCTACTAAAAATACAAAAAATTAGCCGGGCGTGGTGGCGGCCGCCTGTAGTCCCAGCTACTCAGGAGGCTGAGGCAGGAGAATGGTGTGAACCC
>NW_012117288.1:473563-476326 GCF_000951035.1 Colobus angolensis palliatus
GTAGAGACGGGGTTTCACCATGTTAGTCAGGATGGTCTCGACCTCCTGACCTCATGATTCGCCCGCCTTGGACTTCCAAAGTGCTGGGATTACAGGCGTGAACCACTGCGTCCGGCCTGAAAAATTATTTAGTATAAGTATGCCCCAAATAACATGGGACATTCTCATAACAAAAAAAAAATAGTCTTCATTGTTTTCTAATTTAACTGGGAATCCTGTATTTTTATCTGATATGTTCAGCAACCCTGTGGACTTTCTCTGGCTTCAAGAGAATACTCAGCCTGGGCAAAGGGCAAAGGAACAACGAGGACGAGTGCCACCCTCTCCAGCCCTTGTTGGGACACTTCCAAGCTGTGCCCGCTCAGGGGCACTGAACCTCTGCTGCCTGCAGCAGTGACCTGCTCCTTTTTGGCTTTCTCCCCTTGATCTCTCTTCCCCACACGCCTGCTCTGGTGCCTCTTAGGGTCACCTCCCAAAGAAACTCCCAGTACTGAAGTTCTTGTCTCAGGGTCTTTTTTTTTTTTTTTTTTTTTTGAGACGGAGTCTTGCCCTGTAACCCAGGCTGGAGTGCAGTGACACAATCTTGACTCACTGCAACCTCCGCCTCCTGGGTTCAAGCAATTCTCCTGCCTGAGCCTCCCGAGTAGCTGGGACTACAGGCGTGTGCCACCATGCCTGGCGAATTTTTTGTATTTTTTGGTAGAAACAGGGTTTCACTATGTTGGCCAGGACGGTCTTGATCTTCTGACCTCATGATCCATCTGCCTTGGCCTCCCAAAGTGCTGGGATTACAGGTGTGAGCCACCGTGCCCGGCCTATTTTAGGAGAACTCAAACCAAGACAGGAAGAGCTGGGTAAACACCAACTTTAATGATGGCCATTATTCCAATTATTCACTCACATTTCCTCTTACTGTAGAGGAAAATGAACAGGAATGTAATAATCACAGCTAACATTAATTAAGCGTCTACTGGATATGATACATGTTCCAGATGTACTAACTCACTTCTCAACAACAACCCTCTGAAATATCTTTAGGTCCATTTTACACATGGGGAAACCAAGGCACAGAGAGCCTGAGCAACTTAACATCTCATTGCCAGCAAGCAACAGAGCAGAATTCACACCTGCAAAGTAGGGCTTAATAAAATGTAAAATTGTTCTATAAATAGATAAAGTGTTATTAAAAAGAAAAATAGCCGGGCGCAGTGGCTCACGCCTGTAATGCCAGCACTTTGGGAGGCCGAGGCGGGCGGATCACGAGGTCAGGAGATCAAGACCATCTTGGCTAACACGGTGAAACCCCGTCTCTACTAAAAATACATAATATTAGTCGGGCGAGATGGCGGGCGCCTGTAGTCCCAGCTACTCCGGAGGCTGAGACAAGAGAATGGCGTGAACCCGGGAGGCGGAGCTTGCAGTGAGCCAAGATGGCGCCACTGCACTCCAGCCTGGGCGACTGAGGGAGACTCCGTCTCAAAAAAAAAAAAAGAAAAATAGAATGAATTTTGAAATGTCAGTTAATGTACTTATTCATTTTATTCTTGAGACAGAGTGTCACTCTGTTACCCAGGCTGGAGTGCAGTGGTGCAATCATGGCTCACTTCAACCTCGAACTCTTGGGCTCAAGTGATCCTCTCACCTCAGCCTGCTGAGTAGCAGGTGGGCACCACTCGGGGCCCACGTGTTTACATTAGGCGGCAGTGCCTTTCCAAGCCCCAGAATGATATCCAAGCCCCTTGGCCTGATCCTCAAGTCTTTCTTTGACCTGGTTATCCCTGCCACCTGCCCTTTCTTCTCTAACTATCTTGAATCACTTGAAGAATCTCCAGGCCTCACGCCTTTCATTGCTGCTCCTTCTGCCTTGAACACCCTTCCCCCTTGTCATTCCCACTTTTCAAGTCTCACATCGGTGTGCACTGCCTCCTCCGGGAAGCCTCTTGGCACACACCCCAGAGTCTGTCAGGCTCCTCCAGGTTCCCATGGCCTCCCAGGTGTCCCTTATTTGATCACAAGCACGGGCTTTGGAGGAGTTGATAGAGGAGTGGGCAGCCGAGTGAGAGGCACCATGAGGAATGGGTGACTGAGTAAGAGGCACCGTCCTGCCTCATGGTTAGCTCAAAAATCGATAAACCAGCACCCAGTGGGCACCTACTGTATGCAAGGCACCGTTGTCAGTGCTGGGGCTACCCATGGAAGCAGACAGACAAAAATCCCTGCACTAACAGGCCGACTTTCTCCTGGGCAGGCAGATGATAAACACAGTAAGTAGTTTGGAGGTGGTCCAAGGAGAGCACACGAGGGAGGGTCCTGGGCGTTCATGTTGTTTGCACGGCCATGAGAGCATGCTGCGTGGGCATCGATGTGATGTTCCCACGTCCCCATGAGGCCTCCTCTAGCATCTTGCAACACACACTGGCCCCTCCAGCTTCACTTCTTTTTGTTTTGTTTTGTTTTGTTTTTTGAGATGAAGTATTGGTCTGTCACCCAGACTAGAGTGCAGTGGCATGATCTTGACTCACTGCAACCTCTGCCTCCCGGGTTCAAGCCATTCTCCTGCCTCAGCCTCCCAAGTAGCTGGGACTACAGGCGGGCACCACCATGCCTGGTTATCTTTTGTATTTTTAGTAGAGATGGGGTTTCAACATGTCGGCCTGGCCAGTCTCCAACTCCTGACCTCAGGTGATCCGCCCGCCTCGGCCTCAAAGTGTTGGGATTACAGATGTGAGCCACCACGCCTGGCTTTTTTTTTTTTTTTTTTTT
>NW_012117288.1:476581-477964 GCF_000951035.1 Colobus angolensis palliatus
TGCCCAAGCTGGAGTGCAATGGCATGATCTCAGCTCACCACAACCTCTGCCTCCCGGGTTCAAGTGATTCTCCTGCCTCAGCCTCCTGAGGAGCTGGGATTACAAGCATGTACCACCATGCCTGACTCATTTTGTATTTTTGGTAGAGACGGAGTTTCTCAGTGTTGGTTAGGCTGGTCTCAAACTCCTGACCTCAGGTGATCCGACTGTCTCGACCTCCCAAAGTGCTGGGATTACAGACGTGAGCCACTGCGCCGGGTTCGGCTTCACCTCTTTAATAAGCACTCACCCTGTGCTAGACAACGGACATTCCATGTTGTGTTTATTGTTTACTGCCTGTCCCTCTGTGTCAGCTTCCTGAGGCAGTGACTTTGCTCATCCTTGTCCCTGCTATATCTCCGGTGCCCAACTCAGTATGTAGCACACGGTAAGTACTCAGGAAAGAGTTGTGGAGTATACGTTTTGCGGAAGGGGAAACTGAATCTCAGGGAAGGAAGACGATTTGCTCGAGGCCACATGAAAATTAGAAATCAGGACAGGGATTTGAGCAGGGTCTGTGGCTCCGAGACCGAGGCTCCTCTCTGGGTGACTCTTCCCTGGATTCTGGCCTCATTTGGACCCCCAGGGCCCCCGACCTGAGCCTGGGGCAGAGCTGGGACCCAGGCGGGTGAGGCTGAGCTGCTAGCTGAGAGTCGCCAGCAGAGAGCGCTGTCTACACGTGTCTGGGCGCAAGGAGGCACCAGTAGGGCTGAGCCGGGGGAGAAAGAGGGAGCGGCGGGTAGTGGGGTGGTGGGGTGGTGGGGTGGTGGGGCGACAGGATGGGCAGGAGACTGAGGCAGGGGGGCTGTGGGAACCTGCAGGAGAACTTTTCCAGCTGGATGAAAGCAGGTTTCCCAGGAGTTTATTTTTTAACTGTATGCTGAAAAATAAATGGGAAGTGGCGTTTGAGATAGCGAAGTGTGTTCCAGGTGGAGGGAACAGCATGTGCGAAGGCCCAGAGCCGGCCTCCGGATCTTTTCAGTATGCATCTTGGTCAGGGGACGATGGTCGGCCAGGGCATGGGCTTGGCTGACTGGAGTCCTGCAGCCCTGGCCTTGGTGAGTCTTCGGGCACAGATGGAGGGGTAAAGGAGGTACTCCTGCCGAAATTTAATTACGCCCAAGCATGGTATCCCAGCACCTTGGGAGGCCAAGGTGAGAGGATTGCTTGAGGCCAGGAGTTCGAGACCAGCCTGGGCAACATAGTGAGATGCGATCTCTACAAAAAGTTTAAAAATTAGCCAGATGTGAGGCCGGGCACGGTGGCTCAAGCCTGTAATCCCAGCACTTTGGGAGGCCGAGACGGGCGGATCACGAGGTCAGGAGATCGAGACCATCCTGGCTA
>NW_012117288.1:478914-479773 GCF_000951035.1 Colobus angolensis palliatus
AATAAATAAATAAATAAATAAATAAATAAATAAATAAATAATAAATAAATAAATAAATAATAAAAATTAAAATTAAAAAAAAACAAATAAATAAATCCCCTAGTCTCAGGTATTCTGTTAGAGCAACACGAAACACACTAAGACACTAAGACAGGGAGGAATGGGCTGGGTGGGCTCCCACAGTCCTGTCCAGTCACTGGGCCTGTGTAGCACAGCACTTCCCGGGTGCATCAGCACGGAGCCTTTCCTGAGTGCTGCTGCCATCTGTCCTCCAGTTATGAAGGGAACAAGAGACCCAGAAGGGGTGGGGTCGGCTCATGGTCTCCCTTGCTCACAGGCCTTGTACAGAGCTGCCTCCTGGTCAGCCAGGAAAGGCTCACTGGAGGAGGAGGGGTAGGTCAGGCCTCTTCCCAGCCAGAACAGGACATGGGTGGGGGATGTTGGTGTCTTCTACACTGGGGCTTGCCCACCTTCGTCGCCCAATGTTCCTCCATCCTGCTCTGAGTGCTGTGCAGAGGACCCTGGACTATGGGGTTCATCCTTTCCTAGGGAGCTTTCAAGGGCCCACACAGCCCGCTCCCCGCACCCCATGGAGGCGCAATGATAGCACAATTACCAGCACTGTTAACCTGCTGGAGTTGGAACCTGGAGTCCTGGAAGGTCAGAGATCAAGCTGGGGGGCTGGGGGGACTGCCTGCACTGGCCACTGCAGTGCAGAGAAGGTGAGGTGACCTCACTCTGAGAGACTGGAGACCAGGGCCGGATGAGGGTGCATGGGAACTGGGTGGGTGGGTACTGGGTGGATGGGGACTGGGTGGATGGATACTGGGTGGATGGGGACTGGGTGGATGGGGACTGG
>NW_012117288.1:479823-486387 GCF_000951035.1 Colobus angolensis palliatus
GACTGGGTGGATGGGGACTGGGTGGATGGAGACTGGGTGGATGGATACTGGGTGGATGGGGACTGGGTGGATGGGGACTGGGTGGATGGAGACTGGGTGGATGGATACCGGGTGAATGGGGACTGGGTGTTTTTGAGACAGAGTCTCGCTCTGTCACCCAGGCTGGAGAGCAGTGGGGCTATTTCGGCTCACTACAACCTCTGCCTCCTGGGTTCAAGCGATTCTCCTGCCTCAGCCTCCTGAGTAGCTAGCATTACAGGCACCTGCCACCTCGCCCGGTTAATATTTTTGTATATTTTTTTTACTAGAGACAGGGTTTCACTATGTTGGCCGGGCTGGTTTCAAGCTCCTGACCTCGAGTGATCCACCCACTTCAGCCTCCGAAAGTGCTAAGATTACAGGCCTGAGCCACCGCACCCGGGTATTTGTTTTTTGATACAGGGTCTCACTCTATCACCCAGACTAGAGTGCAGTGCTGCTATCATAGCTCATTGCAGCCTCAATCTTCTGGGCTCAAGTGATCCTCCCACTTCAGCCTCCTGAGTAGCTGGGACTACAGGTGCACACTGCCATGCTTGCCTAGTTTTTTATTTTGTAGAGATGGGCTTTCACCATGTTACCATGGTCTTGAACTCCTAAGCTCAAGTAATCCACCCACCTCAGCCTCCCAAAGTACTGGGATTACAGGCATGAGCCAACGTGCCCAGCCTGAATGGCTGCTTTTGATGGAGCACTTACTATGTGTCACTAAACCCCTCTGAACCTCAGTTTCCTCCTTCGTAGTGTGGGACTTGCTCGAGGACTCACTGCTGGCTTTGGGGAGCACAGAGAAAACCCAGGTCTTTGTGATTCCGAAGTCTAGGTTCTTCCATCTGCAACTGCCCTTTCCAGAATTGGTCCCACCCCAGGGGGGTCAGTCAGGTGATGTGAGATCCTGCTCGGGGCTGTGGAAAGGGAATGGGGGCCGGGCGTGGTGGCTCAAGCCTGTAATCCCAGCACTTTGGGAGGCCAAGATGGGCGGATCACGAGGTCAGGAGATCGAGACCATCCTGGCTAACACGGTGAAACCCCGTCTCTACTAAAAAAATACAAAAAACTAGCCGGGCGAGGTGGCGGGCGCCTGTAGTCCCAGCTACTCGGGAGGCTGAGGCATGAGAATGGCGTAAACCCGGAAGGCGGAACTTGCAGTGAGCTGAGATCCAGCCACTGCGCTCCAGCCTGGGCGACAGAGTGAGACTCCGTCTCAAAAAAAAAAAGAAAGGGAATGGGAAGTCAAGGCACCCTGCCTGGTCCCATGCTGATCCACCTGGGGTACCCATCTGAGAAACAGGGGTGGGGACCAGACTGGATGATGCAAATGGCATGTGGCATTGACCCTCACCCTGACCACGGCCTCCAGGTGGCAGGCACTCCCTGTCTCTTGACTCTGGGCTCAGCCATGTAACTTGCTTTGGTCAAAGGGATGGCAGTGGATATAACAAGACCAAAGGCTTGAGGTGCACTTCCACAGTGGGGCTGTCTTCTTGTGCTTCTGCTATGAGAAAATCATCGCCCTGCATCTTTGCCGGCCCTTCAGCCTCGCCCCACCAAGAGACACATGGAGCAGCCGGAG
Organism: Colobus angolensis palliatus; assembly: GCF_000951035.1. NCBI lineage: Eukaryota > Metazoa > Chordata > Mammalia > Primates > Cercopithecidae > Colobus > Colobus angolensis. The sequence continues at coordinate 481,436 of NW_012117288.1, forward strand.
GCCAGCCTAGAGCCTGTATCCCAGCCTAGCCTGAGGCAGAGACACCCAGCCAAGACCAACTGACCCTCAGCTAACCTGTAGATGCATAAGGGGGAATTCAATGATTGTTCTAAGCCACTGAGTTTTGGGGTTGTTTGTTATGTGGCATTATTGCAGTGATAGCTAATACAAGCCTGACATCACTGTACAACTCTTGGACTCTGAGCTGCATTTACGTCCTGAATCTACCACTTACTGAGAATCAGGTCTTTATTATTATTATTAATTTTACTCCATCAATTTCAAGTTTTCCATAAGAGACATAGATGTAAAGGTCAAAATTTTGGGGCAACAAAACAGAGATAACTACAAAATCTCTGGCAAACAATAGTTGCTACCTTTGCACCAAGCTGAGCTCTCAGCTTCCCGACAGGCATGGCAAAGAGAGGAAGAAGATGCACTATTCATACGCTGGGGAGCATCCAGGTCGCACGGGCTGCATCCCACGGGCTGGTGACCTCCCCACTGGGGCCCTCTTCACATTGCTGTGGGATATCAGCATAATCTTTTCCCCAGCTTTCTTCCTTCCAGACCCTGCTCCAGTGTTACCTCAACTTGAAGCCTTCCTGGCTGTTAGAATTTCTCACAGCAGATTGCCTCAGTCACTCATTAGTTCATCCCGTATCTACTGGCATCAACCTATGTTGTGCTTAGAAAAGACGTATCAAGGCCGGGCACGGTGGCTCATGCCTGTAATCCCAGCACTTTGTGAGGCCAAGGCAGGTGTATCACGAGATCAAGAGATCAAGACCATCCTGGCCAACATGGTGAAACTCGGTGTCTACTAAAAAAATACAAAAAAATTAGCCGTGCGTGGTAGTGAGCGCCAGTAGTTCCAGCAACTTGGGAGGCTGAGGTGGGAGAATCACTTGAACCCGGAGGTGGAGCTTGCAGTGAGCCGAGATTGTGCCACTGCACTCCAGCCTGGCGACAGAGCCAGAGGCTGGGCACTGTGGCTCATGCCTGTAATCCTAGCACTTTGGGAGACCAAGGCGGATGGATTGCCTGAGCTCAGGAGTTCAAGACCAGTCTGGGCAACATGGTGAAACTCCCGTCTGTACTAAAATACAAAAGAAATTAGCTGGGTATGGCGGCATCCGCCTGTAGTCCCAGCTACTTGGGAGGCTGAGGCAGGAGAATGGCTTGAACCCGGGAGGCAGAGGTTGCAGTGAGCCGAGATCACATCCCTGCATTCCAGCCTGGGTGACAGAGCAAGACTCCATCTCTAAAAAAATAAAAAGAAAAGAAGAAAAGAAAAGATATATCGAGTGAATAATGAATAAATGAGTGAATAAGGAAATGAATTTACAGATGGGGGAGTGAATTAATGAAGTTAAAAGCAAGTACATGGAAGAAAGCGTTTGTTTACCTGAGTCTGAAGAGCAGAGTTACTTAGGGGAAGGAGCCCTAAGTGGAGGCACTGGCGTTTGAGGTGGTCTGGCCTATACATTTGTAAAGAATGCTTGAGAAGTTTCTTGAGGGGCTCTGGGAGCTGAGGACCACATCAGAATTCTAGCTGAGAACAATTTGTTAGCTGTCACAGTGCAAACCATGGTGGTTGAACTCAAATGCCGCCCAGCAGATGACAGGGACACTTTCCACCTAGTTCAGGAACATAGGCTAAGGCACTTCAGGGAGTTTTTGTTTGTTTATTTGTTTTTAATTTTTTTGAGATAGGGCCTCACTCCATCACCCAGGCTGACTGCAGTGATGCGATCTTGACTCATTGCAGCCTGGAACTCCTGGGCTCAAGGGATTCTCCTACCTCAGCCTCCTGAGTAGCTGGGATCACAGGCTTGCCCCACTATGCCCGGCTAATTTTTAAATTTTTTTCTAGAGAGGGGGTCTCGCTTTGTTGCCCAGGCTGCTCTCAAACTCCTGGCCTCAAGTGGTCCTTCCACCTCGGCCTCCTAAAGTGCTCCGATTACAGGCATGAACCACCATGCCCAGGTGGGGAGTATTCTTATGTCCCCAAAATGCAGGATCTGCCTCCAGTTGATTTATCTTTAGTGAATAAGGATGAAAATGCCATCTATTTCCTGGAACATTCTCTTGGCCTTCAACCAAAAATGATTAAAACAGATCTTGAAGAAGAGCTAGTTAAGTGGGGCAAAATGGGAGCCTGTGGTCATGAAGAAGGCAGCGTCCTTGGGATACAGAGATGAGAGTATTGTGGGCCTACAGAAGAACTGTAGGAGCCCACAAGAAAGAAATAGCCCTAGTGAATGCGCTGACTGTTAATCTACATCTTCTACTGTTATCCAGGGTCTCACTCTGTTGTCCAGGCTGGAGTGCAATGGCACAATCACAGCTCACTGCAGCCTCAACTTCCCTGGCTCAGGTGATCCTCCCATCTTAGCCTCTCAGGTAGCTGGGACTACAGGCACACACCACCACGCCAGACTAATTTTTGTATTTTTTTTTTTTATAGAGATGGGGTCTTGCCATGTTGCACAGGCTAGTCTTGAACTCCTTGGATTACAGGAGTGAGTCACCGCGCCCAGCCTTAGTCCAGTTATTGTTTCAACCTATACCAAACAGTATAAAATTCTTATAGAAGCCAAAGCTTTCTCTTTTAATCATCATACTATTGAGTTATAGCTACAACTCCATGGAGTTAATATTGAGGAAAGTGGGGATTATAAAGCCAAGAGGGGGGAAGAAATCTTAAGAATAAAGGATATCAGCCGGGCACAGTGGCTCAAGCCTGTAATCCCAGCACTTTAGAGGCCAAGGCGGGCGGATCAACAGAGGTCAGGAGTTTGAGACCAGCCTGGCCAACACCGTGAAACCCCGTCTCTACTAAAAATACAAAAATTAGCCATGCATGGTGGCAGGCGCCTGTAATCCCAGCTACTCTGGAGGCTGAGGCAAGAGAATCGCTTGAACCTGGGAGGCGGAGGTTGCAGTGAGCTGAGATTGTGCCATTGCACTCCAGCCTGGGGGGACAAGAGCGAGACTTCATCTTACACACACACAAAAAAAGAATAAAGGATATCAGCTGGGCGTGGTGGCTCTGGTGGCTCACACCTGTAATCGAGGCACTTTGGGAGGCCAAGATGGGCAAATCACTTGAGGTCAGGAGTTTGAGACCAACGTGGCCAACATGGTGAAACCCCATCTCTACTAAAAATACAAAAAAATTAGCTGGGTGTGGTGATGTGTGCCTGTAATCCCAGCTACTCAGGAGGCTGAGACAGGAGAATCACTTGAACCCAGGAGGTGGAGATTGCAGTGAGTCAAGATCGCATCACTGTACTCCAGCCTGGGTGACAGAGCAAGACTCCATCTCAGAAAAAAAAGAATAAAGGATATCCCTGAAGCAACTGAGAAGGGAGGAGGCTCGATTATAGCAATCCTGTTGAGTGGGCTGCATTTTTATACTGGGCAGCTCTTTTTTTTTTTTTTTTTTTGAGCTGGAGTCTTGCTCTGTTGCCCAGGTTGGAGTGCAGTGGCGAGATCTTGGCTCACTGCAAGCTCCACCGCCTCCCGGGTTAACACCATTCTCCTGCCTCAGCCTCCCTAGAAGCTGGGACTACAGGCGCCTGCCACCACGCCTGGCTAATTTTTTTGTATTTTCAGTGGAGACAGGGTTTCACCGTGTCAGCCAGGAGGTCTCGATCTCCTGACCTTGTGATCCACCCACCTCGGCCTCCCAAAGTGCTGGAATTACAGGTATGAGCCACCGCGCCCGGTCCTGGGCAGCGCTTTAATATACCTGCTACCACGAAAGTTGGACAAGTGAAGAGATATTTTGCTGGCTTGATCTAGCACGTACAGTTGGAAATACTGAACTCCACTTACATGATGGAAGAGTTGACTTTGTCCACTGGTGTTCCCACAATAGTTTGAATGCAGGAGCAGGAGGTCTTGCAGGCACTTTTTCCATGAAAAGCATGCCCATATGATTAAAACTGTGCTGGTGGGGTGGTTTGCTGTGAACTCAGCACCAGATTTGAGATGGATAACCAACTGCAGTTAATCCCTGGGGTCAGTGGACTCCAAATTTCTTTTTATTTTTTTTTTCGAGATGGAGTCTCGCATCGTCGCCCATGCTAGAGAGCGGTGGCGTGATCTCAGCTCACTGCAAGCTCCACCTCCCAGGTTCGTGCCATTCTCCTGCCTCAGCTTCCCAACTAGCTGGGACTACAGGCGCTCGCCACCACGCCCGGCTAATTTTTTGGAGTTTTAGTAGACGGGTTTCACCGCGTTAGCCAAGATGGTCTCGATCGCCTGACCTCGTGATCTGCCCGCCTTGGCCTCCCAAAGTGCTGGAATTACAGGCGTGAGCCACCACGCCTGGCAAGAGACACTGTTTCTACAAAAAAAAAAATAAACAAAAAAATTAGCTGAGCATGGTGGTATGCACCCATAGTCCCAGCCACTCGGGAGGCTGAGGTAGGAGGATCACTTGGGCCCAGGGGGTTGAGGCTACAGTGTTCGCACCACTGCACTCCAGGCTAGTGTGCAGACTGGAGTGATGGAGTGAGACTCTGTCTCAAAAAAAAAAAAAGAAGAAGAAAAAAAGATGCAGTTCTACTCAGTGTCATCTGATTGCTACCCTGCAGAAGTGCAGCCCCAGAGTTGTGAGCTTCTGATATCCCAAAAGAAATGGAAACAGGTGGCCCCTGGATGAAGGAGGAGGTCAGGGGTGGCTGGAGGGCAGGTCCTGGGGAATGGAGGGGCTGGAAGAACACAGAGGGGGAAGGTGTGGCAGACACTATTATAATAGCTGACTGACCCATGTGTGCCATTCCCAATTCCCCTTTTCCCTGCTGCTTTCCACTGTGGAGGCTGGAAAAGAGAAACTACTTACCTTCTCAGCCTTTGTTGCAGTTAGGAGTGACCATGTGACACGGTTTTGGCCAATGACATCTAAGGAGTCTCATTAGATCTCATTGTGTGGGTCGGGG
>NW_012117288.1:486737-488476 GCF_000951035.1 Colobus angolensis palliatus
TTAGTAGAGACGGGGTTTCACCGTGTTAGCCAGGATGGTCTCGGCCTCCCAAAGTGCTGGGATTACAGGCTTGAGCCACCGCGCCCGGCCTCCTTTCTGTCTTAAATGCGGAGGGAGATGCAACCCCAGGAGCAGCATCAGCCGCACTGTAAACAAGAGGGAAACGCCAAGCGCATTACAGAGGACGTCAGCCCTGCCATCACTGGGCTGGGGAAACAATGCCAACCATGGCTGGTCTCCAGGTTCACAGGGATAGGGGAAATAAACCCTATTTGTCTAAGCCATTGTGATCTGTTTTCCTTTTTTTTTTTTTTCAGCCAAACACTTTACAGAAGAGGGATATTTGTTAAAATTCAGAAGGGGAGGGAAAAGGAGAGAGTGCGCAGGAAAGGTGGTGGGTAAATGTCAAATAATTTATTTGCAGGTGGGAGGGGCCTGAGCACGATTTTGTCACAATAGCAGATTGAGCACAGGCACAGCGCTTTATACTGATCAACGTGTTTGTAAAAAAATTTTGTAGGCCAGGCGCGGTGGTTCACTCCTGTAATCCCAGCACTTTGGGAGGCTGAGGCGGGCGGATCACAAGGTCAGGGGATCGAGACCATCCTGGCTAACAAGGTGAAACCCCGTCTCTACCAAAAATACAAAAATATTAGCCAGGCGTGGTGGCGGACGCATGTAGTCCCAGCTACTCCAGAGGCTGAAGCAGGAGAATCGCTTGAACTTGGGAGACGGAGGTTGCAGTGAGCTGAGATCGCTCACTTGAGATCGCGCCACTGCACTCCAGCCTGGGCGACAGAGCGAGACTCCGGCTCAAAAAACAAACAAACAAAACAAAACAAACATGTAGAGACGGAGGTCTCAAGATGTTGACCAGGCTAGTCTCGGACTCCTCACCTCAAGCCATCCTCAGGCCCAGGTCTCCCAAAGTGCTAGGATCAAGGCCTGAGTCACCGCGCCCAGCAGAACGCATTTAGTTCTCACTGCAACTTTCTGAGGCAGGCTGTGCTGTCATCTTCACCACACTGAGGGAACCGTGGCTTAGACAGGAAAAGCGCCAGCCAGCAGGTGGTCAGGCAGGATTTGAACTCAAGCACACGGTGCCCATCCAGTCCCGATGGACTCTGACTCCTCCGACAGCGGAGGGAGCGAGTCGTGTGGTGAACAATGAGTGTCTCAGGCTCCCGAGTATAAGATGGGGCGTCTGATGTGTCGCGGGGTCCTGCCTGGCCGTGTCCGGGTCTCCGGGAGGGCCGAGGCAGAGGACGACGATCCGGGGCAGGGTGGCCGGCACTGCTCTCCCCGAGGGCCGGGGCTGCGCGCTGCGCGGTCTGTGCGAGGGGTACGCCGGGCTCCGCCTCGCCTTCCCGCCCCGTCTCCCAGTCCTCCGCCCTGGCCCTGCCAAAGGGAGCCCGGCCCGGGTCCTCGGCTACCGGCGGGGATGGGGCGTCCTGCTGATGCCGCAGCACTGGCAGGGGACGGGGCGCGGAGGGAGTGGGCCGGCGCTGGCGCAGCCGCAGAACTGTGCCGGGGGGACTGTGACCCCGATAGCCCTCTCTGAGCCTTGGTTTCTTCCTCCGTAAAATGGGGCTTGAGTAGCGCCTCCGCGACGGGGAGGGGGGCTCGCAGAGACAGCCCGCCAGAGAGCCCAGGGCAGCGCGGGGAAGGCGCCTGCGGCTCCCTCCCAGGCCCATCCCACCGTCGACCGGCGGGGATGGGGCGTCCTGCTGATGCCGCAG
>NW_012117288.1:488736-496599 GCF_000951035.1 Colobus angolensis palliatus
GTCCAACTCCCTGGCCGCCCCTCCCCCGCCGCCTTCCGCCCGGGCCCCTGCTCGCATCTTGGCCTGCTGAGGCTGCGGGGCTCGGCCCGGCCTTCGAGAATCCCCCGGCGCCTTCCCGAGCCTTCTAGATGTATCTGGGCCGCCTCCTTTCTCCCTCCCATTCCTTCCAGCCCTTCATTCCCTCACTGCGGGCAGGCCCGCAGGCCCCGCGGAAACGTGGGGAAAGGTAGGTTGAAGGGGCTGTGTCCGATAATGGGCAGCCACACCCAGTAGGCCAGGCAGCTGCAGGAAAGAGGCTAAAGGAGTTGGAAGAGCTTCTGGGAACCCAGAAAAGGAATCAGGGAAGGCTGCCTGGAGGAGGCGACATTTAAGTTTGGACTAGAAGAGCAAGGCGGGTCAGACAATAATTCATGTATTTACCAAGCATTTATTGAGCACTTATTGTGTTCAAGACCCTGGGGTTGGGGCAGGAGGCAAGATAACTGTGTCCTCATGGGTTTTGCAGTAGGGAAAACAGTGGAGGCAACCAACTCACAAACTGCTGGAGCTGAGACCACCAGAGGGGACAATAGAATGTTAGTTCCATCTGATCAATGAGACCGGAGAGGGCTGGGATGAAATGACTTGCCCACAGTCACAAGTGGTAGAACTGGGATTCGAACCTGTGCTACATGTAACATGAGCCCCTAACCACAGGAGTCTCTGGCTTTTCAAAGCAAACACGCTGCTGTACACAGGAGCAGCTGCCAGCCTGCCGTGCAGCAGCCAAAGCCATGCTGCAGGCCCCACCGGGGGCAGGTGCTGGCAGAGGGGACAGCCAGCCATTGGTGGGAGACCTTGCCCTGGGGAGAGGCAGCAGCGGAAATTGCTGTGGGATGGTGGAGGCTGTGGTGGCCATGATGTGGTTGCTTCAGGGGCCCTGTGGTTCCAACCGGGGCACTGTGCCTGCCTCCTGTGGCTTCTTTACCCACAGAGAACCCTCACTGGGGCCATGTCCTGCTTCCTGGAGCTGAGATTGAGTCTGGGAGCCTAGGTGGAACCCTTCTCACTCTCTGGGGAACCCCCACTCTTTATCTCCTGGGAGGCTGGGCTAGCATTTCTGCCTTATAGAAGAGGAAACCAGGGTCAGAAAGGCATGATGGCTGGTCCAGGGCCACACAGCAGAAGGGCTGTGCCTGCTCAATCACTGCAGATATGCGGCTCTTTTCTTGATACTCCATCCATTCATTCATTCACTGTAACACGTGCACATATCCTCTGGGTACTGACTATTCCCTTGCACAGCAACCTGAAGCCTTCCAGCTAAGCTTGAGCACCTGAGGACCAGTGACTCTGCCTGGGGGCTTCATCCAGCAGCTGCAGCCTGCTGGCACCTGCCCCAGAAGGCCGCCGTAGTGCTAGAGTAGGCTGTAAAGTGCTATCCCACCAGTAGCCTTGATGTACGACTGACCTGGTGAGAGTTAGTGATAAACAGTTCCGCATCATCACCTAAGGTTCTCCAGCTGTCCATAGTGTTATGTGCTAATTCCCATACCCTTTATTGGCTTCTTCCCTTTCCTGTGTCATTTCCCTGACAACCTACATGTGATTCTTGGGATCGCATTTAAACCAAAAACCTTGCACTGGAATTTTTGTTCCAGACTGGGCTTCTGAGGGTAGCAAACGAAGACATTCATTTATTCAGTCTTCAAACACGATTGACATAATCTGAGCCCGCCCCATGCTAGGCTCTGGGGATGTGGGCAAGATTCATAGGCGTTTCCTGGCCTCCAGAGCCCTTTGCTTGGTGGGAGAGGCAGGAACAGCTTCTGATGATTCTAACCCAGTGTGGTTAATGACATTATCACATCATCTCCAGGGAGAGTGACCCCTTCTGCCTGGGAGGTCAAGCAGCTTCTCCAAAGATGTTCCCCTCCAGCTTGGCTTTGAAGGATGAGGAGGCGTTCCCCAGCGGGACCAGGGGGCTAAGGAAATGGCATTATTGGCAAAGAGAACAGCACGTGCAGACCAGGAGCAGAAGCAAGGAGGGGGCCGACAGATGGTGGCACTAGGGATGTTGGCAGGGTCAGACCGTGCCAGACTTGAAGGCCAGGGGAGACCCTAGGACTGTGGCATGGTCATGGGAAATCACTGAAAGTTTTGGAGCAAGGGCAGGATTTGATTTTAGGAAATGCACTTTCTCTGGAAAGATCTACAGGTTTAAGACCTTCCTTCCTTATTGTAACTCCCAGCAAGTCAAGGGAGGCCACCCTGGTGCAGCTGAACTGCAGCATCGCTGTATGTGGAGCTCTTATTAACACTTCATTCACTGGGTCTTCACACCCTTGAGTGAGGCATCCTTTTTAGTAACCTCTTTTTATAAGTGGGGAAACTGATGCAGGAACTCAATCAAGGTCCCATAGCTAGGAAGCAGGGGCATTGGGATTAGAATCCATGTTTCTTGGACAGGCACGTTGGCTCACGCTTGTAAATCTCAGCACTTTGGGAGGCCGAGGTGAGCGGATCACCTGAAGTCAGGAGTTCGAGACTGGCCTGACTAAGATGGCAAACCCTATCTCTACTAAACAAACGAAAATTAGCCAGGCCTGGTGGCACATGGCTGTAATCCAAGCTACTCGGGAGGCTGAAGCAGGAGAATTGCTTGAACCCAGGAGGCAGAGGTTGCAGTGAGCCGAGATCGTGCCACTGCATCTAGCCTGGGCAACAGAGCAAGATTCCGTCTTAAAAAAAAAAAAAAAGGCTGGGTGCAGTGGCTCACGCCTGTAATCCCAGCACTTTGGGAGGCCGAGGCGGGCAGATCACACGAGGTCAGGAGATTGAGACCATCCTGGCTAACACGGTGAAACCCCATCTCTACTAAAAATACAAAAAATTAGCTGTGCGTGGTGGCGGGCGCCTGTAGTCACAGCTACTCGGGAGGCTGAGGCAGGAGAATGGTATGAACCCAGGAGGTGGAGCTTTCTGTGAGCTGAGATCACGCCACTGCACTCTCCGGGGACAGAGCGAGACTCCATCTAAAACAAACACACAAACAAAAAAACAAGAAGAAGAAGAAGCTGTGTTTCTTTGGCTTTAAGCCCATCCTCTACGTTGCCCCACTGCCATGGTTTTCAGAGGCTGGAGGGCTCCAGGAACCACCTTCTCTCCCCAGCACAGCCCTGGGGGTGGGTGGGTGGGCAGAGAAGGGACAAGCAGCCCAAGTCACAGCCAGGGACGGAGACAGCGTGGCTTCTTTAGGAGAAATGAAGAAGCAGGAGTGTTATTCTTGGCCAGGATGGGAAACGGGTTGGAATCTTGGCTCCTATGCTCACTAGCCATGTGGTCTGTGGCAAGCCACATCCTCTCTCTGTGTCTTGACTTACCCATCTGTAAAATGGTGACTCCTCATAACCCCCACCTCATAGGGCTGTTGTGAAGATTGCACGTACTGAAGACTCAAATTCTCAGTCCACTGCCAGGCACGTAGGAAGAACTCTTAGAATGTTGTTTTATAGCCCCCATTTCGGAGTGGGTGGGCAGGAGCACAGACTCTGGGCTCCAATCCCCAAACTGCCATCTACTAGTCCGTTTGTGAGCTGGCTGGTAAATTCACCTCCCTGTGCCTCAATTTCTTCATCAGTAAAATGGGATAATAATGGTGCCTTCCTAGTTGGGTTGTTGTGAAGGGTAAATGAGATGCTACGTGGAAGTGCAGAGGAGAAGGGCTACCATAAGGGGCTCCATGTGGGTGCTGCTATTATTATTGGGTACCTAATGCATGCTATGTGCCTGCATAGAGGAGTTGACCTTTGAGACCTGATTGTTCATGGCTGTTTCACAGATGTCGAAGTGGAGGCTCAGCAGGGTTGGAGGTTACCGGAGTCTCCCAGCTAGTAAGGGTGGTGTCGGGACTGAAACCCCAGCCAGGCTGACTCAGACATCCCTGGGGCCTGCGCCTAGCAGGGCAACTGTGACTCAAGTTTGCAGGAAGAGGAGGAGGAGGGTGGGGTAAATGGGTGCTTGAGGGAAGCCACAACCTCTATTCCCTCAGAAATGAAAGTGCTTGGTGAGGTTTGAGGTGTCTGAGCCGAAGAGCAGCCAGTGACAGGCCTGGGGATCATCTGACACAGCCCACTTGACAAGGCCTTGGAAACTTTTGGTCTCTGCAGCAGCAACCGGATTTCAGCCTGGGCTTCGGACACCTCAGCCTGGGTACAGATGTGACTTGGGTACAGTCCTTCCCTGGGAGTGGAGGGGATGCCCAGGCTGGCACAGGAGTCTCGGGTCCTCTCTGACTCTACCCCAATCTGCTGTGTGATTTTGGGCCCAGGCAGGGACCCCTCTGGGCTCTGTTACTAGAGGAAAGACAAGTGGCTGGGACAGATGGGTCCCCAGCCTTCCTTGCCTGGAGGTCTGCGAGTTGGAGGGCTCTGGGGTAAAGCCAGAGCCAAGCCAGGGGAGAGCCTAGGCCACCTGGGCTCATGTCTGGTGAACAGGGTACCCTCTAGCCAAAGCAGGGGTAAGGCAAGGCACATGCCCCTCATATGGGAGCTGGGACTGACCCCCTCTCTCAGCCCTGCACACCTCGAGCACATGGCCTTGGCCCATCTGCCCTGTGGGTGGACACTTTCCAGCCCTGGGTCCTGGACTCCACCAATCAGCAGGAACCTAGACTCCTGAGGGGTGCAGCCTGGATGGGAGGTCAGGGAACTGGGTTCCTGAGCACATCTCTGGGCCATTCTTCTCTCCATTGGTTTCCCAGATGTGGACTGAGCACACACTGTGAGTCAGCCCTGAGCTAGGTTCTAGGGATGCTACTGTCAACAAGACAGATGAAGGTTCCTGCCCTCATGGAGGGGAGGGAGACAATAAGCAAATAAATAAATTAATGATGTAATGTCAGCCAGGGAGCGATGCTGCTAAGCAGGGCGGGGGTGGGGAGTGACGCTGGCTGGTGTTGGGGAGGCACTGTTGTAGTGGTCAGGAAGACTGCTCTGAGAGGCAGACTGCGGGAAGGACGAGGGACATCTAGATGTCTGAGGGAAGGGCTATTTGGGCAGAGGGAACAGCACAGGGCTCAGTGTGTGTGTGTGGGGGGCGAGGTTGTAGGGGGCTCCGTGTGCAAGGGTGCCAGTGGGGAAAGGGGGCAGGCTGTGAGTGGACAGGGCTATAGACTTCATTCTAACTGTGACACAAAGGACTTGCAGGGTTTGGGAGGGGGACATGATCTCATTTGGTCTTCCCAATAACCCCCTGCCAGAAAGAGACAGAGCTCCAAATTGCAGTGAGGAAGCTGAGGCTCAGAGGACATCCCAGCACATGTCTGGGTTGTCATATCATCATTGGAGGAGCTGGGACTCAAACCCAACTCTGGAAACTTTTGTCTTCAGCTCCGTGATAACATGGTGTGAGGTGCCGGGTGCAGCTCCCAACTCCTCCCCGCCAAACCACCACGCTCTGTCAGCCTGTGGTCTACAGAGTGACTTCCAGCAGGGATGCCTTGCCTTCTTTTTTTTTTTTTTGAGACAGGGTGTTGCTCCATTGCCCAGGCTGAAGTGCAGTGGTGCCATGATAACTCACTGCAGCCTCAACCTCCTGGGCTTAACTGATCCTCCCACCTCAGCCTCTCAAGTAGCTGAGGTTACAGGTGCACACGAACACGTCTGGCTAATTAAAGAACAATTTTTTCCTTTTTTTGTAGAGATGGGATCTCATTGGGTTGCCCAGGCTGGTCTGAAACTCCTGTCCTCAAGTGATCCCCCCATCTCAGACTCCCCAAGTGCTAAGATTGACCCACTACTCCCATCGGGGATGCCTCGTCTTTTATCCCTTTACTCTACAAATAATGTGCTTAGGCTTTGCTCTCTGTGGCCAGAACCTTGCAGGGGTGAGAGACACAGGTAAATGAGAGCTGGTCCCAGCCCTCCCTCAGAAAGCTGCTGGACCACAGGGTGGCAAAACAAGCCGTCTGTCACATCCAGGAGCAGGTGCTATGAGGATAAGCAGCCAGAGAAGACCCCTAACTTGATCTGTGGCCATCAGAGAAGGCACCCAAGGCAGGATGCCTCCCTGAATCCTAAAGCCAATTAGCAGTCAGCCAGGAGAGCTGCTAGAGGGTGTCTATAGGGGAGTGGAGAGGATGTTCCAGGCAGAGGGAACAGCAGACTGGAAGGCTCAGAGGTGAATCTGAGCAGGCAGTCTCAGGGACCCCAGGCAGTTGGTGAAGCTGCAGTGCTCAGGGGAGGTGTGCCGACAGGTAAGCTGTCAGGGCCAGGTCCCTGGGGGCTGGCTTGTCCTTTCTGCCATTGTCTGAGTGAGTGGGTGACTGGTATCTAGTGGCCCAGATGAAGATAATGGAGATACAATTGTGTTCTTCTTTCTGCTCAGTGCCTCTCAGTTAAGCACATTTGCAAAAATTAATAACAGCATATGCTTTTACATCCTCCACTTAAATTTCCTTTGGAGTAAAGAAAGTAATGGAGGGAAAGGAAGAACAGCAGGAAGGAGTGAGAGAGGGAGAGAGGGAGGGGAGAAAGAAACAAATGAAGGAAAATAATTCGGGGGAAAAATTGTCCTTTTCTGGGCTAAGATAGCCCCAGCCTTTGCATTTTCTCACCCACTGAGTCACCAGCCTCCTGCCCTCTTTCAGGACTGTACATCTTGGCCTCTTACCTACTGTGTCTGCGTCAGCCTCCCTCACAGCCTGATGGCCCCTGCGGCAGCCCCATCCCAGTTGTAGGGGCTAAGAAAACTACAGTTGCATGAAAGAGCAGAAGTGAGTGGGAAGCAGAAGTGGCGGGGAGAACCAGCCTGGAGAGGTGTTCCGAGATCTCTAGACCAGCCAGTGGATCCTGATGCCTCCCATGGTCAGCCTTGTCTAGAGCCCCTACCAGCATGGAGGCCAGCCCTCCTGGCATTCTAATGACACTGAGCTATGAGTTATGTGTGCCAAGTCTGTGCTGGGTTTTGTACCAAGTGCTTTCCATTCATCCGTTCAGGGTAGTGAAGCGGGTAGCTCCAGGCTCAGAGAGGAACAGGGACTTGTCCCAGGTAACACAGCTGGAAAGTGGCTGAGTCTGGATTCAAACCCAGACTTCCTTGTCTCTAGGACCTGTATTTTCAACCACTGCCTATGCCTCTATAAGGAGCCAGCTTATGGCTGTGTTCACACAAAGAGAAAAACATCCAAATGGGAAGGTTGGAGAATTCAAACAATCTTCCCACATGTCAGACAGTCCTGTTTCCCTCTCCCTTCAAAGAAAGTCCTGGATTATATTGAAACAGGGTCTTACTCTGTTACTCAAGCTGGAGTGCAGTGGTATGATCACAGCTCACTGCAGCCTTGATGTCCCTGTCTCCCTGACCTCAGGGGATCCTCCCACCTCAGCCTCCTGAGTAACTGTGACTATCCCTAGTAGCTGAGACTATAGGTATGCACCATGCCATCACCCCTCACTAATCATTTTACTTTTTGTAAAGACAGGTTTTTTTCGCTATATTACTCTGGCCGGTCTTGAACTCCCAGGCTTGAGTGATCCACCGACTCCCAAAGTGTTGGGATTACAGGCATGAGCCACTGCACCTGGCCTGACATCTCAGTCTTGATTTGTACCTTTTGCCCAAAATGATCGAGTGTAATGCAGGCCAGAAGTGGTCAGGGGGCAGGGACAGTCCCCAGCATGGTGGCAAGTCTTCTTTCTGCAACATTTTTAGAATACAAGCATGCTATTCCACATAAAACATGATTGGGAGGGCACTGGATGAATACAACTAAGATTTAAGTATTATTTCAACAAATATATACAAAGAGCTAAATCAGTATCAGGAAGTAGTAGAGAAGCACTCAGAACAGGTACAGATCTCCACAGCTGTAAGAGTCTTGTT
>NW_012117288.1:497181-502645 GCF_000951035.1 Colobus angolensis palliatus
GGTTAGCCAGGATGGTCTCGATCTCCTGACCTCGTGATCCGCCCGTCTCGGCCTCCCAAAGTGCTGGGATTACAGGCTTGAGCCACCGCGCCCGGCTTGAGACGGATTCTTGCTCTGTTGCCTAGGCTGGAGCGCAGTGGCGCGATCTCGGCTCGCTGTAACCTCTGCCTCCTGGGTTTAAGTGGTTCTCCTGCCTCAGCCCCCCAAGTAGCTTGCATTAAGGAGCACGTATACAAAGCAAGGGAAGAGTCCCTGGAGAGATCCCAGCCCATAGGGTCAGTGCCTCATTCCCACATAATATAAAAAGCAGCCTGGGACAGGTGCCCACCACCACACCTGGCTAATTTTTGTATTTTTTAGTAGAGATGGGGTTTCACCAAATTGGCCAGGCTGGTCTCAAACTCCTGACCTGGTGATCCACCCGCCTCAGCCTCCCAAACTGCTGGGATTACAGGCATGAGCCACCACACCCGGCCACATTCTTTTTTTTTTTTTTTTGAGGCGGAGTCTCGTTCTGTTGCCCAAACTGGAGTGCAGTGGCACGATCTCAGCTCACTGCAATCTCGAGCTCCCGGGTACAAGCAATTCTCCTGCCTCAGCCTCCCAAGTAGCTGAGATTACAGGCGCCCACCACCATGCCCAGCTAATTTTTGTATTTTTTTAAGTAGAGATGGGGTTTCACCATGTTGGTCAGGCTGGACTCAAACTCCTGACCTCATGATCCGCCCACCTCAGCCTCCCAAAATGCTAGGATTACAGGCATGAGCCACTGTGCTCGGTCAGCTGTTTATTGATTTTGAGTATGTTATTGATTTTGTGAATGGAGAAAGGATGGGTCATCGGGTACGGTTCTTTGATCTGGAGCAAAAGAAATGGATTCTGATTCACCAAAGGGGAAAAAAGAGCAGGGTAGATTTAGTGGAAAGAAGTGGAGTAGCTCAGAGAATCAAAGGCAAGCCAGCACGGTGGCTCACACCTATAATCCCAAATACTTGGGAGGCTGAGGTGGGAGGATCACTTGAGCCCAGGAGTTTGAGGCTGCAGTGAGCCATGATCACGCCACGGCACTCCAGCCTGGGTAACAGAACAAGACTGTCTCAAAACAAATAAACAAAACAAAACAAAGGCCAGGCTTGGACAGGCCACCACCCAAGGTAGCTCCAGGATCTCAGAAATGAGAATTAACAGGCAAGTTTTTTGTTTGTTTGTTTTTTCTTTTCTTTTTTTTTTTTTTTTTTTTTGTTGAGATGGGGTCTCGCTCTGTCGCCCGGGCTGCAGTGCAGTGGCCAGATCTCAGCTCACTGCAAGCTCCGCCTCCCGGGTTCCCCCCATTCTCCTGCCTCAGCCTCCCGAGTAGCTGGGACTACAGGCGCTCGCCACCTCCCCCGGCTAGTTTTTTGTAGTTTTTAGTAGAGACGGGGTTTCACCGTATTAGCCAGGATGGTCTCGATCTCCTGACCTCGTGATCTGCCCATCTCGGCCTCCCAAAGTGCTGGGATTACAGGCTTGAGCCACCGCGCCGGGCCTTTTGTTTGTTTTTTGAGGTGGAGTCTCCCTCTGTCACCCAGGCTGGAGTATAGTGGTGCGATCTTGGCTCACTGCAACCTCTGCCTCCCACGTTCGAGGGATTCTCCTTCCTCAGCCTCCTGAGAAGCTGGGACTACAGGCGTGCACCACCATGCCCTGCTAATTTTAGTATTTTTAGTAGAGACAGGGTTTCATGATGTTTGCCAAGCTGGTCTTGAACTCCTGACCTCAGGTGATCCGCCTGCCTCAGTCTCCCAAAGTGCTGGGATTACAGGCATGAGTTACTGTGCCCGACCAACAGGCAAGTTTTTGAAGGCAACACTGCTGTGGGTGGTCCACAGGGTGGATAGATGCTGGGCAGTTAATTCAACGGAGGACCTCTCCAGGTGGCTAGGGTGTTGGCTGACAACATGCAAATCCCCAGAGCTCTCACCTGTGGCTGGCATGTGAAACCCCACTGAACATGAAGCAATTTTGTTCTTTAAATCCTACCTTTGGATCTGAGAACCAAATATAGGTTGAGATACCTGGCCTACCAGTAACCTTTAGTCTAGACTATGGAATTTCCCTTTTAGGAATTTATCCTGCAGATAAATTTGCGCAGGAATGCAAAAATGTATATGAGAAACAGAATGCAGGGTATAATGTACTTCATCTGCTGGGGACTGGTTAAATATAGGAAGGCTTTAAGAATGAGGTTGGAGGCTGGGCGTGGTGACTCATGCCTGTAATCCCAGCACTTTGGGAGGCTAAGGCGGGTGGATCACCTGAGGTCAGGAGTTCAAGACCAGCCTGGCCAATATGGTGAAACCCAGTCTCTACTAAAAATACAAAAAAATTAGCTGGGCATGGTGGTGCATGCCTGTAATCCCAGCTACTGGGGAGCCTGAGACAGGAGAATTGCTTGAACCCAGGAGGGGTAAGTTGCAGTGAGCTGACATCGTGCCACTGCACTCCAGTCTGGGCAACAGAGTGAGACTCCATCTCAAAACAAATAAACAAACAAACAAACAAACAGAATAAGGCAGTTCTCTCTTTTTTAATTAAAAATGTTTATTCTGAAAGATGCTACTACAAAGTTTACAAACTCAAATGCTTATTCAAACTAAGTTTACAGAAAACTTAGAAAACAGGTTGAACTGAAACCTGTAGATCATTTTATAATATTCATGAGCAACATTTTTTTTAAAGACAAAGGCTATTGTTTTAATATAATTTAAGAGCTTTAATATGATCCCCCTTTAGTGCTTTTAATTGTCACATGGCTGTAAACCAAAGATGCCCCCAAATTTTAAATGATCACTGATACTACTTGAGCAGAAGTTCTCAGGTGTCAGTACTTTTAATGTTGTGTACATCAAATTACAGTACAAAGACGACTATAAACAAGATGCAGCCCTCAGTTTCCATGAACAGCACACTATTACAGTAAACCGAGTTTATATTCCACCATCAAGTGTGACTCTCCCATGACTTCACTTTGTGATGGATCATTAAGAATATCCTCAAATCCAATAGTCTCATCATTACCCCTCAAAATATCCAATGAAAGATTTGAGCTTGAAAGAAATGGAAGACGCTGAACCTGCTGCACTGCCTTGAATTCCATCTGTAATTTTAGTGGAGCAAATAGACCCTGAATGTTTCTCAGTGTGGAAAAATTCATTTTATCTTGGTTGAGCTGGAAATTTTTTTCTGATAATTCAAGAGGATGACTAGGCAAAAGTTCATTTTTCACACAAGAAAAACCTTTCCGAAGAAGATCATGACTTTCAAAAGGTCCACTTGCTGAAAGTTCAGTAACTGGAATCCTGTCCTTTAGCTCAGATCCAAGTCCCCTGGCATTCATCTTCAGCAGCTCTGCGAACAGCCTCTCTGCCCAGTTACCCTCACTCGACCCCCGGCAGTTCTCTTTTGATGGATGTGCAGCAATCTCCAAGCGTTACACTGCCAATGATAAAAGCGCGAGGCTGTGTGTGGAGGGAGTTACTGTTTGCATGTGTGGGGGTGAAGGAGATACATACAATAAGATTGTGTCAAAATCTCTGTTACATTGTCACTGTGATTGCCTTTAGGGAGGGGGCCTGCAAATCAGGGGAAACAGCAGGAGAGACTTGTTTTTCATTGTATGTCCTTACGCACTCATTGAACTTTTTTTCTGTGCGTGTTTTTTTTCTTTTTCTTCGAGATGGAGTATTGCTCTGTCACCCAGGCTGGAGTGCAGTGATGCGTTGTCAGCTCACTGCAACCTCCACCTCCCGGGTTCAAGCCATTCTCCTGCCTCAGCCTCCTGAATAGCTGAGATTACAGGCATGTGCCACCGTGTCTGGCTAATTTTTGTATTTTTTTGTAGAGATGGGGTTTCCCTATGTTGCCCAGGCTGGTTAAATGCTACTCTTTTGAGCAGACTTCTTTGTATTACAGTTTGAAGTGGTTATGTTTTAACTCTCAAACCAAGCTGAAAGTTTTTTTT
Source organism: Colobus angolensis palliatus (assembly GCF_000951035.1). Classification (NCBI taxonomy): domain Eukaryota; kingdom Metazoa; phylum Chordata; class Mammalia; order Primates; family Cercopithecidae; genus Colobus; species Colobus angolensis. Next base: position 501,182 of record NW_012117288.1, read on the forward strand.
TTTTTTTTTTTTTTTGAGGCAGAGTCTCGCTCTGTCGCCCAGGCTGGAGTGCAGTGGTGCGATCTCGGCTCACTGCAACCTCCACCTCCCGGGTTCAAGCCATTCTCCTGCCTCAGCCTCCTGAATAGCTGAGATTACAGGCATGTGCCACCGTGTCTGGCTAATTTTTGTATTTTTTTGTAGAGATGGGGTTTCCCTATGTTGCCCAGGCTGGTTAAATGCTACTCTTTTGAGCAGACTTCTTTGTATTACAGTTTGAAGTGGTTATGTTTTAACTCTCAAACCAAGCTGAAAGTTTTTTTTTTGTTTTTTTTTTTTGAGGCAGAGTCTCGCTCTGTCGCCCAGGCTGGAGTGCAGTGGCCGGATCTCAGCTCACTGCAAGCTCCGCCTCCCGGGTTTACGCCATTCTCCTGCCTCAGCCTCCCGAGTAGCTGGGACTACAGGCGCCCACCACCTCGCCCGGCTAGTTTTTTGTATTTTTTAGTAGAGACGGGGTTTCACCGTGTTAGCCAGGATGGTCTCAATCTCCTGACCTCGTGATCCGCCCATCTCGGCCTCCCAAAGTGCTGGGATTACAGGCTTGAGCCACCGCGCCCGGCCCAAGCTGAAAGTTTTAAGTGTGTGAAACTTGTCTGTAAATTTTCTGAAGAAGCGAGCACAATGCCCTTCTGAGGCAGGAGAGGGGCTACAGCTTTCTCAGACCACACCAAGAGTCTGTTGTAGAAAGGTGCTGTGCACATTTCCAAAGAAGGGGCGCTCTGAGAGGACAGCAGAGAATAGTGGATAGATGCTGGTCCCCAGCTCTGACTGACATGTGAAAATCTCAGCCTATCAGCTGGGCCACCAGCTATTGCCCCTCTCTGCACCTTAGTTTACTTTGCTCATCTGTTAAACAGTGATAAGTGTGCCTGTCCTACCCTGTTGCAAGGATCTGTCAAGAAACAAGCCAAGACCGGGTGCCGTGGCTCACACCTGTAATCTTAGCACTTTGGGAGGCCGAAGCAGGTGGATCACTTGAGGTCAGGAATTCAAGACCAGTCTGGCCAACATGGTAAAACCATGTCTACTAAAAATACAAAAATTAGCTGGGCATGGTGGCCTGCACCTGTAATTTCAGGTACTATGGAGGCTGAGGCAGGAGAATCACTTGAACCTGGGAGGTGGAGGTTGCAGTGAGCCGAGATCTCACCACTGCACTCCAGCCTGGGTGACAGAAAACAAAAAAGACATGAAGCCAAGGTTGTGTCTGTTTACTAAAACAATGCATGTGAAATGTTTAATCCAAGTAGTCGCTATTTCTTTTCTTTGGTGGCGGGGGGCTGTTGTTTGGTTTTTGTTGTTGTGTTTTTGTATTTTGTTTGTTTGGTTTTTCTTTTTTTTTTTTGAGTCGGAGTCTTGCTCTATCGCCCAGGCTGGAGTCCAGTAGTGTGATCTCGGCTCACTGTAAGCTCCGCCTCCTGGGTT
>NW_012117288.1:503298-511222 GCF_000951035.1 Colobus angolensis palliatus
CTGAGATCCGGCCACTGCACTCCAGCCTGGGCGACAGAGCGAGACTCCGTCTCAAAAAAAAAAAAGAGTGCTGGGATTACAAGCGCGAGCCACCATGACCGGCTGGTTTGTTTCTGAGACAAGGTCTCACTACTGGACCCAAGTGATTCTCCCACCTGTCTCCCAAAGTGCTGGGATTACAGGTGTGAACCACCAGGCTCAGCCTATGATAACTATTTCAAGTCAGAATTTGACAAGTTGAAGAAAACTTTTTTTTGTTTTTGAGACGGAGTCTTGCTCTGTTGCCCAGGCTGGAGTGCAGTGGCATGATCTTGGCTCACTCCAACTTCCACGTCCTGGGTTCATGGGATTCTCCTGCCTCAGCTTCCCGAGTAGCTGGGATTATAGGCGTGCACCACCATGCCTGGCTAATTTTTGTATTTTTAGTGGAGATGGGGTTTCACCACATTGGCCAGGCTGGTCTCAAACTCCTGACCTCAAGTGATCCCTCCACCTTGGTCAGCCTCCCAAAGTACTGAGATTGGGATTACAGGTGTGAGTCACTGTGTCCAGTCAAAAGCATTTTTTTTTTCTTTTGAGAAGGAGTCTCACCCTGTCCCCCAGGCTGGAGCGCAATGGTGTGATCTTGGCTCACTGCAACCCCTGCCTCCTGGGTTCAAGCGATTCTCCTGCCTCAGCCTCCTGAGTAGCTGGGATTACAGGTGTGTGCCACCACGCCCAGGTAATTTTTTATATCTTTAGTAGAGACGGGTTTTCACAATGTTGGCCAGGCTGGTCTCGAACTCCTGACCTTGTGATCCATCCACCTCGGCCTCTCAAAGTGCTGGGATTACAGGCGTAAGCCACTGCGACCGGCCCGAAAACATTTTTTAAATGGCCCATCTTGTTTGGAATCTTCACCACTTTGGGAAAAAAACCTAAAAATTAATGGAACAGAAATGTGCCATAAGATCAGAGACTAGATATTGAGCGGATGCTATTTTTATAGTTACACATCATGCTCTAGGGAGAAAAAATGATAAGGGTCATTGAAGCAGAATGATCAGTTTATTAATTGATTTAATGAAGACTGAAAGTATGAAAGTTTGGAACTATCAAAAAAGCTAAATGGAAACCATTTGAAAATGGGGTTAATCTTAGCACTCTGGGAGGCTGAGGCAGGAGAATAACCTGAGGTCAGGAGTTCGAGACCAGCCTGACCAACATGGTGAAATCCTATCTCCACTAAAAATACAAAATTAGCTGGGTGTGGTGGCGCATGCCTGTAATCTCAGCTACTTAGGAGGCTGAGGCAGGAGAATCGCTTGAACTCGGGAGGCAGAGGTTGCAGTGAGCCAAGATTGAGCCACTGCACTCCAGCCTGGGCTGGAGTCTCTTTTGAAACTTGGTCTCAAAAAACAAAACAAACCAAACCAAAAAACTCCACAAAAAAACCCCAGAAAATGGTGTTACTATCAGGAATCTGGATACTGACTAATGAAAATGCAGGTGGACTGGGTGAAGGAGAAAAGGGAATTCATTAGTGTGGTAGGTACTCCTGGTCACCTGCCAGCATTTGTTCTTCTCCCAACTCCAGGAGTGAGCCCTGATTTGACTAAGCCAATTACCCTTAATTCCCCACATCACGCTCCCATGATCCAAGTTCTTCCATTCAGAGCTAGTTTGCTGAGCTAGGAGAAAGAGATGCTCTCTGTTTTTATGCTGTTGTTGTTGTTTTTCCTTCCTTCCTCCTTTCCTCCCTCCCTCCCTCCCTCCCTCCCTCCCTTCCTTCCTTCCTTCCTTCCTTCTTTCTTTCTTTCCTTCTTTCTTTCTTTTCTTTTCTGAGATGGAGTCTCTCTCTGTCATCCAGGCTATAATGCAATGCTGCGATCTCGGCTCACTGCAACCTCCACCTCCCGGGTTCAAGCGATTCTCCTGCCTCAGTCTCCCAAGCAGCTGGCACTATAGGCACGCGCCACCACACCTGGCTGATTGTTGTATTTTTAGTAGAGATGGGGTTTCACCATATTGGCCAGGCTGGTGTCAAACTCCTGACCTCGTGATCTGCCTGCCTTAGCCACCCAAAGTGCTGGGATTATGGGCATGAACCACTGCACCCAGCCTGCTGTTTTCCATCGCGTGACCACAGATCTGAGGCATGGATGTGCCACAGCCAATTTGCAGCTAGTCAAGACACCAGCTGAGGAAAATGGCCACATGTCCAAGAGGCATACGTCAAAGAATGGGGCTAGAGCCTTGATCGCACTGCACTTAAACCCTAGCTCTGGAAATTTTGGTTAAATGAGCCAATTGATTTCAATTATCATTTAAGCCAACCTGAGTGGGGTTTTTCTTTTTCTTTCTTTCTTTCTTTCTTTTTTTTTCTTTTTCCTTTTTTTTTTTGAGGCAGGGTCTTGCTCTGTTGTGCAGGCTGGATGGAGTACAGTGGTACAATCACGGCTCATTGCAGCCTCAACCTGCTAGGCTTAAGGGATCCTCCTGCCTCAGCCTCCTGAGTAGCTGGGACTACAGGTGAGCACCACCACATCCAACTAATTAAAGCAAATTTTTTTTTTTCGTAGAGACGAGGTCCCACTGTGTTGCCCAGGCTGGCCTCCTACTCCTGAGCTCAAGTGATCCTCCTGTGCGGAGCACCAAAAGTGCTAGGATTATAGGTATGAGCCACCTCACCTGGCCTGGGTTGGGTTTTTTTTCTTTTTTTTGAGAAGGAGTCTCACTCTGTTGCCAGGTTGGAGTGCAGTGGTGCAATCTGGGCTCACTACAACCTCTGACTCCCTGGTTCAAGCAATTCTCCTGCCTCAGCATCCCGAGTAGCTGGGATTACAGGCATGCGCCAACATGACCAGCTAATTTTTGGTATTTTTAGTAGAGATAGCGTTTCACCATTTTGGCGAGGATGGTCTCGATCTCCTGACCTCCTGATCCGCCTGCCTTGGCCTCCCAGAGTGCTGGGATTACAAGCGTGAGCCACCACGCCCGGCATTTTTTTTTTTTTTGAGAAAAAGTTTTGCTTTCATTCCTCAGGCTGTGGTGCAGTGGCATGATCTCAGCTCACTGCAGCCTCTGCCTCCCAGGATTCAAGCGATTCTCCCGTATCAAGTAGCTGGGATTATAGATGCATGCCACCACACCCGGCTAATTTTGTATCTTTAGTCGAGATGGGGTTTCACCATATTGGCCAGGCTGGTTTCAAACTCCTGACCTCAGGTGATCCGCCTGCCTCAGCCTCCCAAAGTGCTGGGATTACAGACATGAACCACCACATCCCAGCCCCTAGAATCTTCTTTTTTCAATGGTTTCGTAGAAGTCCTGGGCTTGGCTTGAGATTCATTGGTCTGCCACGAGTCAGGTGCCCATTCCTGAACCAGTCACTGACCAGGGAGAGAAAGCTCTAATTGACTCAGACTCAGAGCTGGAAGGGAGGAGGAATCACTCCCTTCAGCCTATACAGATTCTTAGTTTTCGGCATGGTGGCTCATCCCTGTAATCTCAGCACTTTGAGTGGGTGACTGAGGCAGGGGCATCAACTCCAGGAGTTTGAGACCAGCCTGGACAACATTATGTGACCCTGTCTCTACAAAAAAATTAGAAAAAATAGCCAAGTGTGGTGTAGTCCCAGCTACTTGGGAGGCTGAGGTAGGAGGATTGTTTGAGCCTAGGAGATTGAGGATGCAGTGAACCATGATTGTGCCACTGCACTCTAGCCTGGGTGACAGAACAGGACCCTGTCACAAAAAAAAAAAAAAAGGCATGGTGGCTCACTCCTGTAATCCCAGCACTTTGGGAGGCCAAGGTGGACAGATCACCTGAGTTCAGGTATTCAAGACCAGCCTGGCCAACATGGGTGAAACCCTGTCTCTCTTTAAAAAAAAATAGAAGGAACGGATGTGGTGGCTCATACCTGTAATCCTATCACTTTGGGAGGCCAAGGCAGGTGGATCACCTGAGGTCAGGAGTTCGAGACCAGGCTGACCAACATTGTGAAACCCGTGTCTACTAAAAAAATGCCAAAATTAGCTGGGCATGGTGGCGTATGCTACTCAGGAGAATTGCTTGAACCTGGGAGGTGGAGGGTGCAACAAGCCGAGATTGCGCCACTGCACTCCAGCCTGGGCGACAGAGTGAGACTCCATCTCAAATAAATAAATAAATAAGTAAATTTAAAAATACAGAAATTAGCCAGGTGTGGTGGCACATGTCTGTAATTCCAGCTACTCAGGAGGCTGAGGCAGGAAAATTGCCTGAATTTGGGAGGCGGAGGTTGCGGTGAGCTCTGCGCCACTGCACTCCAGCCTGGGCAACAAGAACGAAACTTTGTCTCAAAAAAAAAAAGTTTAGCTTTGGAGTTTAAGCTTGGGTTTTCCAGGGTTACCACTTTTTAGCTGTGTTATCTTGGGCAAATAATGGAAGTTTTCTGAACCTCATTGGTAAAATGAGGATAACGGTAATCTCAACTTCTTAGGGTTTTTATGAGGAGGAAATGAGATACTTCATGCAAAGCATTTGCACAATGCTCACTACTTTGTTGTCATTATTATTATTATTTCCTTCCTCCAGCACCTGCACTTCCAGGGTGTCAGCACAGGTCCTTCCTTCCCCATGAGCTAGAAGGAAACTTCCTCTTGTGAGAGCTGTCATAGCTCTTTCTCTTGATTGTCTATGTGGCATTTGGTTTCTGCTCATGTTCATGCTGCTTAAGCTCATAATTTCTCTGTCCTTCTAGACTTCCAGCCCCTAGAGGGGAAAGGATGACTCCATTAATTTCAATGTCCTTAATAGAAGAACTGCCATCAACACCCATCCAGTGCATTTACAATTTCCAAAGCATTTCTTCCTCTGCCTTTTCACCTGAGCCAGAATGAAATCCTAGGGGAAGGGAGGAGTTATTATTCCCACTTTACAGATGGAGAAACTGAGGCCCAGGGAGGGGCAGTGACGTGGTCAAGGTCAAGCAGCAAGTCAGTGGACAAGAAATTAGGTGTTTCTGGATTGCCAACACAAGTTTCTTTTTGTGGGACAAATAGTTTTGAATATAGATTTCAAGCCTTTGGTGAAGACCCCGGGGAGCCTGTTCCGCACCTGTGCTAAGTGATTCTTTTCACTCAGCATGTAGTCTGTCTCTGTCTGCTGCCTGCCAGTCTTTCCCCCAAAGTCCCTTCCTGCTTGAAACCCTCCTTCCCTAACCCCAGAGACACCCCTGGCCTGCACTGCCAGCTCTTCCTTCTGAAATATACCTCTCCAACCAGCCCCATCAGTCTGCCCCATTATCCACCCGGAACCAACGTCCAAAACTCTGCAAGGGCAGATGAGAATGTCTCCTCCAGCCCTGTTTTCCATGGACTGCTTTGGGCATGGATGAAATGTTCAGCTTATCCTGCAAGTTCCTCTGCAAGATTGCTTATGTGCTGTAGACTCATAGAACCTGGAATTGAATCCTAGCCCTGCCACATGCTGCCTCAGTTTCCGCATCTAAAATAGGAATAGGGCTGATGACATCAAGGGATCATCATGAGCATGAATTGAGAGAGGAATGCTAGGGGGCTGACAGGCTTCAAGGAGGGGGTCCAGGAAAGAGAAATGACTTCGAGGAATGCAAGAATGTCCCCTCTGACCTTGCACATGGGTGGTGGTCTTCCAGCCTCAGGACACTCTCCCCCATCTCCCAAGCCTGGCCTAATCTAGTATTCTCCAACTCACTTCCTGTCCTGTAGGTTAGCTCATCATCTCATTATCTGTACCCAGTTCTCTTTCTAAGCTTGCATGTTATCTGTGCGGCTACACACACTTGCTAGGTGGGTGGTTAAGGGAGTATTAGGCTTTGCATATGGAAAAGTGGGCCTGGGTGGCCAAGCCCCAGCATCTCTCCAAACCTCAATTTCTTGTCTGTAAAATGTGAACAGTAAGAATGTGCACCTTGCCGGGTGCAGTGGCTCATGCCTGTAATCCCAACACTTTGGGAGGCTGAGGCAGGTGGATCTTGAGGTCAGGTGTTTGAGACCAGCCTGGCCAACATGGTGAAACCCTCTCTCTACTAAAATACAAAAATTAGCCAGGTGTGGTGGTACGTGCCTGTAATCCCAGTTACTCAGGAGGCTGAGGCAGGAGAATCACTTGAACCTGGGAGGTGGAGGTTGCAGTGAGCTGATACTGCGCCATTGCATTCCAGCCTGGGGAATAGAGTGAGACTCCATCTCAAAATAAATAAATAAATAAATAAATAAATAAATAAATAAAGGATGTGCACTTGTGGAATTGTGGTAAGGTTTTAGGCCAGCACTGGTCAGCATGGTAGCACCTAGCCACATATGGCTATTTACATTTAAATTAATGAAAGTTTAATAAAGTTTAAAAAATTCAGCCCCTCAGTCTCACTAGCCACATTTCAAGTGCTCACTGGCCTCTTGTGACTCACGGCTATCCTACTGGACAGCACGCAGAAAGAACATTTCCATCGTGGAGAGAAATTCTGCTGAACAGTGCTGGTTTAGAAGCGTCACGCCTGTACTGTGCATCAGCTATGTGCTATAACTCATCTGACATTGTAAACTCAGGGCAGAAGCACGATTGCAGTGTGAAGTTCTGCTTTCCTTAGAGATGTGGTAAAGAGGTGAGGCTCACAAGGAATGTTGGACTGGTCCAGGGCATTCTCTGGGATGAGGGTGGACCAAGTTCAAAACGGGGAGCTCCAGCTTCTGCTGCAAGGCAGGCACATAGAGCATGATTCCCTTTGCCGGTGGAGAAGGGACACCAAGCAGTGGGAAGGGTGGTTAACTGGAGAGTGTTTCTAGCATCTAGAACTATCAGTGTTCAACTTTTCAAAGGAAAAGTGGCCATGTGGTTTTGCAAACGTGTTACAGGCTCTCTCCATTTTTATTGGTTTTTTTTTTTTTTTTTTTTTTGTTTTAGCCAGAGTCTGAGTTTCCAGATCTCAGGCTGTTAGAACCTTAAGGGATACTTTCATTCCCTGGTTCCTCTACAGGGAGGAGGAATCTGAGGCTCAGAGAAGTACAGTGAATTGTTTTAGGTCCCTCAGTGAGTTAGGGCAGAGGAAGACTTCTGGTCACAGCTTCCCTGAAGCCAGGGCTAGGCACAGTGTTGATGTCACCCAGGCAACAGGGATGGTGTCCTCTGCCCCCCTAGCAAGCCCTGACTCATGCTCCACGCCCCTGCTGTGAGAGGGCTCTGCTGACTCCCACCCTGATTGGAGCAGGTTAGTCAGCTTTGAGGTGCAGCCTCCAGTTCTGGCCCCTCCAGTTCCGGGACTCTCATTCGAGGCATTTGGGGTTGTCTCATTTCTGTGCCCAGCACAGGGCTTGGCACACAGGAGGTGCCTTGTGGGTGCCTGCCCGTCAAGGGTTTCCGTTTTCGGGCCATTTAGGTAACCCCTTGCCATTCGTGCCTTTAGTTAACCCCTTGAGCAGCCTAAAGAAGCCTATAGACTTCTCCGAGTCGTTTTTGAATAGATTTTATTGACGTGAAATACACGCACGGAAAAGCGCACAAATCCAAAGTGTACTTCCGCGCATCTTCATAAAGTGAACACACTTGTAGCCTAAGAACCCAACCCTACCAGCTCCCGGCAGGCCCTGGCCCCCTTCCAGTGTCTCCTACTGAACAAGATTTTTGAGTGAAACCGGCGGGCCGGAGCGTGAGTTTCTGCTTGACGGGGCGGGGCCCGCGCGTGCCGCCCGGCCGTCAGTGTAGGGGCCGTGAATGTGCACCGGGTGGAAGGGCCTGAGGGGGCTCAGAGTGCGCGCGTTCGGGTATTAATTTGTCAGGGCTTGTGTGGCGCTCGGGATTGGGGGTTGTTTGGGGGCGCGGGCGTCGACCGTGGGACGCTGCGAAAGGGTGGGCCGTCTGCGTTGGGTCCTGGGGCGCAGGAGATCGAGGGGGGGCCGCGCGTGGGCCACAAGGGCGGGGCCCT
>NW_012117288.1:511457-517378 GCF_000951035.1 Colobus angolensis palliatus
GGCCCGGAGGAGCAGAGGTGAGCCAGAGCCCGTGGGGCCCCGGGGCCAGAGCGAGTCACCAGGGCGAGGACTCTCCCCCTTTCCAGGGCGCGGACGCCCCCAGAGCACAGGCTCTCTTACCAGCTCCGCCAGGGCATGCACCCGTGCCGCCCCGCTGGTCCCTACACCAGGCTCTGGGGGATTCCCTTCTTTCCAACCAGGCCCCGCCCCACGGACTGGAGCATGACCCTCTCCCCATCTGGATCTAGCTTTCCGCTGCAAGGATCTCCCCCGCCTTACCCGTCCCTATCACGGAGCACCTCCTTTTATGTCCCCAGAGTCCGGGGCTCCTGTTACTCCCTCCTCAGGTCCTGGAACCCCCTTCATCTTGGAACAACCCCGCCCCCCTCCCCAGAGCACGTTCCTCTTCTCCCCGGGCCCGGCGCCCCTTACTCCTGATCCAGCCTGGTCTCCCGCCCGCCCCCGTGCAGATCCCGGCCCGGGCGTCCTCCGGGAAGCGGGGGAGGGGTCATTTTTTCTCTCCGGGATCCCGCCCGTCTCACCTTTCCTGGGGGCTGTAGCGGGGCCCCCTTCCGTCCTCGGGGACCAAGCTCCCCACTCCCCAGCCCCCACCCCCACGAAACAGCGGGGACGGGGGCGGAAGAGCCAGGCTCCAGCTGCCTTTTGTTCCGCGTGGGATGGCAGAGACCCACCCGGCCCGGCCGTCCTGCTCGGCTAATCCGGGTGGGTGAATGGGTGCGTGGGGGCTGGCTGGCCTCTTTCAGGAGACTCTTTTTCTCTCTCCCTATGGGCCGGCTCCCCCAGAATCGAGCGCGTTGGGAGGCTGGCCTTTGCTAGAGGAGTCGGTGCCAACAGGTTTTTGTTTGCGACCTGAAGTTTGCCCAGTGGCTTTGCCTGGGGCAGCTTGAGCTCCCTGTGAACCCCCCGGCAGGAGCTTGTGGAAGGCCATTTCTCCGCCCAAGGACTCTGTCTGGGCGACTCCTTCACAGTTGTGCTGCCCTGGGGACGTATCTAAAATGTGCGCTTTAAGAGCGGAGAGGGCTTAACCATTATTAGGGTTTAGATGAGGGAAACTGAGGCCCAGAACTGCAGTTATTTGCCCAAGGTCGCTCAGTGATACTGTGTCAGTGCAGAACTGGAAGCTAGGGCTCCAGGGCTCTGTTTACCACGTTTAATAACTTATTTTTTTTTTAGAGAGATGTTCAGGACCCTGCCTTCCCCTTTATTTTTAACATTTACACAAGAAAGTGGGCAGGAAAATATGAGAAGTAATGAGTTCTTCCTTTTCACCTCCAGAAAATACCCTGTGAAAGAACGAGTTGGAACAGGGTGTTAAAATGATGGGAAAAGGTGAATTTTAAGAATCCCAGCTTCCTCTCATTATGTAATATAATGAAGATTTGGCAGAAAACGTGCTTCTTGTAGTTCTAGATACACATTGCTAGGTGCTGACAAAATCTTATGCTGAATCTGGCACAGCAGTAATTGAGTTAGCACTGATAATTAAGTTTTCATCTGTATTTAAATGAATATCAAAAGGGACTACAATTTGCTTCTGAATGGTACTTGTTCGGTGCTTGTTTTTGGGGCAAATGATTGTGTTGGGGAAGCGCACCTAGACTTTTAAATCTTTTATTTATTTTTTTGAGGCAGAGTCTCACTCTGTCACCCAGACTAGAGTGTAGTGGCACGATCTCGGCTGACCGCAACCTCCGCTTCCTGGGTTCGAGTGATTCTCCTGCCTCAGCCTCCGTTGTACTTGGGATTACAGGCGCATGCCAGCCACCACGCCCAGCTAATTTTTGTATTTTTAGTAGAGACGGGGTTTCACCATGTTGGCCAGGCTGGTCTTGAACTCCTGACCTCAGGTGATCTGCCCACCTTAGCCTTCCAAAGTGCTGGGATTACAGGCATGGGCTAGCTCGTCCGGCCTAAATCTTTTATTTATCTGTATTTTTACTTTTACATTTTAAAAGCTTGTTTCCCTAGTTTTAAAATTGGGGTAGTCATCTTTACCAGTCTCACTGGGCTATTCTTTTGTAAGCATGGAATGAGATACTGATTATTAAAGATTTTGGTAAAGTGTAAGTTACTGTAAGGTGTGATTCAGGACTGCGTCCCACAAGTCCCTGGACCAGGAGCCAGTTGGGATTGTCTTGTGGGATGTACTAAGTTCCCCTGGTTTACAGAGGCTTTTTGCCTCTCTGAAGCCTGAGCTGGCCAGATGGAGAGCTCTGTGGAAAACTCTTCCGGCAGTGTGTGTTGGGCCAAGCACTCGAGGTGTGAAGAAATGTAAAACTTTCAAGTGATAATATCTAGCTTCGTGTATGCAGCCTTGAAAAATGACCCAACCTTTGTAGAAATTCTCTGTATCACTAAACCTCTTCCATAATAAGTGTAATATTTCCCAAGAATTGAGATTCTGATAAGAGTCCTGCAAAACTTGAAAAGTTTTGGGACTTTTTTTTTTTTTAACTTTAATTAGGGGGAGCGGCAGCTTTCAGTTGTGAACTGAAGTCCTAAGAGATTTTTATGCATGGAATTGTCCTTGTCATACTTTTGGAAAGTGCATTAAAATTTTCTAAGTTTTCTGGCAGTTCTCACTGTTCCCCATAACCTTTCTGTCTAGCTTATAGGGTGTGAAGGACCACAGTTGTTGTCATTTTATGGCATGTATACCTGGTGACCCTGAAACTTGGAGAAGTCAGAGGGCTGGATTTGGGGAATTTTTTTTTTTTTTGAGACGGAGTCTCACCCTGTCACCCAGTGACAGTGGTGCAATCTCGGCTCACTGCAAACCTCTGCCTCCCGGATTCAAGCGATTCTCCTACCTCAGCCTCCTGAGTAGCTGGGACTACAGGTGTGTGCCACTATGCCCGGCTAATTTTTGTATTTTTAGTGTTGATGGGGTTTTGCCATGCTAGTCAGGCTGATCTTGAACTCCTGACTTCAAGTGATCCACCTTTCGTGGCCTCCCAAAGTGCTGGGATTACAGGCATGAGCCACCATGGCCGGCCTTGGATTAGGGGAAGTTGAGGCTGGAAAAGATGTGAGGAATTATGTAGTTTGTATCCCTTTTTGTCTGCTGGACTTTTGACTCACATATTCGGTGTAAACAGACCTTTTCTGTGAATACTTTGCCGGCTAGCTCCCCGATGTTTGGCCCGTTTTTCTCCGATGTCCTACCTTCACCACCCCACACAGTCTGTTGATGCACTTAACACGATATTGGCCGTGTATCTGGGGCTCTTGTGACACTGTGACATCTTGGAGGCCAGTGGTCACCCTGTCTTTACTTCTCCAGTACCAGGCTCAGTCTGTGATAGATAGTAGGTGCTCAGTAAAGGTCTGTCATCAGTATTCCTCGAGGTAGGGGAGCACATTTTTATGGCTCGATTACTGCAGGCTCTACTGTTCTGTCGCACTGTTGTTGAAATCACTACTGTTGGTCCAGCAATTGTGTGTCAGTTGCATAGGTTTATCCACCTCATCTGCAGGTGAGGAAACTGAGGCCTAGGGAGTTTAAGGTACATGCTTGAGGTCGCACAGCCAGTAAGTGATTTGAACAGACCTGTTGGACACCAAAATATTATACCTGTTACCGACTTCAAGGACAAGGTCTCACGGGGATGAAGAGACACACTGCAAGTTAACAGTGGACTGAGGGAGGTGGGGTGATATGATTAAGGTGGTTGAGGATGGGAAGAGCACATTTGTTTTTTGTCATATGCATTGTGAAAAGAATGTTTATGTCCATCTGTTGAGTTTTTGAAAATTGACAAACTTGCCAGGCATGGTGGCTCACGCCTGTAATTCCAGCACTTTAGGAGGCTGAGGCAGGCGGATCACCCTGAGGTCAAGGGATCCAGACCATTCTGGCCAACATGGTGAAACCCCATCTCTACTAAAAATACAAAAATTAGCTGGGCGTGGTGGCGCATGCCTGTAGTCCCAGCTACTCAGGAGGCTCAGGCAGGATAATCGCTTGAACCTGGGAGGTGGAGGTTGCAGTGAGCCGAGATCGCACCACTGCACTCCAGCTTGGTGACAGAGCAAGACTGTCTCAAAAAAAATTCACAAACTTTCTGATAAGTTCATCAATGGAACTTTATGGCTTAATTAGTTCATTCAAGTTAACTAAAAATAGAAACCTAGAAAAACAAATACAGTGAAATAAGCATATGTTGAAAGCCGTTTCAGCAGCCTTTTTTTTAAACCACCATAATTTCACATCAACACTTAACATAGGGATTACCACCCATTTGTCAGTAGAAAAACTGAGGCCCAGAGAGGTTAAGTAAGCTGTGAGGAACTGGCACAGCCAGGATTCAGAGTGAATCTGTGTAATTCCCAGGCTTGGGTCCCTTCTGCTCCACCGGCCCCTGTAGAAGGCCCCACAAAATAATAGGTATTCATTTAAATTACAGGATAAATTTGTTGTGTGAAACTCACCACCAAGTTTATTTAGAAGGTTGGGAATTGTGAATAACGAGATTTCTGGCTCTTTCCTAACCTTAGAACCTTTGAAAACACTGTGGTTTGAATGTCAGTAATTAATGGATCATTTTATTTTAGCTGAGAGACACTAGATTCGGTGTTTGATTAAAAAAGAAAAAAGCCTAGGCCAGCCACGGTGGCTCATGCCTGTAATCCCAGCGTTTTGGGAGGCTGAGGTGGGCGGATCACTTGAGGCCTAGAGTTTTTGAGACCAGCCTAGCCAGTGTGGCAAAGCCTTGTGTCAACCAAAAAAAATACAAAAATTAGTCGGGCATAGTGGCATGTACCTGTTGTCCCAGCTGCTCAGGAGGCTGAGGCAGGAAAATCACTTCAACCTGGGAAGGGGAGGTTGCAGTGAACCTCCAGCCTGGGTAACAGAGCAAGACTGTGTGTCAAAAAACAAAAACAAAAAACCTGCCTTCTTTTGAACCAGATCTGCAACATTGTTAAAATGCTCCCTATCCATGCATTGGATTCTTTCTGTGACTCATTCCCCTAGTACCTAGGTGCTGGAGCCTGCTTTGTTCCTGGGCACAGAAAGTCCTTTTCCTGATTCAGTTTCCTGTTGGTCCGGGTCTAGTCAGAGTGTACTTCACTTTCAGGCCCTCTAGAGACAGAACAGGTATCTTAATTCTCTTTCTGTTCAAAGCAATATAAGGAATTGGACGTGCAAAGGGCTGTAAATAGAGGAACTCCCCATCTTCTCTTCATGGTAACCCTGCTGATACATAGAACAGGGAAAAGTAGGCTCATCCTGGGGGATGGCTGATCGTTTAGGGCTAATGCATGATGTGGATTTAAAAGCATTTATAATTAATCACTTCTGAGTGCAGGCTTCTTCCTCTGGGTCCCGACCCTCTTAGGTAGTTGCACGTTGCAGCAGCTTGATAGCTGAGAACACCAAGTGGTACAGTTAATTTGGCTTCAAAGGCCATGTGGCAGATAGCTTTGGAATGAGGTGTGGGTACTTATGGGCCTCCTGGCTGGGTGGCTTTCGGCACTTTAATCACTGAGCTTTGGTTTCCTCATCTCCAAAGGGGGGCTCATAATCACTACTTCATGGAATAGACTAGCCTTTTTTTTCAAACTCCAGTGTGCAGCAGAAGCACCCAGAGGGCTTGCTGAACATGTGGCCGGGGCTCCACCCCATTGTTTCTCATTAGGGAGGGGAGGCCTGAGAATGTGTCTTTTTTTTTTTTTTTTTTTAAGATAGAGTCTTGTTCTGTTGCCCAGGCTGGAGTGCAGTGGCGCGATCTTGGTTCACTGTAACCTCCACCTCCCAGGTTAAAGCGATTTTTCTGCCTCAGCTTCCTGAGTAGCTGGGATTACAGGTGCATGATACCATGCCCGGCTAATTTTTGTTTTTGTTTTTGTTTTTTTTTTTAGGCGGAGTCTCACTGTCTCCCAGGCTGGAGTGCAGTGGC
>NW_012117288.1:518737-548258 GCF_000951035.1 Colobus angolensis palliatus
AAAAAAAAAAAAAAAAAAAAGAATTGTAATTTGGAAAGGTTGAGGGAGTAATGTTGTTGGGTCCTCAGTTCCCACAGGGCCACTTGGGATGGACCACTGGTGTTAATGGAAGTTGCTTCTCTTCCCTATAGCAATTCATATTTAATATTCTTTCATGTTTACAGTTCAAATTTTTTTCTTCATTGGTAGTAAAACAACTTGTCCATCAAAACCGAATGTGCAGGGACGTGTGTGTGAGCTCTGATGGTTTTTGAATATTTCCTGTGTGCCAGGCCTTATGTTACTAATTTTATGTGCTGTGTTTAATTTTCATGGTCCTGCAAGCCCTATCACCATTTCTCATTTTGCATTTTAAAAAGCTAAGAGGGGTTCAATAACTTGCCCCAGGCCATACAGCTAGTAAGTGCCCCAGCTGATATTTGCTGCCACCTGTGTCAAACTCAGAACTGCTTTATTTCCACGACCTCATTTGCAGCTGTGCCAGGTGCGCCCATTACCTCACTGTACCCTCACAACAGCCCCAAGAGGTAGGCTGAGCAAGCTGAGGCTCGGAAGAGGTAAGGTTGGTCATGGGCACCTGGCCAGTGGCTGGCTGGACCTGAATTCAGTCCCACGCCTGTCTGATTTTGGAGCTTTATGAAGTTGCTTCTATGACAACAGCTTACCTCTCTGTCATGTGACCCTAAGCTGCCTGGATGTGTACAACAGGGACCTAGGGCTACCCTAGCTGGCTTGACCCCAAGGAAGTCTGTGTGGGGTGGTAAGGGTTTTTGTGTTTGCAGAGCTGTGTTAAAATAATTGGCCAAATTGCTCTTTGAGTGAAGGGGACATTTTACTTTGTGATCCTGCAGCTCTGCACACTGGTGTGGATGCTAAGGACTGAGAACCCTCTACTAATGCTAATTTGTTAAAAAGGGGTCAAATTCATATGGAATTTGATAGTCTTTTTTTTTGAGTCGGAATATCTGTCGCCAGGCTGGAGTGCAGTGGCGGCATCTCAGCTCACTGCAACCTCTGCCTCCCAGGTTTAAGCAATCCTCCTGCCTCAGCCTCCCGAGTAGCTGGGACTACAGGCATGTGCCACCACACCCAGCTAATTTTTGTAGTTTTAGTAGAGACGGAGTTTCACCGTGTTGGCCAGGATGGTCTTGATCTCTCCTTTTTTTTTTTTTTTTTTTTAAGACGGAGTTTCGCTCTTTTCGCCCAAGCTGGAGTACAGTGGCACTATCTCGGCTCACTGCAACCTCCATCTGCTGGGCACAAGCGATTCTCCTGTCTCAGCCTCCTGAGTAGCTGGAACTATAGGCACGTGCCACCACGCCTGGCTAATGATTTTATATTTTTAGTAGAGATGGGGTTTTACCATGTTGGCTAGGCTGGGCTCGAACCCCTGACCTCAGGTGATCCGCCAGCCTCGGCCTCCCAAAGTGCTGGGATTACAGGCGTGAGCTACCACACCCAGCTGGAATTTGGTAGTCTTAAAAAATTACGCCGGGCGCGGTGGCTCAAGCCTGTAATCGCAGCACTTTGGGAGGCCGAGATGGGCGGATCACGAGGTCAGGAGATCGAGACCATCGTGGCTAACACGGTGAAACCCCATCTCTACTAAAAAATACAAAAAACTAGCTGGGCGAGGTGGTGGGCGTCTGTAGTCCCAGCTACCCGGGAGGCTGAGGCAGGAGAATGGTGTGAACCCGGGAGGCGGAGCTTGCAGTAAGCTGAGATCCGGCCACTGCACTCCAGCCTGGGCGACAGAGCGAGACCCCGTCTCACAAAAGAAAAAAAAAAAAAAAAAAAAAAATTACTTGTGGCTGGGCATGGTGGCTCATGCCTGTAATCCCAGCACTTTGGGAAGCTGAGGCAGGTGAATCAAGACCATTCTGGCCAATGTGGTGAAACCCTGTCTCTACTAAAAATACAAAAATTAGCTGGGTGTGGTGGCGCACGCCTGTAGTCCCAGCTACTTGGAAGGCTGAGGAAGGAGGATCGCTTGAACCGGGAGGCGGAGGTTGCAGTGTGCTGAGATTGTGCCACTGTACTCCAGCCTGGCGACAGAGCGAGACTGTCTCAAAAAAAAAAATAAATAAACTTCCATATGAAGTATCTCCTTCCCCAGTAGGCAATTAACACCTGGGTTCTAGCCAGTGGGTAATTTTCTCTCTGGTCTTAAAATGTCCTGGGGAGGCTGGGGTGTGAGCACTTTCCCAAGGTTTGAGCACTGTTCGCAGCTCCCCAGCCAAGGAATGGTAAACAGCTATGTGTTGGTGCCTGCCCTGCCCTTGTGGGAGGCCCTGGAGGCTTGGACTTGAGTGTGTTTTGTGAACTCTTTAAGACTCTGAGGTGAATAAATCAATGTAAGCAATAAGTTGTATTAAAAGACCCCTTCCCCCACCTCCAAAAAAAAAAAAGTCCTAGCAGTAAAGGGACGCATTCAGTTTTTTTTTTTTTCCTGAAAGCAAGTCCTCCTTGTGTGCCTTTTTTTTTTTTTTTGAGACAGAGTCTCGCTCTGTCATCCATGCTGGAGTGCAGTGACGCCATCTTGGCTCACTGCAAGCTCTGTCCCTAGGTTCACACCATTCTCCTGCCTCAGCCTCCTGAGTAGCTGGGACTACAGGTGCCCGCCACCACGCCCAGCTAATTTCTTTTTGTATTTATAGTAGAGGCGAGTTTCACCGTGTTAGCCAGGATGGTCTCAATCTCCTGACCTCGTGATCTGCCCACCTCAGCTTCCCAAAGTGCTGGGATTACAGGCGTGAGCCACCGGGCCCCTGTGTGCCTTTTTGATACTCAGAGCTGCCCTGGGATATAATGACTATACTATGGATGACAAAATTTGGGAAATATCTGATTGGAGAAAGAATTTGTATGTCACTTTATGAGAAGCAACTGGGAGATGTAGAAGTATGGGCATTTCAAGGACAGTTTCATGACTGAGGCCAGTGTCAACCTGAAAAATATGGAATACGTGATCTAGAGGCAAATAATGGTTATAAATGAAATGCCAACAAGAACTTAGTCTAATTGAGAAGACAAAGTTAGTATCTGTGAGACAGAAGCTAGCAGTTTGTTGAGCCATGATTTTGATTCTTTGTCAGAGGGTCAAGAATGGAGAAAAAATTTAGAAGAGTCAGGGAAGGCATCAGGAGAAGGTAGGATTTGAGCTGGACCTTGAAGAACAAGGAATGGTATCCCTAAGTGGAAGGCAGATGGGAAGGTATTTTGGATCTCAGGAACAGCAGGAGTTAAAGCTTGAGATGGGATGGGGTAGGTGCCTTGAGTGTGTGCAGACTCCTGCAGCTGGCGCTGGGTGGATGCCTGCTGGTAGCAGTGAGCTCCCAGGTGGCCAGATGGCCACTGGCTCTGATGAGGCAGCAGCCTTGGGGTTTGGTTTTCTGGGTAGTGGAGAGCAGGGCAGGTCTTGAGGAGTAGGTGCCACCTCAAGTGTTTGAGAAGGGGGCCCTGCAGAGTAATCTCTGTGGGTGGGGGCCTGGCTCAGACTGGCTTCCCAAGACTGGCTAGATAGCAGTTCTAGAGATGGAGAGTGAAGAGAGGCCAGAGTTGAGTTGTGTTTAGGGAGTAAAGGGGGCCTCGGTGCTGGCTCGGAAGTTTGAATTTGACACCCTGGGAGCCTGCAAATCATGTGGCCTGGAAAGCTAGAAAAATGCCCATGATGGGGCCCCACCCCAGACCAATCAAAGGGGAACCAGTAATTTTTCGAAGTGCCCCCAGATAATTGTCATAGTCTGTGTGGGTGGAGAAGCTGAGCTCTGTGCTCGGAGGAGCTGCTGGGAGTGTCAGGGATTGGAAGGGGAAAATTGGAGCCAGAAGAAGCCTTTGAAGTAATGTGGTGTGGGGACTGGGTTCCTGAGCTATTGTAGAATGACTGTGGATGGACTGGTGGAATCAGGGCTGGAGAGGAACTGGCAGAAACGATCACCCTGGCTGAAATACGCCTCTAAGCTATCTTGGAAAAGGACAGCTTAGCAGAAAGTTTAAACAGGGGACAGGCAGAAAAGACTGTGATCCACCTATTTGGTAAGCCTCCTTTCAACCTGCATTTTAGCCACAGAGCAGGCACAGCAGGTTCTTATCTGTTCTCTCAAGCTTGCTAGCCAAGTTCCTCCCCGCACCCTAAATTGTAATGACTGCAGCAGATGGTACATGTAAAATTTTAAATGACATTTCTTTAATTTTATTAAAGATAGTTGTAATGTAGAGTTACTAATTTAGATAGATTCACTTTATTCAAAGTCTAGAAGTGAGATTTTACATGGTACAGTTGATGCATGTCACAGTGTCATTGTAATATGTGATATTTCAGTCAAAAAATGAGTTTATAGTTAACTTTATTCTTAATGCTTATTGAGCACATATGTATTATGTGCTGTTGGCTGGGAACGCATGAGTGAATAAAATTTAAGTTCCTCTTACATTTCAAAATAGTTTTTGGTCTGCAGATGGTGGCTTTTGCCTCAGTAACAAGTAATATTAGTTTTGGGAGATAGCTGGGGGCGGGAAGTTTAGAAAGTGGTGTCAAACATTAGAATGGAACCTGGGAACCAGAGAAGGCTTCAAGGAAATAGTATGTAAGTAGAGTCTTGAAGGAAAAGTGGGAGTTCTCAGGGACAGAGATGAGAGGATCCCTGGCTGAGGGAGCTGCATTATACAGAGGCCTGAGCTGAGCAAGGAGGGCGTGGAGGAGGAAGAGCTGGACATGTGGCAGAGGCCCAGCTGCCTGCTGACCAGACTCTCCAGGCAGGACAGGCGAGAGCTTGGTGAGGTTTGACTCATGGGCTGTGGTTTTCACATAGCCTTTTGGCGGTGAGTGGGCAGGACTGTGGGACTTGCGCCCCACCTCTAATCAGAGCACCTCTGTGCTGGTGAAAGTGGGGAGCTAAAAAGAGCCCACTTGAGAAGTGTTCCTCTGCCGTTGAAGAACAACCAAAGTTATCTGGAGCTGCAGTGAGCAAACTGGTACCCCAAGGGTGGCTGGGAGGGAGAGATTAGAAGTTTCTTCCAGAGGACCTAAAGAGCCCTCACTTTTTTCTGTTTGCAATGAGATGAATGGAGATGAAAAGTATTCCTGTTCCCTCCTCTACTCCAGACCAGTTTCTCAAGGCCTCTGGGTAGCATATATGTGATTAAACAGTCCCTTAGGAATAGAACTTTTAATTAAGCAGCTCTGTTTTCCAGAAATCCCAGGATAATTTTATGACCATGTGGTAAAGGTAAGAAGGGACCTTGCGTTAACTTGGGATGAATGTCAGAGAGCTGCTGTGTGCTAGGCTCTGTGCTGGGCACCCAGGAAATGGTCCTCGCCCTTGACTCTGCCCAGTCTGGACTAGAAAAGTGGTCCTTGGGTGGATTGAGCTCACAGATCTGTTTTGTTTGTGCCTTTCTAAACATTAAAATTGGTTGCTCTGTCAGTTTCGTATGGCTGCTGTGACAAATTGCCACAAATGCAGTGACTTAAAACAACACAGTTGTATAGGCAGAAGTCCAACACAGGTCTTAATGGGCTGAGGTCATGGTGTAGTTAGGACTGGTTCCTGCTGGAGGCTCTTGAGGGGAACCCGTTTCCCTGCCTTTCCAGCTTCTTGAGGCCTTCTGTGTTCCTTGGCTCATGCTCCTTCCATCTTTAAAGCCAGCTTCAGTTTTCCACTCTTTCCCACGTGGTTTCTCTCTGACCCGGTCTCTTCTGCCTCCCACTTCTACTTTTAAGGATCCTTGTGATTACATTGGGCACACTGAATAATTCAGGATACTATGTTTTAAAATCAACTGATTAGAAACTTAAATTCTTTTTTTTTGTTGTTTTGTGATAGAGTCTTGCTCTGTCACCTAGTCTGGAGTGCGGTGGCGCCATCTTGGCACACTGCAACCTCCGCCTCCCAGGTTCAAGGGATTCTCCTGCCTCAGCCCCCCTGAGTAGCTGGGATTACAGGTGTGCAGCACCATGCCCAGCTAATTTTTGTATTTTTTAGTAGAAAATGGGGTTTTGCCATGATGGCCAGGCTGGTCTCCAACTCCTAACCTCAAGTGATCCACCTGTCTCAGCCTCCCAAAGTGCTGGGATTACAGGTGTGAACCATCATGCTTTGCCTAGAAACTTAAATTCTTTTTTTTTTTTTTTTTTTTTTGAGATGGAGTCTTGCTCTGTCGCCTGGGCTGGAGTGCAGTGGCCGGATCTCAGCTCACTGCAAGCTCCGCCTCCCGGGTTTACGCCATTCTCCTGCCTCAGCCTCCCAAGTAGCTGGGACTACAGGCGCCCGCCACCTCGCCCGGCTAGGTTTTTGTATTTTTTAGTAGAGACGGGGTTTCACCGTGTTAGCCAGGATGGTCTCGATCTCCAGACCTCATGATCCGCCCATCTCGGCCTCCCAAAGTGCTGGGATTACAGGCTTGAGCCACCGCGCCCGGCCTAGAAACTTAAATTCTAACTGCTACCTTAATTCTCCTTTGCCACAAAACCTAACATATTCACAGGTTCTGGGATTAAGATGTGGTTATCTTTGGGAGGCCACTATTTGCTGGTCATAGTTGCCAACATTAAAATCAGGAGATCTTACATAGCCTCCCAGTCTTGCAGCTTCGTTGACAAATCAGAACACTTGGCAGCCTGGGGCCTGTACTGTTGCCTGGCAACAGTGGGTCAGAGCCAGTGTCGGCGCCATCTCTAGTTGGGGCTTGCGGGTGCCAGTTCTCCACAAACCTCCACCCTCCCCATGGTACCTGCTCATTTCCCCTGGTTGTCTGGTCCCTGCTGTGGGGACACAGGGGCTTACACAGAGTCCAGTCAGGGCAGAATCCCCAACGCAGGGTGGCTGGGTTTGTCTGCCTCTCTGTTCATGCCCTGCTCCTTGCCACTCTGCCCCTCCCCCCTCGCTGCCTCTATACCCTTTCCCTGAAGCCTCTTCTGCCTCTGCCTGGCACATACTGTCCTTCCTCCTGTCTGTGCCCTTCTCTCTCTGACCCAGGGCTCTACATTCCGCAGCATCTCTGGTGCTATTTTAGGTGGGATTGTTTGTGCCATGATTCCTTGTCTCTTTTCCCCTCCTTTTCTGGCACCCAACACTAGTACATTCTGATGCCTTCCCTTTTATGTCTTGCATTGGTGTTGGTGAAAATCAAGTCTTTATAATGTACCTTTAGAGCAATACCCATTAAAAACCAGGATCACACAACAAGCATGTAGTTGAACATCTGTGTGTCTTGCACTCTCCTAGACATTGGAAATGCCATGGGGACTCCTGTCCTGCCTCTAGTTCTAGAAGAGAGATAGGGGAAACAAATGGGTAGGCAATCACATGTCAGCTTCTTACTGCATCTGGAGAGGCAGGATCTTGCTTCCTTCAGCCCCTAAGCCTGGAGGTGAGCTCTGTTTGCATTGTGTGTTAGGTGGGGTTGTTTGTGGGGCTCTGTTAAAAGCATTTCAGTGGAAGATCCCTGAATTTGCAGACATCACTTGGAGCCCCAGCTTGTAGTTGAATTTTGTTTTTTTGAGAAGTGCAGTGGTATAATCTCAGCTCACTGCAACCTCCGCCTCCTGGGTTCAAGTGATCATCTTGCCTCAGTCTCCTGAATAGCTAGGATTAGAGGTGTATGCCACCACTTCTGGCTAATTTTTTGTATTTTTAGTAGAGATGGGGTTTTACCATATTGGCCAGGCTGGTTTCGAACTCCTGACCTCAGGTGATCTGCCTGCCTTGGCCTCCTAAAGTGCTGGGATTACAGGTGTGAGCCACTGCACCTGGCCAGATAGTTGAGTTTGGAGCAGGCAACTTGGAGGCTTGGATATCATACAGGTTGAGGATCCCTTGTCTGAACTGCTTGGGACTAGAAATGTTTTAGATATTAGACTTTTTTGGATTTTGGAGTGTTTGCATATGTATAATGAGATATCTTGGGCATGGAACTGAAGTCTAAACGTGAAATTTGTTTATGTTTTATGTATACCTTACACGTATAGCTTGAAGATAATTTTATATAGTATTTTAAATAAGTTTGTGTACAAAACGAAGATTTGACTGCGTTTTGTGGTGACCTGTTGCATGAAGTCAGGTGTGGAGTTTTCCACTTGTGGCATCGTGTTGCTGCTTAAGAAGTTTCTGATTTTGAAACATTTTGGATTTTGGATTTTCACATTAGGGATACCTAATGTGAGACAGACTAGGCCACACAGTTCTCTGCACTGCTGCTTGGTGGTCTGAACTGGGGCCCTGATTATTTTCTGAGGGGCATTTTATTTGCCTTCTTTGAAGGGGCTTGCATCGAGTGAGTCTGCACTGTTGGGCTCAGGGTGGAGCATACCTGGTTGAGCCACCAGAGTTTGACAGCTTAAGGGCAGCCTGTCCTTTTATCTACAGAGTATGTTAACATGATAAAGATCTTTGGAAACTTACTTAGAAGCAAAATGAAACATTTCATGATGGAGGATTTCAAACAGAAAAGTAGAATGGTTTAGTGAACTCCCATCACTTAGCTTCAACAGTTAATTCTAGGCTCCCCCACCTCAGATGTTTTTAAAGCAAATCCCAGTCTTCACTTTATTGGCAAATGCTTCAATATGTATCTCTAACAGATAATGGACTCTTTATAAACTTATTTTTAAGTGAAGACTGACCACCAGCCCTCCTAATTCTGATTTTCGTATTTCTGTGTTTGAAGCTGAATTTTTTTAGTTATGGAATAATGACTATATTTACACAAAATCTTGATTGATTGACTGAGACAGGGTCTCGCTTTGGCACCCAGGCTGGAGTACAGTGGCGTGATCTCAGTTCACTGCAACCTCCGCCTCCTGGGCTCAAGCCATCCTCCCACCTCAGCCTCCTGAGCAGCTGGGGCTACAGGTGCGTGTCACCATCACCGGCTAATTTTTTGTATTTTTTGTAGAGATGGGGTTTCACCATGTTGCCTAGCTCCAGACTGGTCTTGAACTCCTGAGTGCAAGAGGCATGAGCCACCACACCCAGTCACCATGCTAAGGATTTAAAAGTGAACAGTTCTGTGGCATATGGTACATTTATAGTGTTGTGCCACTATCTAGTTTCAGAAGTTTTTCATCACTCCAAAAGAAAATCCACACTCATTAGGTAGTTGCTCCTCAATTTCCCCAGCCCCTGGTATCTGTTAATCTACTTTCTGTCTATATGGGGTTTGCCTATTCTGGACATTTCATATAAATGCAGTTATACAATATCTGGCTTTTTGTATTGGCTTCTTTCACCTAGCATGTTTTCCAAGTTCATCCATGTTGTAGCATGGATCCAAACTTCATTCATTCCTTTTTTTTTTTTTTTTTTTTTGAGATGGAGTCTTGCTCTGTTGCCCAGGCTGGAGTGCAGTGGCCGGATCTCAGCTCACTGCAAGCTCCGCCTCCCGGATTTACGCCATTCTCCTGCCTCAGCCTCCCGAGTAGCTGGGACTACAGGCGCCCGCCACCACGCCCGGCTAGTTTTTTGTATTTTTTAGTAGAGACGGGGTTTCACCTTGTTAGCCAGGATGGGCTCGATCTCCTGACCTCGTGATCTGCCTGTCTCTGCCTCCCAAAGTGCTGGGATTACAGGCTTCAGCCACCGCGCCCAGCCACTTCATTCCTTTTTATGACCAAATTGCATTCCACTGTATGGATATACCACAATTTATTTATTTAGTGGTGGACACTTGGGTTATTTCCACGTCGTTTGACTATTGTAAATAGTTGCCTTTTTTTTTTTTTTTTTTTTTGAGACAGGATCTTACTCTGTCACCCAGGCTGGAGTGCAGTGGTGTGACCATGGCTCACTGCAGCCTTGACTTCCTGGGCTCAGGGGATCTTCCCACCTCAGTCTCCTGAGTAGCTGGGGCTACAGGCCTGGCTAATTGTATTTTTTGTAGAGACAATGTTTTAGTATTGCCCAGGCTAGTCTGAACTTCTAGGTTCAGGTGATCCCCCTGCCTCAGCCTCCCACAGTGCTGAGATTATAGGTATGAGCCACTGTGCCTGGCCAATAGTTGCCATTTTAATTTAACTTGTCATTGCTTAATTTGAAATATGGTGATGTGCTGCCTGGATCAAAAAGAAAATGTCACATGTGAGCAAGATGGTGATCTGCTCTTGACTCTGTTTATTGCAGTAAACACATTTTGAAAGAACTTGTAACATGTAACAGTCGTGGTGGCTCATACATGTAGTCCCAGCACTTTGGGAGGCCGAGGCAGGATCACTTGAGGTCAGGAGTTTGAGACCAGCCTGGCCAACATGGTGAAAACCCTGTCTCTACTGAAAATACAAAAATTAGCCAGGTGTGGTGGCACACACCTGTGGTCCCAGCTACTCAGGAGGCTGAGGCAGGAGAATCACTTGAACCCGGGAGGTGGAGGTAGCAGTGAGCCATGATCACACCACTGTACTCCACCCTGGGCGACAGAGCAAGAATTTTGTCAGGAAAGACAGAGAGAGAGAGAGAGAAAGAGGGAGAGAGAGAAGAGAGAGAGGAGACAGAGGAAGGAGGGAGAAAGGAGAACTTATAACTGAAGTATAATAAATGTAACAGAGCTCACGCCTGTAATCCCAGCACTTTGGGAAGCCAAGGCCGTTGGATTACTTGAAGTCAGGAGTTTGAGACCAGCCTAGCCAACATGGTGAAACCCTGTCTCTGCTAAAAATACAAAAATTAGCCAGGCATGATGATGCACGCTTGTAATCCCAGTTACTTGGGAGGCTGAGGCAGGAGAATCCCTCGAACCCAGGAGGCGGAGATTGCAGTGAGCTGAGATCGCACCGCTGCACTCCAGCCTGGTGACAGACTGAGACTCTTGTCTCAAAAAATAAAATAAACATAACAAAACTGTACTATATATAATGTTAGTACATAAGGGACTTAAGAGACCTCTTCTGATTGTTTCTGGTAACCATTAGGTCTGCTTAACAGACTGGTAGTCTGATGGGCAAACCCCACCCTTCTTAGTCTTGAGAGGGCACTGCTCCAGGTTTGAGGATAAGTAGTGGTCTTTCTGAGCACTGGAATGGAGGTGGGTGATCAACAGCCTCTGGGACTTTGCCCCACTCCTGAGTTACAGGGACAGACTTCTGTTTTCATGAGAGTCATTGACAGAGGAGCTTGTTTTCCTGGATACCAAGTCAGTGCCTTTGTGTATGTACCTTAGTGACATAGGCAAAGAGTGCCTGTCTTACGTTTGCATTGCCCTCACAGCGTGTTCACTTTTCCACAGTGTGGAAAGTGAAGTGGATTTGGTGGTGTGTTTCCTGTGCAGGGCACTGGTTTCAGTTAAGAGTTTGTTTCCAGCTAGGAGTTAGGGGACAGCCCCTAATGAGTGGCCAAGTGCTGACTGGTGGACAAGCCCTCAAGGGCTACTTCTGTGGAACCGTGCTTTGAGAGATGCAGTAAAAAGTGGCCTGTGTCACGTCTTTGGTGGAGATGGTCACAGTGTTGGGGTGCATACTCCGCTGCATCATGCTGTATGTCTTCTTTTGGAGGGTGCAAGGGAGTTGTTTATCTCAGGTCTTAAGTCAAGGAGAATCTTTGCTGGTGAATCTGGTTTGTTTTTTATCTTGTGGACAGTGTGAATTCTCTGGCCACTAGGAAGCTCAGTTCATAGCCATCATTTCCCAGCTGTAATGTGACCTGCACTTTGGGTTCTAACCTGGCCTTCTGGCTCAACTCCTCCACCCCCTATTTCCTTATTGCTTGAGTTTCTTCATTTACTTTTTTTTTTTCTTATGTTCCCTGGATTTCTTTAACCCAGTGAGTCTCAACTTTGTACTTTAATCAGCATCCTCTGGGGAGAGTTTTTTTTTTTTTTTAAAGTGCCAGTGCTTGGCCCCCACCTCTTCTGTTTGATTGATTGGATTGATTTTTTTTGAGACTGTCTTGCTCTGTTGCCCAGCTGGAGTGTGGTGGCTCACTCATAGCTCACTGCTGCCTCCAGCTCCTGGGCTCCAACAGTCCTCCCTCCTCAGCCTCCTGAGTAGTTGGGATTACAGACATGTTCAACCACATGTGGCTAATTATTTATTTATTTATAGAGAGAGAGTCTCATTTTGTTGCCCAGGCTGATCTTGAACTCCTAGCTTTAAGCAATCCTTCTGTCTTGGCCTCCCAAAATGTTGGTATTACAGACATGAGCCACTAAACCCAATCTTTCCTTTTTTTTTTTTTTCTTTTTAATGTTTTTTTTTTTGAGGCGGAGTCTCGCTCTGTTGCCCACGCTGGAGTGCAGTAGTGCGATCTTGGCTCACTGCAAGCTCCGCCTCCTGGGTTCATGTCATTCTCTTGCCTCAGCCTCCCGAGTAGCTAGGACTACAGGTGCCCGCCACAATGCCCGGCTAATTTTTTGTATTTTTAGTTGAGACAGCGTTTCACCATGTTAGCCAGGATGATCTCGATCTCCTGACCTCATGATTTGCCCACCTCTGCCTCCCAAAGTTCTGGGATCATAGGCATGAGCCACCATGCCTGGCCCCAATCCCTCCTGTTTTAATTATTCTGGGATGGGGCCTGAGCAAAAATGTTTCTAGAGTTCTCCAAAAGCTGGGCGTGATGGCCTGCACCCATTATCCCAGCTACTCAGGAGGCTGAGAGGGGAGAATTGTTTGAGACCAGAAGTTTGAGGCCTGTCTGGGCAACATAGCAGGACCCTGTCTCAGAAAAGAAAGAAGTTCCTTAAAGATTTGAATGTGTGGCCAGGTTTGCGAAATGCTGCTTTAGGTCATTTCATGTCTATTTAGCTTCAAGGCAGGGATAAGTAATCAAAAAGGATGGAGTCTGGGAGGATAGCGGGACCAAAGCCTGGTAGTCTGAGCTCAGAGAAGCCTTGTAAAGGGGATTATATAGTGTCCAGTGGTTTTTGGCTGGTGGCACCCAGTGGGAAAGCTCTGAGGGGCTCCTCTACTTGTCTAGAACCACAGGAGAGAGGCTCAGCTCCTGGACCAGGAGCTGAGCAACTTAAAATTTAGCTGTGAAGTCCGTGGGCCTGTCTAATGGTGGCACAGCTTTGTAACAGGGTCTTCTGGGCCTTTCAGGACCCAGGTCCCACACTTGGAACCTGATTTATGATTAATACCATTTGCTGTATATTGTGATTATAGAGAAGACTTGACAAATAAAGAGAACATTTAAAACATGGTCGTTGCAACTAATCTGGTCCTTCCTGTGCTTTAAAAAAGAAAAAAATTCCCACTGTCCCTGCTTTAAAGAGAAACAAGAAATTACAAAAGAAAACACACACTTTGTTGATTTAAAAGAATATATTTTATTGGTAGAAGAAAATAGCAAGTAGCACAAGAAATTACTATGTAATCTGATTGCAAAGTGTTGGGTAGATTTTAACATTTGAAGAAAAATGTTTTTTTAAACAAATGAAACCCTAATTTCTCCCTTCCCTCTCCGAAAAAACCCCTAGATTTTGATTTAGCTATTTTGTCTTTGAACAAAAATATTGCTTTTTCCCCGTTCTTTGCCTTTGCCCTCTGATAATCAGTAGTTTCCAAAGACTGTGTAAAAGTCAGGTCTACCAAAACAGAATATATGCAGCATGGTGTTTGCAGGCTGCATTTCTTTTTTGTAGTAGGTCCCATGGAGATTGTTTAGAATGCCTGTTTTGGTGGTCATCAGAGAAAATTCGGAAAATATCTCTTAAGTAGGATGGACCAAACTAGAACTTGACCTATAGCCTTAGGACCTATAGGTCAAGTCCTAGTTTGGTTTGTAATCACTGTTAATATTTTGATTTATTTTCTCTCTCTCTCTTTTTTTTTTTTTGACACGGGGTCTCGCTGTCACTGAGGCTGGAATGCAATGGCGCGATCTTGGCTCACTGCAACCGCCACCTCCCAGGTTCAAGTAATTCTCCTGCCTCCACCTCCTGAGTAGCTGGGACTACAGGCATGCACCACCATGCCTGGCTAATGTTTTGTATTTTTAGTAGAGACAGGGTTTTGCATGTTGGCCAGGCTGGTCTCAAATTCTTGACCTCAGGTAATCCACCTTCCTTAGCCTCCCAAAGTGCTGAGATTACAGGTGTGAGCCACCACACCCAGCCTGGTTTATTTTCTCTAAGTAGATTGTGCTTGTTTAGTCCTCAGGGGTCTTTATGGTCTCTGTAGCCATCATGGGATTGGGATGGTTCAGAGCTTTCCCTTGACTGGCTATGCTGGAAAGAGGTCAGCTGCACCCTGCGATTTGTTTTCTATTCAAGGAAACTTTTGGTCCCAGTCTCCCATGTTCCAGGTGGTAGCTGTCCGCAGCCCGTCAGAGGCTTTGGGAGGCCAGGAAGGAGCTGTCTGGTAGGGGAGAGGCTTTGCTGGACTGATAGGGTGTGTTAACCAGTTAGATGTGGGTGAGGGAAGAGGAATAAACACTGACTCAGGTGGCTGCTGGTGCTGGTGCTGGTGCTGATGCTGAGACAGTGTGGAGGAGAAAATTGGTCTGGTGAGGAAGATGATTTCAGGGCTGGACAATGGGACCAAAAACTGCTAGCCCTGTGTGCACTTCAGAGGCTTCCAGAATGGGGCAGAGACACTTTAATGCTCTCTGGGCTTCATTCTCCCCATCTATGATATAAATGGAGAGTGGGACTAAGTGGTTGCCAGGTCCTTCCCAATGCCAGCATGCTTTGATTCTGTCTTAAGATTCTGCCATCCTGGGTGAGAGTCGCATTCCTGTCGGCAGCTAGCTGCTTGTTTATGAGCGTATTCTTCTCCCTTTGGTGACATTGGGTTGGGCTGACAATGGGAAATTGGCAGTGAGTGTCAGCATATTCTTTCCACACAGTTTATTGCTTCTCTTGTCAGGAGTTTTCAGAAGGGAAAACAGGCCAATTCCTCAGGAAATGTGTTTGCCTGAGACTTAACAGCTAACTGTGATTTAACCTAGAGAGCTAGTCCAGGCTGTGGGTCTAGCCAGTGTCTAGTAATTTCCTTCTGGGGGCCGTTGGCATTAATGCTACATGTGGACAGTGTGGTTTGTGAGACCCTGTGAACAGGGTTCCCACAGAGGGAAAGGTCTCTGGTTCTCTGTCCAGTGGTGTTAGGCCCACCTGACTGGTCGCAGAGCCAACCCCAACCTTCCCACAAGACTGCAGCCATGGGGGTGAGACCGCTGTGTCAGTGAGTCTAGCCGAGGGCCCGCCACATGTGTGGCCCATACACACTGGAAGTCTGTATGTGTGTGCCACATCATATTACCAACTGGTAGATATTTAAGAAATCTAATTGATGGAATTAAAAGGCGTGAAGGAATGTTTTTTCCGTTTGGAAGAAAAAAAATCAGTTTATAATTTGGAATGGGGAAACAAATGTTACCTGCCTTAAAAGAAAAAATTCATTATATAGCATAGTGGCTACTGAATCAAGATCTTGGAAATTTGTGATTTTTGAAAACCGCCCTGTAAGGCTCATGGAAATACAGTTTGGAATCTATTAGCTTCAGGTGTTTCTCCTTTTGGTGATAGGGAAACATGGTTTTGCTGCTGTTTTTGTCAAATGTGAGAGTCGTAACTCGTTGATCTGGCATCTTTTGAGTGTTGGGTCTTTTTTTTTTTTTTTGTCACCCAGGCTGCAGTGCAGTGGTGCGGTCTTGGCTCACTGCAAGCTCCGCCTCCCAGGTTTGTGCCATTCTCCTGTCTCAGCCTCCTGAGTAGCTGGTACTACAGGCGCCCACCACCATGCCTGGCTAATTTTTTGTATTTTTAGTAGAGATGGGGTTTCACTGTGTTAGCCAGGATGGTCTCGATCTCCTGACCTTGTGATCTGCCTGCTTTGGCCTCCCAAAGTGCTGGGTTTACAGGCACGGGCCACTGCGCCTGGCCGAGTATTGGGTCTTTAGGGGTCAAAATTTTTGATCTTTGCTTGCAGTTTTTGTTTTTTTCCGTTTTACACTCTCCCTGTTCCCTGATTAAGTGAAGGCCAGGCTTGCCTGGTTCCAGGGAAAAGGCCAAGGGTGCCTAGAGCAAGGTGGATGGGACTTTGCAGATGGTCCTTGAGAGAGCGACCCTTTGCTCCTAAATCCCCAGTGGAAGGGACGGACTTCTTTATCATGGGCATTCCGCCTTACTGCTTTGGTCTGTGGTCATTCTTCACTTGCTTTTCCTCATTTTGCTTGGAATGTGCTTCGCCTGTTGCGTACCCACCTCGTCTGCCCACTTGCATACTCCATGGCTGGCCTGAAAGCCCAGTCTGCTGTCCTGTGCCCTTTAGACTTCCACTGTAGCATTATCATCTGTTTCCATACTCCTTGTGGACTGTGCCACTGAAGCTGTTTGCAGACGGGGACCATGTCTGGTTGACCTCCATCCTTCAGCACCAGCCCAGTGCCTGGCAGGTAGCAGGAAAGCAGGAGCTGAGGAAAGGCTTGCTGCACAAGTGGATGCCAGGAGCTCTGGTTCTTCCCTCCTTGAATCTGCTACCTTATGATGGGAGGGACACAGGGCTGTGCTGGATTTGTGCACGATGCTTTGGGCAGCCTGTGGGAGAGGGCCAGGATGAAGGAAACCCAGACAGAATGGGTAGCAGGCTGGATGGGGGCTTTGACAGTGGGGGAAGCATTAAAGGCCATTTGCATCCTTCCAAGTGTGAAGCTGGAGGGGCCTGGAAGAGAGTCACAGAAAGGAAGGGACAGACGTGGGAGGGTCCAGGGTCCCTGCCCTCCAGCTTCACAGGTCTTGGTACTGGGCTATTACATGGGTTGGTGGTGGAAGGACACAGGTGGACCTGGGCTGGTTGTCACTCCTGGGCTGCTCTTGGCACTGGCTTCTGAGACCTGTTGGCCAAAGGCTTTGGTGTGGCTCTGGAATTTTTTCTTTTTTATGAGAATGGAACTTTTTTTTTTTAAATGAAATGCTCTTTTGAATAGGCAATACAGTCATTTCTAAAATGAAAATATGTTAAAATATATTTTAAGAAATTTTGCCCCTCACTCCTGATCTCATCTCTGTCCTCCCTACTCCCTGATAACCATCTGTAGCAGTTTGAATACCCTTCTAGTTTTTCTTAATGCAAGTACAACAAACACAAATTGTATAGTATTATTTCTCCCTTTTCAGTAAATGAAGGATAGCATTCTGTGTGTACTGTTCTTCACCTTGTGCTTTTTTTAACTTATTGTAGAGATTTTTCTGTATCAGTGCATAGAGAATGGTTGTCATTCTCTTTCGGCTGTGTTGTACTGTTAAGTTGTCCCTGTTTGAATGCTTACCCCTGAGCTAAGGCGCCTGGCTGTTTCCAGCTTGCTGTTTCCAGCTTACTGTTTCATGACATGCCGGCAGCAGTTGTCTCACGTGCGCATCGTTTCCCACATTGCAGTAGTCCTGCAGGGTAGCATCCCACAGGGACATTCCTGAGTCAAAGAAGAAACACAGTTGTAACTTTGACAGATTTTGCCCAGTTGCCCTCTACAGGGGTTGTTCCATGTTGCACTCCCACCAGCAGTGTTGATGCCTGATTCCCCACGGCCTTGCCAACGCAAGGTGTAGTCAGATGCTTGGAGTTTTGCCAGCCCAACGTTTGTAAGTAATATCTCATATAGTTTTAATTTGTATTTTTCTGAAGAGGAGCTGATCATGTTGTTGTATGTTTAAGGACCATTCATAGTTTTCTGTGGACAGTTCTTTGATTTTCTCTTGGGTTATTGGTTTTTTCTCAATTTCTGTGAGCTGTGTTTTATATTTTTGGAAGGTTAGTTCGTTGTCTTATGTGTTATAAATTTTTTTCAGGCTAGGAATTATTCTGATCTAGGCAGAGTCTTTAAATAATTCCATTCCTCCCCTTCCCTCTGCCCCATCTCGTTAAGTTTAAAATTCGGACAGTGGCTTTGGGACAGAACCACACCTTTGGCTTCCTTCCAGGATTTGAGTTAATTGGCCTTAGACACATTTTCAGTATGAACTTACGATAGTGTAGATGTATTTGAGCTGTATCAGGGTGGGCTACATGATGTGAGAACAGCCAACCCCTCTCACCTCAGTGGCCTAACAGCAGAGGCTCATTTCTTTTTCATGCTGCATGTCCAGTGTATGTGGTCAGGAGACTTCACTCATCATAGCCACTCATGAACCCAGGATGATGGTGGCACAAGACTTTTGTTTTGTTTTGTTAACAGTTTTATTGGCTGGGCATGGTGCCTCACGCCTATAATCCCAGGACTTTGGGAGGCCAAGGTGGGTGGATCACTTGAGGTCAGGAGTTCGAGACCAGCCTGGCCAGCATGGTGAAACCCATCTCTACTGAAAATACAAAAATTAGCTGGGCGTGGTGGCGCATGCCTGTAGTCCAGGCTGTTTGGGTGGCTGAGGCAGGAGAGTTGCTTGAACCCAGGAGGTGGAGGTTGCAGTGAGCTGAGATCGCGCCACTGCACTCCAGCCTGAGTGACAGAGTGAGACTCTGTCTCAAAATAGACCAGGCGCAGTGGCTCATGCCTGTCATCCCAGCACTTTGGGAGGCCGAGGCGGGCGGATCACCTGAGGTTGGGAGTTCAAGACCAGCCTGACCAACATGGAGAAACCCTGTCTCTACTAAAAATAAAAAATTAGCTGGGTGTGGTGGTGCATGCCTGTAATTCCAGCTACTCAGGAGGCTGAGGCAAGAGAATCACTTGAACCCAGGAGGTGGAGGTTGCCGTGAGCCGAGATCATGCCATTGCACTCCAGCTGGGCAACAGGTGCGTTTAAACTCCATCTCAAAAACAAAACAAAACAAAAGCAGTTTTGTTGATATATAATTTATTTGCCATGCAATAAAGTTCACCATCAGCGTAATCTTAGAACATTTTATTATCCCCAAAAGCAACCCTGTACCCATTAAGCAATCATTTCCGCTCCCATTCTCCCTAGACCCTGGCAACTATCAGTCTGCTTTCTGTCTTTATGGATTTATGTCTTTATGTTCTGGACATTCCACATAAATGGAGTCACACAGTGTGTGGGCTTTTGTGTTTGGCTTCTTACATTCAGTGTAATGTTGTCAAGGTTTATCCATGTAGTAGAGTGGACTAGAACTTCCTTTTTAAGGCTGAATAATATTCCATTGTGTGGATAGATCACATGTTGTTGATCCATTTATCAATTGGATAAAGTTGTTTCCAGTCTTTGGCGGTCGTGAGTAACACAGCTGTGAACATGGTACACGAGTCCCTGTGTAGACATGCTTTCCTGTGTCTGGATAGATAAGGAGGCTCCATCCTGACATAGGCACCCACTGTCACCGCCACAGGGAATGTGGCACCTGTCTTTTACTGTTCAGCAGAGAGTGACACACATCATATCTATATCATCTCTTTGCAGTGCCATGGCTGACTTCAGAGGAGGTGGGAAAATGCCCTTTTGTCATAGGTCTAGAAGTGGGTGAACTGGAAATACTTGGTGGCTGGAATCAGTACTATAGAAGAGAAGAGAAATGGACATCCCTGGGGCCCAGGAGAGTGGTTTTGTTTGGACAAGTCACTCCGGAAAGCGTCCATTAATAAGGAGGGAGTTCCAGGATAGAAATTACATGGGTTGGCCTTGAAAGCTGGTTGGTGGAAAAACCTCACATCTTCCAAGGAGTGTCTTAGATGGATATGATGATATTGGAACAGAGAAGGGCAACCACATAGAAGTAATATCAAGTAGAATGGAGGTTTAGGATTGAGCACTTCTGAGTTTCTCAGGAGGCACTGTGGCCCAGAGCTTCATCCCAGCTCTGTGATTTGCTATATGTTACCCTCTCTCTTGTGCAATGCCTCCCTTGCAAAAGTGCAGCAAGATCAGTGCTCTGAAACCCCTGGGTCAGTGCCTGGCACATGGTAGGCACTCAGTAAATTACAGCTGTCACCTTGGTGTATTTGACCAGCAGCAGCTGAGTCTGCAGTCACTGAGTCACCAGACCTGGCCTTCCTGAGGCCTTGGGCTTATGTTTTCCTTATGAGGCGTAAATGTGCTTAAGAACATCCCTGTTTTCTTGGCCTGGTCATCCCTGTGGTGGCTGAAGGAAAGAGGGGGCTGGAGCGAGGAGTGGGGTTAGAGGCACAGCTGTAGCCAGTGTATATTTGGAGGGCAAGTAAACAGTTCTTCCTTGGCCTCGGCACAAGTTTCTAAAGTAGAGCAATTTCTGAGTATAGGAGTAGCTGGGGAGATCTGCACACACACTCAGTTGTCAGTGCTGGAAACGGGCCCCTTTATTATTATTTTTCTAAACAAAGCAGGACAATGGCAGTATAAACATTGTTTGAACAAAAAGCATTTGGCCAATGGAGATAAAACCAAAAGGAAAATAACAACTTTGATTTCCTTTTGGTTTTTGTGTTTTGACATTTGGTAGCATACTTCTAATCTTTTAGGAATTAAAACAATTATATGGTATGTGAACTCCAGTTTGTTTATGCTGTTAAATTTAGTGCGAAGTAGACTCAAAAATTCCCCTCCTGTTGGGATGTCATCTTGCTCCCATTTTTGTTTTTCTTTGAGAGGCATGGTCAAAGGACTAGTGGGACCTGAAGAAGGCCCATCAAAATCATGTGGGGCGTGTGGGGAAACCTGTAGTAAAGCAGAAAGTGCAGCCTTATTTCCTGTCATGTTCCTTATCTTGTTAATCCTTGCAGGCTGCCATTTCCATTTTACAAATGAGGAAACTAAACTGAGATTCAGTGAGGTGACTAAAAGGTGCTGGGTAGAGCAGTGATCTTTTCATTCTGCCAGGTAGTTATTTTAAAACTTACCAGTATTCATAGGCCATGTTTTATGTTCAGTGAGGGCATTTGTGGTTTGGTAAGGGTATAGAGAGGATCAGAGAGCTTGGAGGAAGGGAGAGAGAAAGGGGGGAGTGTGTGAGCAGGTGGGACTGGACTCGGTGCCCTGTGGAGTCATTCATTCTTGCAGCAGATGTGTGCCAGGCACTGTGCCAGGCCCAGCATGCAGCAGCAAGGAGACAGTCAGGGTCTCTGTCCCTTGAGAGCCTGTAGTCCAGAGGTCGTGGGAGGAAGGAAGGAGGGTGGAGGGAAAGCCGGAAGCCCAGGCGAGCTCCAAGGCCTCTGGCTCAGTCAGCTGGGCAGCAGGTGGTGGATCCTGGGCAGAGCATCCCTGGAGGGAAGGAGAAGGGGGCAGGTGTGGAGTTGGGGATGGTGGGTTCAGTTTTGTCCTGAAACTGGAGGGGAATGTGGCATGGTGCAGAGGTGTGTACCAGTGACCAAGAAGGTATAGTGGCCAGGCATGGTGGCTCACACTTGCAATCTCAGCACTTTGGGAGGCCAAAACAGGAGGATTGCTTGAGCCCAGGAGTTTGAGACCAGCCTGGCCAACATAGGAAGACCCCATCTCTGCAAAAAATAGTAAGCCGGGCTTGGAGGTGCACACCTGTACTTAGGAGACTGAGGTAAGAGAATCACTTGTGCCTGGGAGGTTCAGGCTGTAATCAACTATGACTGTGCTACTGTACTCCATCATGGGTGATAGCAAGACCCTGTTTCAGGGAAAAAAAAAAAAAAGAATGTCTAGAAAGTTACATGTGGTCTTACACAAAGGTGTCTGAACTATTTGTTGGTGGTCATCAGAAGGAGGAGGCACTTTCCAAAGCATGCACTGCTCTGCATGGGGCAGAAAAGCATGACCTCTTCATTCTCTGCTTCCCTGGCACTGGATGGTTCTCTTGTGTCCCCCGCTGCTCTTGGCCCTTTCTTGGACTTGGCCAATGGCTATTTGCCTCCTCCTTAATTGCATTCTTGTCCCCATCTTCCTCTGCTCTCTCTCTCCCTTGGTCCTCTCACATGCTCCTCTGAGATGAACATGTTGGCCACAGTGCTCCTCCTGAGCCCTGGTCCTAGGCACCAGCTGCCACTAGGCCATTTTCATTCTCCAGGCCTGTCCTGTCAGCACCTCCAGCCATGTTTGTTTGAAGTAAAACTGAGTATGCTGCCTCCTGCCTTCGTTTTAGAACCTCTCCACCTTCCCTTTCTGTTAAGGGTGCCTCCATCCTCCTGGCTATTCAGCCCCTTCTACCCCACCTACACTGACATTTGGTTGTCAGGGTTCATGTTCCCACTCCGTGTTTATGTCCATCGCCTGCCTTTCCCATTCCCCCGCAGCTGGATTCAGGCTCTGGACTCTGCTCATCATGTTGTGTAGCTTCTCAGTCATCTTTCTATCTTCCTCCTCCCGCCTCTGCCCTAATCCTTTCTCCCACTGCTGCTTGATCAAGATTCAAAAATACCATCCTGACAATGTGAGTTTCCTGCTCCAAACAAAAATAAAAAATCAACTTTAGTAACTTTGCCTTCCCCAGTATTTCCCAAAATAATTTTAAGTGGCATACAGCTGAATGTTCTTAGTTTTAATCTTTGTCTTAGAAATGCCGTAATATTTTGGCAGTTCCTGAAAAGGTTAAACGTGTAGTTACCGTATGACCTATCAGCTTCACTCCTTAGTATTTACCCAGGAGAAATGAAAACTTATCCACACAAACACTACATAAATGGATATCTCAGCATTATAAATATGAATATATGAATTTCTTCATGGCACGATAGTCAAAAAAAATTAGAAACAACCCGAATGATCATCAACTAATGAATGGGTAAACAAAATGTGGTCCATCTATACAATGGAATATTATTTAGCCATAAAAAGTAATAGAATACTGGTGCATAGTGCAACATGGATGAACCTGGAAAACACTGAACGTGCTGGGCGCGGTGGCTCAAGCCTGTAATCTCAGCACTTTGGGAGGCTGAGGCGGGCGGATCATGAGGTCAGGAGATCGAGACCATCCTGGCTAACACAGTGAAACCCTGTCTCTACTGAAAATACAAAAAAATTAGCCAGGCGTGGTGGTGGTTGCCTGTAGTCCCAGCTACTTGGGAGGCTGAGGCAGGAGAATGGCATGAACCCGGGAGGCGGAGGTTGCAGTGAGCTGAGATCGTGCCACTGCACTCCAACCTGGGCAACAGAGTAAGACTGTGTCTCAAAAAAAAAAAAAAAAAAAAAAGAAAAGACAAGACTGAACCTTTCACATAAGTGAAAGAAGCCAGACACAAAAGTTCATATATTATATGGTTTCATTTATATGAAATGTCCAGAGTAGACAAATATGTAGAGAGTAGATTTATCATTGCCAGGGGTGGGGGTGAGGACATGGGTAGTGACCGCTAATGGATATGGGGCTTATTTTTGGAGCGTTGAAAATGTTTTAGAATAATAGTGAAATAGTGATGATTGCACAACATTGTGAATGTACTAAAAAAAAAAACCCGCGCTGAATTGTATACTTTAAGATGGTGAATTTAATGCCATGTGAATTATATCTCAATGGAAACAAAACAAAAAGATCCCCTCATATGCCATAGCAGTAATACCTGATTTTATATATGTTACTGAAAATTAGTATTTGAATTTAAAAGTAAATTGATATGAAGAAAAATAGGAAGCAAACAATAGAGCAGCCTTTTTTTTTTTTTAAGACTGAGTTCCACTCTGTCGCCCAGGCTGGAGTGCAGTGGCGCAATCTCGGCTCACTACAACCTCCGCTTCCCGGATTCAAGCGATTTTCCTGCCTTAGCCTTCTGAGAAGCTGGGATTACAGGCGCGCACTACCATGCCTGGCTAATTTTTGTATTTTTAGTAGAGACGGGATTTCACCATGTTGGTCAGGCTGGTCTCAAACTCCTGACCTTGTGATCCGCCCACCTCAGCCTCCGAAAGTGCTGGGATTACAGGCATGAGCCACCGGCCCGGCTGAGAAGCTTTTATAGTAAGAATTGAATGAATGGACTAATTCCTGGGACAGTGCTTGCATATAGTGGGTGCTCTCTGTTAGTCATTGTTACTATTGGGAGGAGATGGCAAAAATCTTGAAGGTGAACAACCCAAGTTGGCAAGTGCAGATTTCTTGTGTGCCTAGTGAGGCCCTGTTGGTGCAGCCTCAGCCTGCTGCAGCCTCTGGGTTCCCAGCTACCTTAGTGGCAGGCATCTCCCGCTGAGGGCTCTCACTCTGCCCGCAGAGGCCGCCTCTTCCATACTCAGGCACTCATCCCTCTCATTCTTCATTGCAGTGCCCTTGAGGGCCCCCAGTTTTGTCCTCGTCTTCTCAGGAGCTGCTTGGAGCACTCAGTTTGGAGTCGTTTTGTTGCTCCCTCAGTCCAGACAGGATGCCACATCTGTGCTTGTCCAGATCTCCTGTGGCTGCTGGCATGGGGATTTGGACACACAGTGAGTGTGTGAAAAATACTTGTCAAACCGGTGTCAACTAAACTGTGAATACGTCTTTTTTTTTTTGAGGCAGGGTCTTGCTCTGTCGTCCAGGTTGAAGTGGCATGATCATGGCTCACTGCAGCCTCAAACTCCTAGGCTCAAGCGATCCTCCATCTCCGTCTCCCACTCCCAGAGTATTGGGATTATAGGCATGAACCACCACACCTGGCCTTAATACATCTTTGTAATGACAAAACGATGTTATAAATCAGGCAAAAATATTTTAAAAATATATTGCAGAGAGAATTTGTATATCCTGTGAATGAGCTGTTCTAGGAACAGACTCTAGAAAAGCTGGCCCATGTGTCCCAGGGGACATGCATGGCTATAGAAGCACTTTTCACAGTAGCAAAAATCTGGAAATAACCCAGATGTCCATGGACAGAAACACGGGCGAGCACATTGTTCAGTATTGGCATGATCACATGGCACACAGTGGTGACAGTGTGTGAGTGGCAGCTAGCTGTGCATAGCAGTGGAGAGAACTTCAGAAGCAGTATAGAATGCCACAGGCGGCCTGGGGAAGACGGCATCCTGTTCAGTTTTACTAGTGTGCAATACAGTTATATTCTTTTTTAAAAAGTGAGGGACTGAAAACCCAGTACCAGGGCTGTTTGCCTTGGGGGTCAAGGAGGTGGGGAGAGGGAAGTGAGGGGGAGCCAGGTGGCTGGACATGGTGGCCATGTTCCAGGCCTTGAGGGAGCTGTGGAGTCATGGGGACTCATTTTGTTTGTCCTCACATGTGGTTTGCACATATTCTCTTATATGTACCTAATGTTACATAATAAAACATTTAAGACAGAGGAACAACAAGAAAACATTAGGGCTGGCTCATGCCTTTTGTGGGGTGGACTCTGACATTTAAGAGTTAGGAAGGAACATTTCTTCCTAATGTATCCAGCCAGTGTTACACAGTAAATAAAACACTGGGAATGTCTCCAGCAGAGGAGGAAAGAGGGAAGTAGTATTTTTACTCTGCACCAAAAAAGGAAGTTTACCTTTCAACATGAAGAAACTTTTTTTCCTGAGTGATATTTCAGATGACAACAGCTCTTTCAAAGGAACAGTGCAGGTTTCTCAGGGTGTTAAAGTCAGTGTGACTGATTTAGTAGAAGACACTGTTAATAGCCAAAGAGGCATCATTTCTTAAGGATGTGAGTTCTGAAGAACACGTTTTTAAGAATAGTTTTAGAGTCTCTGTGTTGTTATTTTGGACCTCGACCCTGACTGACTCCATTGTATTGCCAGTGTGTAGAACTTTCCACATTTCAAGGTAAAAGTTTGTTTGAATAGCATTAAAGCCTCTTCCCTTTTGCTGGCTGCACTGAAGGGAGCCGGGAATGTCAGGATCTATCCTGGCTTAGCACTGAACGGCTCTGGGTCCCGGCATCTGCACATGGTTGACTTTCAGGGCCCTTCTAGCTGTAGCATCTTTGCTCCTGCTCGCTTGACTTGGTGAGAGGCTGGGGAAAGAATGTCTTATGGCTCACAGAACATGAGGTCGGAAAACAGTTGTTTCCATGCTGTCTTTTGGCCTCAAACATCTAGACAAGAGGTACCTTTCTAGGCCTGCAAGTTCAGCAAAAGAAAGTTCCTTGTTCTCACGATTTTGAGCACTGAATTTGTCTAAAGCTACAAAGAATGAGAATAAGAATAGGGATGAAGAGGATGGGATCAGAAGTCAGAGTCTGAGAGCAAATCCTAGTCACACCAGTTGTTGGTAGTGCGGCCTTGGGTCAGTTACTTAGCCTCTCTTTACCTTACTTTCCTCCTCTGTAAGATATGAATAAGAAGAATCACTCCTCTATAGGATTATTACGAAGATTCAATCAGTGGACACATGTGACCTGCTCAGTTAGTATTCACTAGCCTCTGCTTAGCCTCTTCTTACTGCTCTTTTAATTCTGTTCTGTTACTAGTATCAAAGAGCACATCTGAAACTTTGCTTGGAAATGCCAGCTGTAGAGGAGAAGAACAAGCAAGATTGGTGATGGTTTTAAACAGGTTGTGTGTATAGTCTGGAGAGAGATGCTTGTAGTAGACAATGCCACCCACTCCTCTGGTAGGTGATTCCCACCCAGTGTGTTCTCATGGGGATGCTTCTGTGGGCTTTCATCTCCTGCCGAGCTGTCCTCAGTAACCTGCTGAGAAACATGCCTGTAGACATATGCACCTCGGCAGGACATAGGAAAGGAGGCAGGTATTTGGACACCTCTTATTTTCCAGTCCTACTCTTAACAACCCTCACAGCCACGCTGAGCGGCACCTGTTACCTCCATTTGAGAGGTGTGGAAACAGAGGCTCAGGAAAGCTCAGCTTGCCTCAGACCATGCAGCTGGAAAGGCAGGACATAATCCCTGTGGCCGGAGTGAGAACCACATATTTCAGCCCTAGGCTGCTGCCCAGGCTCCTGGTGTTGCTCCTGAGTCCAGCTGTAAGAGGCATCCAGTGGATTCTCAGGCCCCGTGGTGCCTGGGCTTTGGCAGGTGCTGGTTCGTGTGGAGCATGTGTTAAGCACCGGTAGGACTGTTCCTGTTCCCAGGCAGTTTATTGTTAGGCAGACAATACAGCAGCTGTCCTTTAACTCAAGAGATGGGACCAAAAGGGAAACAGAAACTGGGAGAACAGCCTCAAGGTGTGAACTCTGGCAGTCTCTGAGTGGCGAGATAATGGGTATCTTTAACAATGTTCTTATTTTTTGCTTCTGTGTCACATGGAAGGTGTTTGTTGAGGGTTCAGTGTATGCCAGGCACTGTTCTAGACAGTGGCAAAGAGACAGGCTGGGCCCTGCTCTCAGAGGGGTGGTGTGGGGGCAGGGGAGAAACAGATAAAACAGGCATGTAAGAAATGTCAGATAGAGGAGGGGCCCTGTTCCAGAAGACAGCTGGTGACATTGATAGAGAGTGCCTGATGGGTTCTGAGGAGGCCATGCGATCTGAGTGACAAGGAGCCAGTCTAGTGAAAGATAGAGGAAAGATGCTAGGTAGGGGAAATGGCAGGTGGGTAGAGTGCAAGGCAGGAGCCGGTTCCGGTCGTAGGGAAAGTGACCGGAAACGAGAGTGCAGCATGTGAGTGACACATAAAGAGTTAACCCCTCAAGGCCCACCTCTGGGATGAAGGGGCTCATCCTTTGAGCTTCAACTGAGGTGAGCCTGCTCTTGTGGTCTCTTAAGACCCTGGCTCACCACCCATCTCACAGTACTGCTCAGATGAGGCTCAGCGAACATCAACCATCACTGCCACCAGTCTCTGCAAGTAACTACCTCCGAAATCTGCCTTGTTCCTCCCAAGCTGCTGTGGGAAGTCAGATGTGACCTCCTAGAGGCACAGATGGGAGGGCAGAGGTGAGCAAACCGCTTGTTTTTCTTGCAGCTGTGGTCTTGCACTTGTACATGCACAGTGTAAAAATACTTGTTCTTTGGCCAGCCTCTGGAGCTCTCTTTGAGAAAATACATTATGTCACTACTGTGCCTGAAACCAGAAGTCAGCAGGCCCTGCCTGAGGGGATCCACTGC
The DNA here is from genome assembly GCF_000951035.1 of Colobus angolensis palliatus. Classification (NCBI taxonomy): domain Eukaryota; kingdom Metazoa; phylum Chordata; class Mammalia; order Primates; family Cercopithecidae; genus Colobus; species Colobus angolensis. The sequence continues at coordinate 546,469 of NW_012117288.1, forward strand.
CCCTCCTTCCACACTCTCGCAGGCTCCTCGTGAGATGGCTACAGCCTAGCAGTTAGCACCACCACATCCACCAGCCAGGTCTAAATTAAGCACGAGATCATGGGAATGTAGATTTTCCCATGCAGCTCTGCATGTTTTTCAGATGTCTCAAGCTGGAAAATTATACTGATCAAATGGTAATCCATAGCTCGGCCTGTCCTGTGCGGTGGGGGTGAGTAGCCATTAAAGGCTCCTGTTCGCTGTGTCCAGTCTCCGGTTGACTTCATTGTCTCCCATCAGCCAGTGTTTTCTCTAGCAGAGCCACAGTGTGTTAGAAACGGGGAATCTCTGCCTAAGGATCACAGCGGCCATCCTCAGAGGAGGGAAGGGTTCTGAAGGCTGCTTTTCACATTTCCAAAGCCTGAAGGGAAGTGCTACTTTTTTGCCCACCATGAAGCCCCACAGGCTAACAAAAACATCTGCTGCTTGGCTGTGGCTGGGATTTCACTCCCTCAGTTGGTGACCCGTGGCTGGGCTGATCGGAGGCTTGGGTTTCTCATAACACCATGGAGGTGGCAAGGAATTGAATCACTGGTCGGAACGGGGGCCTTTGGGACTGAAGGGTTTGGGGTGAGCATCTGGTTTTAGAAGCAAGGACCCTGGGTACTGGCATCTTGGTGCCACAGAGCGGTCACAGCATTGACCCTGGTCCCTGGATTCCCATCTCCTCTCTCTGCCACATCACGTTATTTGCATTTTGGCATGATTTTTAAAAGAATGCTGTTTATAATTTGGTCATTTGTAAGACTGCTTTGAGGAATAGAAGAGGTAGGGGAGCATTCAAGAATTCTCATATGCCTTTATGAAGTGTTGCTGCCTGCCCTTTGTGCAGTCACAGTTGTTTGATCCTGTACACTGAGGGGGAGGTACAACTGCTTGCCATATCCCTGTTTTCCTGGATTGGCAGAACAGCCAAAACCAGGTCTCCAGACCCCATCTTTTCTTCACACAGTCTTTAGAAAGACTGCATTTCCCCACCTGCCTGTGTAGTCTGCACTCACAAGCTGCTCCTCCCAGAGACTAAATAGTAGTGGTATGTTGATAACAAATTAAATTCCTTGTGTATGTTTTGATACTTGATTTCTGCTTTCAGAAAATTAAGTACATATCAAGTTCTAGGAGGCCAAGTGACATCTAATTTGATCTCTGCTGTATCTGTTTCAATGACTCTCAGATCCTGGGAGAAGCTGCCTAGTTGGCTTCTTGAGGGTGGACTTCCTACTCCCCGGGAGGGTGGTGTGGATCAGCTTAGGGGTTGGTTCTTCCTATGCAGTCAGCCCTTCCTGGCTGCCTCCTGGCAGTAGGTTAACTGACACCTGCAGGGATCTTTCTTCCTTAGAAGAAAGTGCCAGGGGAGACAAGTAAGCACATGGGCAGTTTACCTTTTCCTGCTCCACCATCTAGAAGTCAAGTCTGAAATGTTTGTTTTTCTTCAAAATTCTTTAAGTATGTGAGTATAAAGGTTTTTTTAGCCCACTTTTTGGAGACTGATAAATTTTTTGTTAAAAAAAATAAACTATTCATTTTATAGACAGGGTCTTGCTAGGTTGCCTAGGCTAGATTTGAACTCCTGGGCTCAAGTGATCCTCCTGCCTCAGCCTTCTGAGTAGCTGGGACTACAAGAGTGTAGCACTCTGCCCAGCTGATATAAAATTTGATTTCTCGGCCGGGCGCGGTGGCTCAAGCCTGTAATCCCAGCACTTTGGGAGGCCGAGACGGGCGGATCACGAGGTCAGGAGATCGAGACCATC
>NW_012117288.1:549993-565442 GCF_000951035.1 Colobus angolensis palliatus
CCGTGTTAGCCAGGATGGTCTCGATCTCCTGACCTCGTGATGCGCCCGTCTCGGCCTCCCAAAGTGCTGGGATTACAGGCGAGAGCCACCGCGCCTGGCCTGGGACTGGGTTTTCACAATGTTGATTGACCTGTGATCGTTAGGTTTGGGGAGGGCAGTGGAGAGACAGCTCCCTGACAGCCGAGCTTGATCTTCAGTGATGGCTGCTGAAAAGCCACTCCCCATAGTTTCCTTAGGGACTTGATATAGACCCCAGCTGAAACGTGAGCATCTTTCTGTCAGCACACGATCAGCCACACCTTGGTGGCACAGAGGCACGGGGTATGGAGATGTATGCCTTCACCACAGACCCACCTGTGCTGTTTGGAACTGTGAGAATCCTCTGTCTCTCATGATAGGGAACTCTAGATTTGCAAAGAATTTCCCCACCCAGCTCTTCAAGCCTTTGGAGCACATTTTTATGGAATACTTCTTACCTCCTGGGGCATAACCCTAGCCTTGGAATTTTTTTTTCCAGTTTTGTTCTGTTTGCTGTTTTGTTTAGTTTCTTTCCAGTCTCTACTCTCATTTGAATTCTGTGTTTTCAGCTATGCCAGAAATTTTTCCCCTAGCTTGTCCCCTGCATGTATGAGGATCCAGCTGTTATTTTATCATTCCTGTCATGAGTCACTCTCAACAAAGAGCAGATGTTCCCAGACGTTGGTTGGGGGTGCCTCATTCACAGGGAGTGCCGAGCCCTCCTGGTAAGGATGCGGTTCTTCCTTGGTTGGTCTGGGGCTGTGGGTCACCTGTGGCTGGGGAGAGCCTGGCTGATGTCTCTGCACTCCTACTTGAGGCCCTATTGGAGGTTCAGGGAAGGGCCCATGCTCTGTCCTTTTGTTGTTTGGCTGTTGCTGCCTTTCTACCTCTGGTTCTCTCAGGTGCTTCGTGCACAGGGTTTGCAGTTGGAGGTGTCAAAAGCACACATTGCTGTAGGTTACAGCATGAGAATTCCACGGGATAAGTGGCTTCATGCACAGGTGGACCTAGAGGTGCAGACCACATGCTGTTATGTCTTGTGCCTTCTCCTGTCCTTGGCTTCTTGCTTTCTTCTGTGGCTACTTCAATCATAGGTAAACTCTGACTCTGCCCCTGGGGTGTGTTCCAGCAGCTTACCAACCCTGCTGGTTTCCCAGAAGTTTTAGGAACTATCCAGAGGGCTCTACAAATGGTCCAGTCTGGATTCTTAACATATCACTGATCTAGCTGCTGGGCGGGGGGACTGTGGGGCTTTAATTGGCTTGTTCTGAGTCCTGGGCCTACTCCTGGCCAGTTCCGCGAGGATGACTGAAGTACTCTTTCCAAGAAGAGGGGGATTATGGTTGTTGCATAGGCAAAACCAACGATTCAGTTTTCAGAATGGAAATGAAATATTTGGTTTAAAGAACCTTACCTAGTTCTGGGGACTAACTGTAGAAAAATGAGTATTCCCTTTCATATTGAGTAGATACAGCTTTTAATGTGGAGGCTCTGAAGCTCCCAGGGCATTTCAGAAGGCCTGATAATTTCTGCATTGCTCATGGTGCTACTTCCCCAGGCCACCTCAAGCATTTAGTTTGAGGTGTTTGTTGGAATTTTATTGACTCTGTGTGGTTAACAGTTGTTATCTAACGTGCGTCACCACCCTTATTTCTTAGTAAAATGACTTATTAATTAATACAATTTCAAAACGAGTTTTTAGGGCTAGGGCTGGAGTGAGGAAGGTGTGGCTGGTGTGGTGGTGACCAGGAGCGTCTGCCTGGTCATCTCATCCCGCGAATAAAGTGGCCATTCTGTGGGCCTGCTCAGCCTGTTTTTTTGTTTGTTTTGAGACAAAGTTGCTCTGTCACCCAGGCTGGAGTGCAGTGGCATTATCATGGTCCACTGTAGCCTCCATCTCCTGGGCTCAAGCAATTCTCCCATCTCAGTCTCCTGAGTAGCTGGGACTGCAGACGTGCGCCACCATGCCCAGCTAATTAAAAAAAAAAAAAATTTTTTTTAAAAAATTTTTGTAGAGATGAGGTCTCACCATGTTGTCCAGACTGGTCTTGAACTCCTGGGCTCAAGTGATCCTCCTGCCTTGGCCTCCCAAAGTGCTGGGATTATAGGCATGAGCCACTGCACCTGGCCCTATCCCTGTGACAGCTCTCTTGGAAGGCACAGAAAGGTTTGTTTGCCTTGAATCATGAATCCCACTTTACATCTTGCTGTCTTCATTCAAAAATGTTTAAAGTTTTGACAGAATTGTATAAGTTCATGTACTTCATTTATCAGTTAGCATCAAATAGTTCTAGGTAATACCTGATATGATGATAGAACTGGATTTCTTTTCTTTTCTTTTCTTTTTTTTTTTTGAGACGGAGTCTCGCTCTGTCACCCGGGCTGGAGTGCAGTGGCCGGATCTCAGCTCACTGCAAGCTCCGCTTCCCGGGTTCATGCCATTCTCCTGCCTCAGCCTCCGGAGTAGCTGGGACTACAGGCGCCTGCCACCTCGCCCGGCTAGTTTTTTGTATTTTTAGTAGAGACGGGGTTTCACCGGGTTAGCCAGGATGGTCTCGATCTCCTGACCTCGTGATCCGCCCGTCTCGACCTCCCAAAGTGCTGGGATTACAGGCTTGAGCCACCGCGCCCAGCTAGAACTGGATTTCTAAAGGCATTTCTAGTTACTGAGGATCCTTTCAATTGTCAGTATGTAATTTATGAGAATAATTTTTTGTTTTGTTTTGTTTTGTTTTTTGCTGTATTGAGTCTAAAGTTTTAATAGAGTTTAATGTTGTTTTTCCTTGTTTTGACAACCCTCCAGCCTCCACCTCTAACATCCATATCTGGAGGTTCTTAAGAAATGATTGTGAGCTAATCACACACTTCCTCAGGTTTGAGTGAGGAGCCCAGAAGGTAACAAATGATCCTGTTTTAGTTGCATTTGCATGTGCATTAGTTCAGTCTCAACAAGCTGGAAAAAAGAACATTGGAAAATTGAGAAGGAAAGTTTGGAAAGTGGAGCGTGCAAACTGTGGGAAAAAGAGTGAGAACAAATCAAAACTCAGATTCTAGAAATAATAGAATGTGGCCGGGCGCAGTTGGCTCACGCCTGTCATCTCAGCACTTTGGGAGGCCGAGGCAGGTGGATCACTTGAGGTCAGGAGTTCAAGGCCAGCCTGGCCAACATGGTGAAACCCTGTCTCTACTAAAAACACAAAACTTAGCTGGGTGTGCACCTATAATCCCAGCTACTTGGGTGGCTGGGGCACCAGGATTACACGAACCTGAGAGGCAGAGGTTGCAGTGAGCCGAGATTGCGCCACTGCACTCCGTGTTAGCCAGGATGGTCTCGATCTCCTGACCTCGTGATGCGCCCGTCTCGGCCTCCCAAAGTGCTGGGATTACAGGCGAGAGCCACCGCGCCTGGCCTGGGACTGGGTTTTCACAATGTTGATTGACCTGTGATCGTTAGGTTTGGGGAGGGCAGTGGAGAGACAGCTCCCTGACAGCCGAGCTTGATCTTCAGTGATGGCTGCTGAAAAGCCACTCCCCATAGTTTCCTTAGGGACTTGATATAGACCCCAGCTGAAACGTGAGCATCTTTCTGTCAGCACACGATCAGCCACACCTTGGTGGCACAGAGGCACGGGGTATGGAGATGTATGCCTTCACCACAGACCCACCTGTGCTGTTTGGAACTGTGAGAATCCTCTGTCTCTCATGATAGGGAACTCTAGATTTGCAAAGAATTTCCCCACCCAGCTCTTCAAGCCTTTGGAGCACATTTGCCCTGAGCCTGGGCAACAGGGCGAGACTCTGTCTCAAAAAAAAAAAAAAAAAAAAAAAGATAAATAACAGGTTATGCTGTGGAGGGTGGTATATGATGTTTGGAGCTTGGAGCTTGCTCCTGGGATGGACTCAGGGCAGATGTTTGCTGGGAGAGGAGATGTTTAAATGTTTATAGCCAGTCCTGTGGTTGAGGGGAAACAGTGAAAAATGAGGACCTGAGGTATACAAGGCCAAGTGTGGCAAAGTAATGGAAGTCCAGATGTTCAGCTGGAATAGCTAGAGCTTTGTGCCCACTGGCACTGCTAGAGTCCTGCCTCATGGCCCACGCATCATGGACTGTCTTACGGTTGGAATCATTAGTTTCGGCCTCCAAAGTCTTGCTTAGGTGAGGTACGTAGCCCAGTTGGCCTGGAAAATGAAAAGCCTCGGCTGGGCACGGTGGCTCACGCCTGTAATCCCAGCACTCTGGGAGGCTGAGGCGGGCGGATCACGAGGTCAGGATATTGAGACCATCCTGGCTAACATGGTGAAACCCCGTCTCGACTAAAAATACAAAAAAATCAGCTGGGCATGGTGGTGGGTGCCTGTAGTCCCAGCTACAGGCTGAGGCAGGAGAATGGTGTGGACCAGAGAGACGGAGCTTGCAGTGAGCCGAGATTGCGCCTCTGCACTCCAGCCTGGGCGACAGAGCAAGACTATCTCAAAAAAAAAGAAAAGCCTCCAGTGACTTTTCTCCTAGTAAGAATTATTTATTTGTTTGTTTATTTATTTTTTTTTAGAGACAAGATCTTGCCATGTTGCCCAGGTTGGTCTTGAACTCCTGAGCTCAAGTGATCTGCCCGCTTCGGCTTCCCAAGGTGCTGGGATTACAGACATGAGCCACACACCTGGCCCTAGTGAGGTGTATTAGTCTGTTTTCACACTGCTAATAAAGACATACCCGAGACTGGGAAGAAAAGGAGGTTTAATTGGACTTATAGTTCCACATGGCTGGGGAGGCCTCAGAATCATGGCAGGAGGTGAAAGGCACTTCTTACATGGCAGCAGCAAGAGAAAAATGAGGAAGAAGCAAAAGTAGAAACCCCTGATAAACCCATCAGATCTTGTGAGACTTATTTACTATCACAGGAATAGCACGGAGAAGACTGGTCCCCATAATTCAGTTACTTCCCCTGGGTCCCTTCTACAACACATGGGAATTCTGGGAGACACAATTCAAGTTGAGATTTGGTTGGGGACTCAGCCAAACCATATCATGAAGATTTCTTTTTGTTTTTCTCTTTTGAGGCAGAGTCTCGCTCTGTCACCCAGGCTGGAGTGCAGTGGCGCCATCTCAACTCACTCCAACCTCTGCCTCCTGGGTTCAAGTGATTCTCATGCCTCAGCCACCCAAGTAGCTGGGATTCCAGGTGTGCACCACCACACCTGGCTAATCTTTGTATTTTTAGTAAAGACAGAGTTTTGCCATGTTGGCCAGGCTGTTGCTGAACTCCTGGCCTCAAGTGATCCTCCCGCATTGGCCTCCCAAAGTGCTGGGGTTACAGGCGTGAGCCGCCGTGCCAGGCCCTAGTGAGGATTTCTTAGCTCCATACCTCTCACTTCTCACCATCCGCCTGTGCTGAAAGCTGTTCCTGTCTATCAGCTTTAAAAAAATAACAGGCAGCCACACAAATTATATAGGCCTTATTTTGTTTTTTTGACTATAATCAGTATTTTATTATTTTATTAGCTTTTTCCTTTTTCTTGAAGTTTAAGTATTTCAGAGACCATCAACAGATGTCCTTGCAAGTTAGTCTGTTAGAGAAAACCCCTGCCTTGGTCAACAGCCCCTGTTTCTTAATTGTTTGGAGTTCCTTTCCCAGCTTGTGTCTGGGAGGGCAGCGACACCTCGGCCCTTACTCGCAGGAATCACTGCCTTTTCTTTGCTGCCAAAGGTCTAGGAGGCTCATTGGGAGTCCTGACTGGGCCTCACAGCCTCCCTGGGAGGACACTGGGCCCAGCTGGAGGTCTTCCACTTCCACCTACAAGGTCACTAGATAGGGGAGGGCAGCAGAGCCCAGGGCATTGTTTCTCACTTAGGAAAGTGTTCTTTTTTTTTTTTCCTTAGGACATTCTCAACCATTTGATACCATTTTACTGGGAAGGAGGTGGCTGAAGTCCTTTTTTTTTTCTTTCCTTTTTTTTTTTTTTGAGACAGGGTCTCACTCTGTTGCCCAGGCTGGAGTGCAGTGGTGTGCTCTTGGCTCACTACAACCTCCGCCTCTCAGGCTCAAGCAGTTCTTGTGCCTCAGCCTCCTGAGTGAGCTGGGATTATAGATGTGTACCACCACAGGGTTTCGCCATGTTGCCCAGGCTGGTCTTGAACTCCTGAGCTCAGGCAGTGTGCCTGCCTGGGCCTCCCAAAGTGCTAGGATTACAGGTGTGAGCCACCATGCCCAGCCAAAGTCTTCGTCAGTGGTGAATCCTAGCTCTGCCCACTTCTCTGAGAAGCTGAAGAGTCATACCTGCTCTACATCAAATGGAACAACAAATAGAAGGGCCTGGTGGTCCCTGGCATATTGTAAGGCTCCTGAACATTAAGTACCTCTGATCATTACTACTACTACTGATTTTGACACATATTTGCCCTTTAAGCTGGGAAATATTCATTAAAAATTAAAATGTTCTTTTGTTTTTCTCTTTGTGAGGCCCGTCGTATCTTTGCCAGCAGTAAATGTTGCATCATGAATGAAAAACCTAATTACATCAAATGTGCAGGCCACCGTGAAAAAGTTTTTATCCCTGGTCCTTTCACAGCCTTTGCAGAATATGCCTGATTTTAGCTGAAGCCCTGTTCTGTGACTTCAGATAGAGTCAGATTCCTTGACATATTTGAGAGTGGAGAGAAGGTCTCCTTGGCCAGAGCAGATGTATGGGTTATTACCAGGGCGAAATTTTACGTCCTGCCCCCTTTTTGTGTGTGGAAGATCATACAAAGTGCTTTTTCCTATTTTCTCATTTAACACTAAACAGCAATCAGTACAGAAGACTTCTGTAACTTTCTCCCCACGTAACAAGCAAGCAGTCAGTTTTGCAGGACACCAGCTAGGTATCCTTCAGTTCTACTCTGATATTTACTTGGAGATAGCTTCGGATCCCACATGTTGAGGGCCTCGTCCCACAAGACCACTCCCTCCTTCCCAGCAGTGCAAGTCCAGGCCTCTGGAACTTCTGACCAACCAGCTTCAAGTTGAGACCCCTTCTTTGGGTTCCGTTAATTCGGTAGAGTGGCTCACATAACTCAGGGAAATAGACTTGTATTTATCTATGTATTATAAAGGATATTACAGAGGATACAGATGAAGAGATGCATAGGCCAGGTCGGGGAGAAGGATGCAGAGCTTCCATGCCATACCTCGGTGTCACCCTTCAGGAACCTTCTTGTGTTCAGCCATCCAGAAGCTTCCTGAGCCTGTCCTTATGTCTTTTTATGGAGGCTTCATTATGGAGACATGATTGACTAAATGATTGGCCATTGGTGATAATCTTCAGTCCCTCTCCCCTTCCTGGGACTGATCTTGCCTTGGTCTTTCTTGTGACCAGCCCCATCCTGAAGTTGCCTAGGGACTGCCAGCCCTCAGTCAATCATTCACATGCAAAAAGACATCACTGTGGAGATTCTGAAGATTTTAGGTTTGGAATCCCTGCCAAGTGACAGGGATGAAGACCAAATACATATTTCACAATAGCAAACCCTCCTTTTTGTGTGATTGTGATGAGTAGTCACTGCATTTCCTGTGGCTTTTCCTTGCTTCTGCCACCTTTTGTTTACTTGTTTTTTTGATGTGCCCCTTACCCATCTGAGGCTTTAGATGAGGAAGGTAGGAGCTACCTGTTGTTTCTGTGGCAGAAACATCTTGAGAGTAAAGACCACCACAGGAGGAAAGGGAGGTGCAGGTTCTGGGCCTGGAGTGACCTTAGTCAGCTGACCGTGTGATTCCAGGCCTCAGGTTCCTCACTTGTATAGTGGGAAAAATAATCCTTCCCCTGAGGGTTTGGGGGGACAGCCGAGCAGGTAGTCAGGATGGTGGGTGGAGCCCCTTGCTTCCTAACCGGGCCCTAGCTGTCCTAATCTACCTGGGGCAATCCCTGGAGACTTCTAGGGACTCAGTTTTCCCATTTTATAGGTAAGGAACTTTCATCCCCTGCCAGACTGTGGCCTTCTTGAGGGCAGGGACTCTGTTTTTAACCTGTAACATTTATTTATTTAACAGTGTTCATTTCTGTGTTGGGCACAGTGCTAAGTACTGGGTGCTTGCTGGTGATGAGGCAAATGAAGGTTACCAAACTTGTGGACAGGAGCCTCATGTCACAGACGTGGACCTCACTGTAGCCTGGTAAGTGAGTGTTATCTGGAGGAAGAGAGGGGATAGATGATGTGTTTGGTTGGAGCGAGTTAAAGGCTAGCCAGGGGTCTCAGTTTTCTTTGTGAAATGAGGGGCTGGGCTATAACCAGATTAGTTTTAAGGCTGTATTAGCTTGGGCCAGATGCTGGAGGCTTCTGAAAGCCAAGTGGAGGTCTTTATCCTTTTTCTAGAAGAGCTGTTAGGAATCTTTATAAATTCTTGAGCAGGGAAGGTCAGGCGAAAAGTGATTGTCAAGGAGAATTTTCTGGACATTCGGAAGCACAATGGACCAAAGCAGTTTTGAAGGTATTGACAGACATTTTTGAGTTAAGATAGACCTGAAATTAGTCTCTTTCTTGTCATAATGTGTATTTTTTTTTTAATTTAAATAAACTTAAAAAAAAAAAATAGAGATGGGGGTATTGCTGTTTTGACCAAGCAAGCCTCAAGTAATCCTCCCATTTCAGCTTCGCAAAGTGCTGGGATTACAGGTGTGAGCCACCATATCTGGTCTCACACATAATTTTAAATCTGCCAAGATCAGCTTCCCCCAGCACTTCCGATTCTTCCACAACTGACTTTTGCCAGGCAGTGAAAAGACAACCCATAAAATAGCCATTCCAGTGGAAATGTTTTGAAAATAGAGCAATAGTCGTGATGTTTACTTCCTTTCTCCTAAAGGCTTAAACTTGAGTGTAAATTTTATTCATTGTTAACTGGTAATACTGATTTTATCTTGGGTTCATCCTGAGGAGGCTGGGTATGTCCACTCAGCTCCCCAGTTTTACCCAGTACCTGCTGCTGGACCAGTCTCCCACCCTCACAGGGGGCTTACGTCGCAGTGGAGTGGGTTTTCTCTTTCTCTAGGTCATGGCTTCCAGCTTTTCGAATCTGAGGCTCCAAAGGAGGAAATGACCGTTCAGGGATCTTACTCCAGCTTGATTACGGAAACTGAACCTTCATAGGGTGCACATTTACCAAGGACAGGAAAGTTTCTCTCTTTAAAGGGCTTTAAACTTGTAACAAAGAAAATAAAAATGACGACTTCGTCTATCAGACGGCAGATGAAAAACATTGTGAACAATTACTCGGAGGCAGAAATCAAAGTCCGGGAAGCCACCTCCAATGACCCGTGGGGACCATCCAGTTCTCTGATGACCGAGATCGCTGACCTGACCTACAATGTGGTGGCCTTCTCAGAGATCATGAGCATGGTGTGGAAGCGGCTCAATGACCATGGCAAGAACTGGCGGCATGTGTACAAGGCGCTGACCCTGCTGGACTACCTCATCAAGACAGGCTCTGAACGCGTGGCCCAGCAGTGCCGTGAGAACATCTTCGCCATCCAGACCCTGAAGGACTTCCAGTACATTGACCGAGATGGCAAGGACCAGGGCATCAATGTGCGTGAGAAGTCAAAGCAACTGGTGGCCCTCCTCAAGGATGAGGAACGGCTGAAGGCTGAGAGGGCCCAGGCTCTCAAAACCAAAGAGCGCATGGCCCAGGTTGCCACTGGCATGGGCAGCAACCAGATCACCTTTGGGCGAGGCTCCAGCCAGCCCAACCTCTCCACCAGCCACTCGGAGCAGGAGTATGGCAAGGCTGGGGGTTCCCCGGCCTCCTACCATGGCTGTGAGTAATGAAAGTGCTTCTCACCCTTTACCAGAGCAGCAGCAGTGGGTGACAGGTGGGGTGGGTGTCCCTGGGCTTAGGGAGTGGTGACCACTGCAGAGCTTGAACCTGTCCTGAGTACCCAGCTTTTGGTGGCCCAGGCAAATTGTTCTTGGTCTGGATTGAGTTTTGGTTATAAAGGGACTTTTATTTTAGTCCCTTGGCTGCTCTGGTTCAGGGGTTTCTAACACCCTTTGCTGCTCTGTGGGTCTCATTCTGTACATCTGGGCAGAAGGTGGGCAGAGGCAGGTCTTTTCTGCTTCCTTGTCAGAATGGGTCTGGCAGCAAAGAGGGTTGTCGTGCTGCACATACAATGGGGAGTTGACTCTGGTAGCCAGGAGGAAACAAATGCTCTTTCTTGATAATCTTGTTTCTTTAATCTCATATTAAATGTTTTTCTACCGACTGAGCTGCAGGTCTCTTGAATGGCTCAGTATTATTCTGCTTCAGCAAAAAACTTGTACCGGTTGTTAGTGTGAACAAGGCCTCCCTTCCAAACATGCAAATGAGAGTTCCTGGTGATTTGGTTGCATGGCTGGGTCTGCATTGAGTGGGGCCAGTCTAGTTCTAGTTTTGCATGTTGGGTTAATATGGGTCCTTGTCCTGTGGTCAGAAGAGGTTTCAGGGGACGGAGTGGAGTTCAGGGCCTGATGGAAGCTGGTCTCTGTGAGCCACATTGGCATCCTGGCTGTTCATTGGAAGTGGTCCCCCAACAAGTGTTTCTCCATTTTCACAGTGCTGTGCCAGCCACAGTGTGGACCCCACACTCAGAGAGACAGGTGGCCCTAGTGGCCTTTGGGGGACAGGGTGAGGATGGAGGTGGGGGTTGTAGAAATTATATCTTCTGGCTGCTGAAACAAAAGTGCAGATCCCTAGTAACACTATGTCAGCATAGCAGAAAACTTTTTTTAGAGGAAGTTGTTTGTAGTTTGACAGACCTCAGTCAACCCTTGCTTAGTCAGCGTTCTGTTACCAGTCCATTTACTAACATTTCCTGCTTTTGCAGGTTTCGATTTGACATTGTACCGCCACCACTAGCTAGCATTTTGAGAAATGAGTTAAATGAGAGATTTGCATATTAAAGTCAGATTTCCTGCTTCTAGGAATTCTGAATTATTACCGAGCTTGGAGCAGGTTAACATATTCGTGTCCCATATGTAGTTGTCATTTTTCCTTCTTAGTTTGAACTGCTTTGCTTAAGCAAAGGTTGTGACCTTGGTTAAACCTCTTGAAAACAATTTAACCTTAATCTCCAGAAGCCTCAACGTAGGGTTAAGTTGCACCAAAAAAATGAATATTGTCTTTTAAGAAGTGAAATTGTTTTATTTCTTTCAAGGACCCTCTCACCAACCCCCAGAGAGGCTCCCTGTGGCTTGAGTTGGTCCCAACCTGTCTTCACTTCCTCTGTTCCTATGGCTGTGGCTGTGGCTTTGATGCAGGCCAAGGGGAGCTGCCATTCGTTTTATGTGTTTTTCACAGTCATTATTCTCAAGAAGCCAGGGGATACTAAGCAAGGAGCTGAAACAGCTTCATGTTCCGTGAGCAATTTGTGGAACTTTGCAGGTGTAGGGGTGGGACAGTGAGGATGTAGGAACCTGGTTTGATCCACCCCTCCTCCTCATACCGAGTCCAGGGCCTGTAGCCATAGGTCCTGCTGGGCTAAATGATACTGCCACAGTTCCAGCTCTGACGTTTTTGGTTCCCTCAGACCGTACGCTTGAGCTGCATGTTCAGGGTCAGAATGTGGTCAGCGGGCTTTTCACAGCTTCCATCGCAGTGGGCTGTGGGGTTGACCCCGAGCAACTTTGGCCTGCACCTCCTGCAAGGGCTGCTGCGCACCCTCTAATGGCGTGTCTCTCTCTGTGTGTGTGTGTGTCCCTGCCCCACAGCGCCTGAGGCCTCGCTGTGCCCCCAGCACCGCACAGGGGCCCCGCTGGGTCAGAGTGAGGAACTGCAGCCACTGAGCCAGCGCCACCCCTTCCTGCCGCACCTGGGGCTGGCCTCCCGCCCAAATGGTGACTGGTCCCAGCCCTGCCTCACTTGTGACCGCGCAGCCCGAGGTGGGACGGCGGTTTGCTTTTTTCCTTACTAGAAATGCTGGGCAGCTTGCTGGGGGTGTGCTTGCCATGCCAGTACAGCCAACTCTCTCCCTGTCTCCTCTGGGCCTGGCGGTTTGGCCTCCAGCAGGCCCAGGACCCCTTTCTTCCCCTCTCCTGGGAGCTTGTGGCCTGGTTGTGCTCCCTTCCCAGGATCATATGTCACTTGCTGGAAGTTCTGTCAGAGGTTTAGCAGGGAGCTGTTCTTTGGGTAAGGCATGGGGTGATGGCCCATGCTCTCCCCATGCTCCTATTCCCTGACAAACTGGAGGGGGCTCTGCCTGTCCGGCCCACCCATGGTGGTGGGTCAGACACCTTGGCTTGTTGGACCGGAAATGTGTGATTTAAACCTCACAACGCCAGACCAATGTAAGATCCTCACTGGATGGTCATTGGAAGCCATCATCCTTAATGCAATAATGTATGCCTTGCCCTGAATAAAATGGGATTGTTTTTTTGCTTCCCAATTAACTACTGTTCTTCCTGAAATCCCTGTTACCATGGAAAACAGAGAGTTAGCTGTACTGTCAATTCTAGATCATGGTGTTTGAAGATACCTAATTCAATGGGTAACTAAAAATGGGGCTTCTCTTTCTACTAATTAATAATGCATCCTGATCAGAGCCCTACAACTGTAGCAGGTTAAACTGAAAACAGATTTTCACTGTTGCCTACAAGAAAATGCTCTCAGTCTAATCTACCTTCGGTCCCAAGTGGGGTCTCTGCTACAGAGAAGAAAGGTGTGTGTTCTCTTCTACTCTTCTTACAAGAAGGGGCACGACAGAGAGCTTTTGTGCGACTTCCCTGATAAGGTGGCCAGCCTTTATTCAGCCCTGGAAACAGTTACTGTTCATTCATGCCTCATTAATATTACAGCTTGTTTGACTTGGGTGTTTGTGTGATAACTATATTTAACTCTAGAATATGTCCCTTCATGCCCCTGTTTTCCCCTAACAGTTTATACAGGATTTTGGCTTCTTCTAAACTGACATTAGAAAATGTAAGGAAGGCCAGCTCTGCACTGTAAAGAATGTAAATGATAAAACCATGTGTTAAAGGGTCACCCAGGGGCATTGGAGTTACATGCCCATTTCACCCCACCCGGAGAGTCAGGGGCTGCTGTTCTCAGCAGGTCCCGCAGAACTCTCCATGGAGTTCCCTTTTTGTTTTTCCTATGTTGTACCCATTTGGTAACTGACAAGGTCTGTTTTGAGCCTTGGTGGCTAATTCTGCGTTCCCCTGGCCCTCTAGCTCTCCTGCTGGCAAACTGGCTTTCCTGGCACGTTCGCGTGTTAAATAGGGCCTGTCAGGCCTGCAGGCTGGCCGCCGCCCCCTGCTGCGGCTGTCTCTGGCCCTGCCTCTGCACCTTTGCCTGTGTCATTCAGTTCTCTCTGCTTGGATGTTGCTCCTACCACCTGCCCCCTGTTCCCCCAACCTGGCAAGTTGGTTAAGGTATCCACCCCATGTGGATTTCTCTTGTCCTTCAGCCCTGTTAGGAGTTGAAGATAAAAATGAGTATTTTTTTCTTCGAAGATTTCTCATGCCCCAGATGAGTTTTGAGCAAGCAAGTATTATATGGATTGCATTTCTTCCTTTAACCTTTGGGTGTGGCATCGTCTTCACATCTCACTCCCTCCCCGTCAGAGGGTAGGGGGCTGTCGGAGTCGGGGGCAAAGACCCTGGCCATGTTTCTTCTCTGTTCTTTCTTGATGCTTCACAAAGGGTTGAGTATAAGGTAAGTGCTTAATCTGTGCACACCAGTGGATTTGTTTTGAGCACACCTTCTTGGAAAAAGGCAGTGGAAAAGTCAGAATGATGACAGCCATTCAGAAAACTGTCAGGTGAGATGCAGGCTGTGATTCAGGAGAGGTGTTTGTGAGGGGTACATTTGGGACCGCAGACCCCACAGAGGCAGAGGAGGCAGACTGCTCGGAAGCCCTCTTCACATGAGAGCAGCCACAGCCAGAAAGGCCTCTTGTGTGACTGGCAATAATCTGAGGATGTTTGAGGAGAGCTTTCTTTCATGTGCCATATTTCATCTCATTCTCCCTGTGCCCCTCCCTCTCTCTCACCTCCCACATAGATCTGTAGATCTGACCTTGGAAGTCTCTCGAATTGTCCATCGTGTTCCATGGCCTCAATTCAGTGCCTGCCTTCTGACCAATTTCCTCCTGTCAGCCTCTCCCAGTCTCACCCACCCTCCGTCTTTATAAAGGATGCCCTGGTCCTGAGTCTCAGAAAGCCCCTTTAGATGCCAGGCCCTGCAGGGCCATCCCAGAGCCTTTGACGTTGCAGACCTCAGTTGCTTCCACCAGCTGTGTCCCCTGCCCTCAGTCTGGGGGTTCTCCTGTTCCCACAGAAGCATTCCAGACCTTCCCAGGCCTGCTGACATCCGCCTGCAGGCGCAGCTCTGGGCTTTCCTTTTGAAGCCTGCCCTACCTGCCCTTTGCTCTGTATTTATTGAGTTCCCATGGGGCACCAGGCACTGAGCACAGAACAGAGCCCTCTACCCTCATGGAGCTTCCATGGTAATGGGAAAGAAAAACACAATATAAATTATTCAGCATGTTATGTAACGAGTGCTCTGGAAAACAGCAAGACAGAAAGTCCTGCTGAGTGTCTTTGGAGAGGTAAGGGAGGGTGGCTTGTAGTATGAATGGATCAAGAATTGAAGGAGCATGGGGGTGAGCCTTGTGGAGGTTGGAAAGAGCCTTCCCGGCAGAAGGGCAGCTGTACAAAGGCCCTGAAGTGAGAGTGTACTCAAGGTGTTTGAGAAAAGGCAGCCAGTGAGGTGGCGATGAGTGACAGAGCATGGCCAGTGCATGGGGGTGGAGCATGGCAGAGGTGGGCCTAGAGGAGGTGTGGGGCAGGGCCTCTCAACTCTATCTGGCTGAGAGCATGCCTTGAATTCCTAGTCCATCCAGACGGGTACTTTTGTGTCCATGTTTAGATGTTGTGCCGATGTCATTGCCAGGAGCTTTTGAAACACTTTCACTGTGCTTACCTTGCAGATCATGCACTCAGTGGCCCGGTGCTGGGCCTTCTGGGTTTATGTCAGAAATTTTCTTGACTTTCACCCACAGCGAGGTAGGGGAACATGAGGGTTAGGAGGATCCCTTGGGCTGTGTGTGGGCAGGGTGGGAGCAGGGAGCTGGGTCAGGAGGCCACTGTCCCCATCCAGGTGGAAGATGGTGGGGGTTTGGACCCGGCAGGGCTGCAGAGGTCTGGGCAGTGGTCAGGTTCTGGGTATGGTTTTTTTTCGGTTTTTTTTTGGTTGTTTTGTTTTTTGAGACGGAGTCTCGCACTGTCGCCCAGGCTGGAGTGCAGTGGCGTGATCCCGGTTCACTGCAAGCTCTGCCTCCTGGGTTCATGCTATTCTCCTGCCTCAGCCTCATGAGTAGCTGGGACTACAGGCACCCGCCACCTCGCCCAGCTAGTTTTTTTGTATTTTTTTTTTTTTTTTTTTGAGACAGAGTCTCACTCTGTTGCCCAGGCTGGAGTGCAGTGG
>NW_012117288.1:565758-579897 GCF_000951035.1 Colobus angolensis palliatus
CCTGACCTCGTGATCCACCCGTCTCGGCCTCCCAAAGTGCTGGGATTACAGGCTTGAGCCACTGCGCCCGGCCTGTATTTTTTTTAATAGAGACGGGGGTTTCACCATGTTAGTCAGGATGGTCTCGATCTCCTGACCTCGTGAGCCACCGCGCCTGGCCGGTTCTGGGTATGTTTTAAAGATGACCGGACAGGCCTTGCTAGAGGACTGGGCAGAGTGAGAGGGAAGCTGAGGATGACTCTGAGGTCTGTGAGTGGAGCAGCTGGAGGCGGAGCTGCCATCATCTGAGGTGAGGGCAGCTGTGGGTGCAGCAGGTTAGCAGAGCGGTTGAGTTCAGGACACATAGAAGTGTCTCCTAGACACGCAAGTGGAGGTGTCAAGAAGATCTGAGAAGTCTGGAGTTGAGGAGAGAATTCTGGGCTGCAGACATGCTTTGGGAGTTGTCAGGGCATGGACAGTGCTTATGACTGTCCGCTGTTCAGCCTCACCTGGCACTCATGGGTAGTTTGTTTGGTTTTTTCAGATGGAGTCTCGCTCTGTTGGCCAGGTTGGAGTGAGTGCGGTGGTGTGATCTGGGCTCACTGCAACCTCCACCTAGCTGGCTTCAAGCGATTCTCCTTCCTCAGCCACCTGGGTAGCTGGGATTACAGGCGCATGCCACCATGTCTGGCTAATTTTTGTGTTTTTAGTAGAGATGGGGTTTCATCATGTTGGCCAGGTCTCAAACCCCTGACCTCAAGTGATCTGCCTAGCTCAGCCTCCCAAAGTGCTGGGATTACAGGCGTGAGCCACCACGCCTCTGGCGCTCATATTTACTTCATGGTCTTGTAATTTCTGACACACCAGCTGCCCTCCCAAGGCTGGGCCTCTTAAGGCTTACCTGTGTTGGCTACCCTCACATGATCCTTGCCTGTAGTCAGGGCTCAGGACTGTTGTGTGTGGGTAGAAGCTGCGCAGCCCAAATGAGGACCCTCAGGCCCAGGGAGTTGAGAGATTTGCCTAAGATCACACAGAGATGGCAGCTGGCCTGAGCTGCAACTTGGTGGGGGTGAGCAGCCCACTTATTACCCACCCCCAGGACTCTTTGAATCATTTCCTATTCTGTTCTGCAGGACTGGCCACAGTGTCAAAAGGCTTTGGAGAAATTACAGAAGTTCTTGGGTAGAGGGAACCTACATCAAAGGGAGGCAGATGGGGATGGGAAAAGCCTTCCTGAGTTAAGGTGGAGGCCTGGAAAGAAAGATTCCTGCTCTCACCGAGGACACTCTAAGGCCAGGGGCCGGATCTTTTGCCCTGGCTGGCCTTTGTTGAGGGCTGGTAAAGGAAGGAAGGAATGCCCACCTTGGTGTTCTCAGCCCCCTTGCTGAGCTCCCTGAAGTACAGTCTGTGGAGCCAAAGCTACAGCTGTCTTGATGCTCCCTGAGCAAGTCCTGAGTTGCTTGATACCTTGAAGTTCTTGGTGGGAGTTTAACTGCCCAGCATTCCTGTTCTTAAAAAAAAAAAAAAGAAAAAGAAGGGCAGACAGAATAGAAATCTTCATTGCCTTCTGATTCACTGAAGTGAATCAGAACCAACTTGGGTCCTGAAACCAGAGTAAGCAGTGGTGGGCTTTATACCAGGTGGGGGCTGCTGCCTGCAGCTGGGTCTTCTTGTCTCTCCTCATGGCCCCTCCTGTCTTGCTGACACCGTTGGCCCTGGCTGTGGTATGCTTCAGGTTTGCTCCCAGAGAAATGGCAGGGATTCCTCTGGGCCACTGGTCCTCTGGTACTCTGGTCTGAGAGCCCCTTGTGCTGAGGCTGCTCCTCTCACACCCCACCCAGCAAGGGTTTGCCAAGTGATTACTAGAGATTATGACCATTTAATTTATTTGCCCTGCTTCACTCTAGAAAGGATTTGAGTTGGCTTGTAAAACACATGCATTGCCACAGGATTAAATAGATACCAGAAGAAATTGGGGCAAAAGGAAAATAGAGGTGAGAAAGAAAAGTCAGGATTGCATACAGTGGCTAGAGATGAATCCAAATTTGGTTTGGTACTGTGCAGCTGGGAAGGCCAGAGTGTCAAGCAGCCTGCCTGGGACTTCATGGAGCAGTGGCCATGACCATTGTCCTGTGGCATCACCCCAACAGCTGCTGCTGCTGTCCTCCAGGCCATCGGGCCATGCCTCCACTCTCTAGTGGCCTGGTAAGAATCTAAGGGGAAACAGGATTTCTCAGGGAGTGGAGTGGCAAGGCTGTCCACGGTTATCAGCCATTCATTCTTTTTTTTTTTTTGAGACGGAGTCTCGCTCTGTCGCCCGGGCTGGAGTGCAGTGGCCGGATCTCAGCTCACTGCAAACTCCGCCTCCGGGTTTATGCCATTCTTCTGCCTCAGCCTCCTGAGTAGCTGGGACTACAGGCGCCCGCCACCTCGCCCGGTTAGCTTTTTGTATTTTTTAGTAGAGACGGGGTTTCACCGTGTTAACCAGGATGGTCTCTATCTCCTGACCTCGTGGTCCGCCCATCTCGGCCTCCCAAAGTGCTGGGATTACAGGCTTGAGCCACCGCACCCGGCCCAGCCATTCATTCTTAAACCCAGTAGGGACTTGGTAGAATTTGCAAGCTTTCTTGTGCGTTTCATGAGTGTGTCCAGGAAGTCCCCAGGCACAGTGGGCCCTCAGAGGACTCTATGGAAGCTGTCTTCATAGCAAGGGAACCTCGGGTGAACCAGAGTTGTCATGGCCTCAGCCCTGCTTGCCCGACTCTGGGAGTAGAGCTGGAGCGTGCACACACACAGACACATGTGCACTTACACCAGACATGTACACACATGAAGGAGAGTGTTTTGATAAGACGTAGGCATCTGAAAAGGGAGTCCTACACAGGTCTACTTCTGAAAACTCAAAGATGTGGGAAAATATATTGTTAAAAAAACAAAAGCCTAACAAGCCAGCATGTCAGAAGTGCTTCTGAGGTGGACCTTGGAAGGATCCTGGGCCAGCTGAGGTCTCCTGAGAGTGTGGGAGGTGTCGGAGCTCCGAGGTACGGGGCTGAGTGATGCTGTCAGGAACTAGGAGGGTAGCAGGGCATGCCTGGGTCTGAGAAGGTGGTTGGTGGCTGCCAGCCAGGTATTTCCTAGTGTCAGAAAGGCCAGGGATAGCTACCTGTGGGGAGTGTGTCCAGCCCTCAGGGGCCTTCCATTGGGTTTTGGGGATGGACCAGGAATTTGGTGGGAGATGAGACTCATTTGGCATCTTGTTTTGGTGGAATAAATGTGTTCTGTAAGTCAGGGGAGCCCTGCATCTTTGGCTGGCGGTCAGTCCCGGGGGCAGAGGCACAGCAGGGCTGTCAGCGTTAGCTTACTTTAGAGAGAGTTAATCTCTTCAAGTGGAAAATTGAGTCACGTAGAAGCTGATTAGTAACATGAACACACCCTCAGAGGTGGCAGGTTTATTGACACATCTATCCAAGTGTCAGGTATAAAAGATGCTCATTCTTGCCACAAGGACTTGGGTTTTAAGTGGGTTTTGAATGTGGTTCATGAAGGCTGTTGAATGGCAGAGCTGCTGAAGTCAGGCAGTTGCCCAACACAACCAGAAGGCATCTGGATCACCTCTCCTGGGCCTTTGCCTTCACTTAGAAGGAGTCCATTTGCTTCTCACACTTGTGAAGAAGGTAGACAGGGCAGATGAGGTTAATAAGGAAACTGACATGAACTTGCTCCCCTAAATCCTCTCATTTGTAAGTGAAGAAGCTAGAATTTGAACTGGGATTTTGAAGAACCCTGGTTCTCTTTCCTCTACTTGACAGTTTTTGAAATTGCTTTAAAATTTTTTCTGCAAAATAGACAAATACAGTATACACCTATTACAATTTCAAGATTATATGGTTCATCTTATATAGTGCTTTTTTCTTTATTATTTTTTTTTGTTTTTAAGACAGGGTCGGCCAGGCATGGTGGCTCATGCCTATAATCCCAATCTTGACACATTGGGAGTTCAAGACAGGTGGATCTCTTGAGGTCAGGAGTTCGAGACCAGCTTGGCCAACATGGTGAAACCCATCTCTACTAAAAATACAAAAAAATTGGCTGGACATGGTGTTGGGCACCTGTAATCCCAACTACTCAGGAGGCTGAGGCGGGAGATTCGCTTGAACCTGGGAGGCAGAAGTTGCAGTGAGCCGAGATTGTGCCACTGCACTCTAGCCTGGGTGACAAAAGCGAAACTCTGTCTCCCAAAAAAAAAAAAAAAAAAAAAAAAAGGATCTTGCTCTGTTGCTCAGGCTGGAGTGCAGTGGTATGATTATGGCTCACTGCAGCCTCTGCCTCCCAGGGCTCAAGTGATCCTCCCACGTCGACTTCCTGGGTTGCTGAGACTATAGGTACATGCCACTATGCCCAGCCTTTTTTTTTTTTTTTTAATTTTCTGTATTTTGTAGAGATGGGGTTTTGCCATGTTGCCCAGGCTGATCTAGAACTCCTGGGCTCAAGCTATCCTCCGGCCTCGGCCTCTCGAAGTATTGGGATTACAGGCATGCAGGCACAAGCCACCACACTCAGCCAGGAATACCTAATTAAATCGTTATTTTATTGGGCCCCAGATCTTAAGGAGCTCCTCTGATTGTCAGAGTATCAGATTGTTCTCGGAATTGAAACAGTGCTATCAAGGCCGGGCGCGGTGGCTCACGCCTATAATCCCAGGGAGACCGAGGCGGGTGGATCACCTTAAGTTAGGAGTTTGAGACCAGCCTGACCAACATGGTGAAACGCCTGTCTCTACTAAAAATACAAAAAAGTAGTCGGGTGTGGTGGTGGGTGCCTGTATCCCAGCTACCCAGGAGGCCGAGGCAGGAGAATTGCTTGAGTCCGGGAGGCAGAGGTTACAGGGAGCTGAAATTGCACCCCTGCACTCCAGCCTGGGTGACAGAGCAAGACTCTGTCTAGAAAGGAAGGAAGGGAGGAAGGGAGGGAGGGAGGGAGGAAGGAAGGAAGGGAGGGAGGGAGGAAGGAAGGGAGGGAGGGAGGGAGGAAGGAAGGAAGGAAGGAAGGAAGGAAGGAAAGAAAGAAACAGTGCTATCAAAATTGCTGATTGGGAGGCTGGCTGCAGTGGCCCATGCCGGTAATCCTAGGACTTTGAAAGACTGAGACAGGTGAATTGCTTGAGCTCAGGAGTTCGAGACCAGCTTGGGCAGCATGGCAAAACCCCATCTCTAGAAGAAAAAAAAAAAAAAAAAACCAGGCATGGTGGTGTGCACCTATAGTCCCACCTACTTTGAGGGGCTGGGGTGGGAGGAATCGCCTGAGCTCAGGAAGTTGAGGCTGCAGTGAACCAGGATTGTGTCACTGCACTCTAACCTGGGTGACAAAGTGAGACCTTTTCTCAGAAAAAACAAAAAACCCATTATTGATTAAATGGTTGACATTGACGTGTACCATAGAAAATGGATCAATACAATATTTATCTGTTTTTAAAGGATCCTTTGTAGTATAGGTAAACAAATTATTGTTTGTAAACAGTCAATAAGTGTAGGAGGGAAAAGGGAGGTGTTTTAAGTCAGATTGGCTAGCATAGTCACAGCTGCTGAAGGTGTCTTTATTCATGGATGCTCAATACAGCAGTTGCTAGTTTGATATAGCCAACTTCCAGGAGGCATTAAAAAATTATATGACTAGACACAGTATGACTAGACACAGGAGGGAAGGCATACAGATAGATTTCTCTTTGCATAGGAAAGTAGGCCATATAATTTAAATCTCTTTCTGTATCATATCCTTTTTTACTGTCTTCAGAGTCCTTTTCACTACCTGAAATTCTCTTACTTTGTTTTGTCTCCCTGCACTAAAACGAGCTGTTAGAACAGGAGCCCCATTCATGCCCTGCGCTGTATCCCTAGTGTCCCTAGCACAACACCTGAACCAGGAAAGGTGCTCAGAACATACTTCATGCGTGAGTGCTAAATGAGCCTCTCTTCTCCTGTCTCCTCACCTGAGGTCAGGAGTTCCAGACTAGCCTGCCCGACACAATGAAACCCCGTCTCTATTAAAACTAAAAAAAAAAAAAAAAATAGCTGGGTGTAGTGGCACACACCTGTAGTCCCAACTATTTGGGAGACTGAGTCAGGAGAATCACTTGAACCTAGGAGGCGGAGGTTGCAGTGAGCAGAGATCGTGCCATGGACTCCAGTCAGGGCAACAAGAGCGAAACTACCTCTCAAAAAAAAAAAGAAAAAAAATACATTTGAGGTCAATTCCAGAAATACAGAAATGCCTTATATATTTGTGTGGTTTCTCGATGCTTTGAGGTTGAATTTAGCAACAGTATGATTCATAGTTGTTAGTTTTTGTTTATTGATACAAGGCAGTTCCTCATTTTGACAGTTGCCTTTTCTTTTTTCCCTAAATCACTAGCTCTCAAGCTTTTAAATCTCCCAAAATGTCCCAAATCCCAGGCCACACCTCAGCCATACCTCTCAAATTAGAATCTCTGGGAGGGCCCCAGGTGCCGAGGTGGCACTGACAGCAGTGTGCTGGGAGCTGCTGGTTCCCTGTCAGGCTTTAATCAGTTGAAGGGCTCTTCCTCCACTCTCTCCTCAACTCATGGCCCGTAGTAGTGTCTTTTCACGGAGTTATAGGCAGCCATGTGACACTCCAACTTGGAGCACCTTGGAGATTGATATTACACATCAAATTAATCTCCTCCTGCTGACTTCTATTGGAAAGCTTAGTCCAGCTTGCGGTGGGATAACCAGAGCCCCTCCTGCCAGTCCACTCCGTGACCTACTTCTCCAAGTACAGTGAGGGCATGAAGTCATTCATTCTGCTAGTTTTTTGTTTTTTTTTTTTAAATTGGGACAGAGTCTCACCCTATCACCCAGGCTGGAGTGCAGTGGCGTGATCTCGGCTCACTATAACTTCTGCCTCCCGGGTTCAGGCAGTTCTCCTGTCTCAGCCTCCTGAGTAGCTGGGACTACAGGCGCGTGCCACCACATCCAGCTAATTTTTGTATTTTTAGTAGAGATGGGGTTTCATCATGTTGGCCAGGCTGGTCTCGAACTCCTGACCTCAGGTGATCCACCCGCCTCTGCCTCCCAAAGTGCAGGGATTACAGATGTGAGCCACCGCGCACAGCTACTGCTAGATTTTCGGTACAAAAGTAATGTATGTCCATTCATGATAGTTGGGAAAATGCAAAAAATAGAAATAGTAAAAGAAGAAAAAAATGCTTCAGTCTTAACCATAACATACAAAGACAACTGTTGTTCACATGTTGGTCTATTTATTTTTATTTTTATTTATATTTTTGGAGACAGTGTCTTGCTGTTGCCCAGGCTGGAACATTGTGGCACAATCATGGCCTATGCAGCCTCGAACTCCCAGATTCAAACAATCCTTCCACCTCAGCCTTGCCTAGTAGCTGGAAGTACAGGCACACACCACACCCAGCCAAGTGTTTGATTTTTAGTAGAGACGAGATCTTCCTACGTTGGCCAGGCTGGTCTGGAACTCCTGGCCTCAAGTGATCCTCCTGCTGTGGCGTTGCAAAGTGCTGGGATTACAGGACTGAGCCATCATGCCTGGCCACGTGTTGGTGTAGTTCCTTCTGGACTTTTTCCCAAGCATTTTCTTTTTCACACTGTGAATGCAACTTTGCATTCCTGCTTTCTGTCTTGTGACATTGAAACAGAAGCATTTTCTGTGGTTCCTACACAGCCCTGTAAACACTTTAACAGCTGCACATAGTATTCCTCTGGGTGAAGATCCCTAAGTCATCCGCGCCCTGACGTTGGACTGTGAGTCACTCCTCATGTTCACACTGAACAGCCCACAGATTTTAGTGACAGGGCCCTGGCTGCATAGACTGACCACTGGCAATTGGGATCCACCAAGTTGTGCAATTTTGTTGTAGCTGTCTGTCTGGGGGCAAAGCATGCAGGTTCTTAATCTGGAGAGGAACTGAAGGCCAGGGCAAGACCCACATCCCCAAAAGGCAGTTGTGCTGACAGATCTGAATCACAGGTCTGAAAACAAAGCTGATCTAACATTTTATATTATACAGATGGTACAACAGTATTGTGGACATGTCATTCACAACCATGTGACATTTTCAACGCATATTTTCCAAAAAGTGTGTTCATGTGCTCACTTTCTGCGCTCGTGTGTGAGGGCCAGCCCTAAGCTTCCAGGGGCTTGCAGCTGGTAGCTAAGACCTTGTTTTTGTCGGGCCCCATTTAAGAGAGGCAGACATACCGGACACCGTGTGGTGCTGGGTGTGGGGGAAGGTGGTGTTCAGGCAGGCAGTGCGGAGTGGTTGTAAACTATGGAGCTACTCTAGCCCTACAGTTGTCATCATCTCAGTTTGTGAGAGAGCATGAGGCCAAGGGCAAGCCACTGGGGGGCCTAAACTAGGAGGACAGGAGCAGTGACCTTGTTACGCTTGGCCACAGAGGCTGCCTCTCATTTCCATGAGAAATAGGACAATTATACAGTCTGATTTTTTTAAAAAAAAATCTAACTCTATACATTTTCCATGTTGCTAGATGCTTTGTTTTATGTATGTATGTATGTATTTATTTATTTTTTGAGACGGAGTCTTGCTTTGTCATCCAGGCTGGAGTGCAATGGCGTGATTTCTGCTTCCTGTAACCTCCACTTTCCAGGTTCAAGTGATTCTCCTGCCTCAGCCTCCTGAGTAGTTGGGATTGTAGGTGTGCGCCACCATGCCCAATTAATTTTTTATGTTTTCAGTAGAGACGGGTTTTCGCCATTTTGGCTAGGCTGGTCTCGAACTCTGGACCTCAGGTGATCCTGCCCACCTCAGCCTCCCAAAGTGTTGGGATTACAAGTGTGAGCCACTGCGCCCTGCCTATTTATGTTTTTTTTAGAGTTGGGGTCTTGCTATGTCACCCAGGCTGGCTGGAGCGGTGTTGTGATTCTACCTCACTGTATCTTTGAACTCTTGGGCACAAGGGATCCTCCCATCTCAGCCTCTTGAGTAGTTTGGGACTACAGACACCTGCCACCGAGCCCAGCAACACTTAGTTTTAAAGGTTAAACCTTGGGCAGCTTACTTGTAAAATGGGCATAACCATAGTGCTTCTGTCCTGGGTTATTGTGTAAATTACATATGCTAATAATGTATGCACTTCACATACCACCTTGCACACAGGAAATGCTCCAGAAGTGACCCTGTCACTGTAATTCTTATGATCAGACTTGCTTCGGATTTTCACCAGTGTAAATGACGCTGTGGTAAACTTCTTTGAACAGAAAGCTTGTTTTTTTTCTGTTTTTAAGGATTCTTTGGATTATTTCTTCAATGTAGAATTCCCAGAAGTCAGATTAGTGGGAAAAGTGTATGAACGTTCTGTTTCTTGAAGCATGACAAATGTTTTCCAAACAGACTGTTTCCAAACAAATGGTTTACCCCCAGCAGTGGGGGAGGGTACTCAGTTGATAGGCCCTGAGCCCACAGCAGATGCTATAATTTTATAATTGATTATTTCCAATTGAATAGATGAAAATTATCAGAATACTCATTTTAAAAATGAGTTTCCTGTTTATAAGTATGACTCTAAGAAATTGTTGCAGGCATTTAACTTCTTTGAAGTTCGTGATTGAATTAAAAAAGAGATAAATGATTATCTTTGTTGAAGTGCCCGCTCACCTCAGCTGGCACTGCCTGGGCTTCAGCACCCCTCCTCCCACTCTAACTCATCCCTGGAGAGCTGAGGGTGGCTCAGGGTGAGGCTACAGGTCCTCTTCTCCTTACTGCTGGTCCCCAGCCATGATGAGACCCCTGCCCCAGCACTCCGCCCAGAGAAGGATAGGCTGTAGCTTTGTTACTTTCACCGTGGACAGAAGCAGCAGGAACCTCAGGGACTCCTGAGGTAAATGGCAGTGAGAAAAATCTGCTTAGTGTTTTGGCTAAACCCTTCCTTTCCCACCCAACAAGTTGGTGCTCTTATTGTAGGAGAGGGTTTAATAGCCCAAAGATAATGGCACAACTTGCTTTTTTATTTCTGACTGAGGATGGGATTTGACTCATGCAGACAAATGGATGGACTGCCTCTTGTCTCTGCTTTACCCTCCCCTGTCTTTCACCAGCCCTGCATTGGAGCCTCAACATGGTCATTGTTGGGGCTCTGCCTTTTTTCACCCGGGATTTCAGCTTCCTTGTCTGTAAACTGAGGTAGCAGTACCAGTGTTGCAGAGTGGTAGTAGAGAAGTTATAGCCATTATTCGTTTTCACCAGAAACTAAACTTGACCATTATCTGATGGATGTTTGAGCACCTACTCTGTGCCAGAAGCAAAGCTGACATAGTGCCTGCTTTCCACCCGCTAGGGCAGATGGCCGGCTAGAAGTAGTTGAACAGACTAGAACATGCAGCTACAGGGGATCAGGGCTGCAGTCTAGGTGCCGCCCAGCTGCCCTACGGTTCTGTGGTGGGCAGGTCTATGCACATCTACCCCCAGTGTCCAGGGGCCAAGGAAGGAGGCTGACAAATTCAGTTTCTTAGAAAGAAACAGGGACTTACGAGCAGAAGCCACGTCTCTCTCACGCAATGGTGAGACAACATGTCAGATCCCAAACCATTACCCCCTAGAGCTAGGGCTTATATACCATAGGGAAAGGGTGGTTCAGAAGGAATGTGTGGAACATTTGAAGTACGATAACATTAAGGTAGTTTGACCTAAAGACAGGATTTAAGGTAAGTATGTGCTCTTACATAAAAACAATAAACGCTGTAAACCTTTTTTTTTTTTTTTTTGAGACAAGAGTTTTGCTCTTGTTGCCCAGGCTGGAGTGCAGTGGTGCAGTCTCGGCTCACTGCAACCTCTGCCTCCCGTGTTCAAGCGATTCTCCTCCCTCAGCCTCCCAAGTAGCTGGGATTACAGGCGCCCACCACCATGCCTGGCTAATTTTGTATTTTTAGTAGAGACAGGGTTTCTCCATGTTGGTCAGGCGGGTCTCAAACTCCTGACCTCAGGTGATCCATCCGCCTCGGCCTCCCAAAGTGCTGGGATTATAGGCGTGAGTCACTGTGCTTGGCAACCTGTCAGTCTTGGAGGCCTTCCTGGAACTGGGATTAATCAGAAGCCAGCCTGGTGAATTAGCCTCTTAAGATGGAGCTGCTTTGGTCTCCACATCCACTGAGTGCTCCCTGTGCACCAAGGCCAGCTCCAGGTACCAAGGTATAAGTAGCAAATAAAATGGATGGACCCCCTGCTCTGTTGAACTCCCAGTCTGATGAGAAACAAAGCCAGGGGAGGTGCAGTGAGAAGGTTGCCTTAGAGCTGCTACTTAGGGATGAGGATGCGGTTCTCCTTCCCATTTGAGGACCATGAGCAGCACACAGAGTGTGAGGGAACAGCAGTCAGGCAAAGGCCCGAGGCAGGAAGGAGGCTGCATGGCAGGTGTCCGGGGAGGATGGGAAGCAAGCAGAGCCCAGTGTTACTTGGCTAGCTGCTGTGTCACCCCAGTCTCTACCTCCATGGTCCCATGGCAGTCTCCCCTGGTGTGTCTGTGCTTCTGTCTCTTCTAAGGACACTAGTTCTATTGACTCTAGGGCCCATCCTGCTCCAGTATGACCTCATCTTCACTAATTACATCTTCACTAATTACATCTGCAGCTATCCTGTTTACAAATAAGGTCATGTTCTTCATCCTACTTCCTATGGGCACCCGGTTCTGCCCTTAACCCCTGGTCAGAAGACGGCACTGTAAGTGCTGAGTCCACATCATGTGGCAGCACCACGTACCAGCTGGTTCAGGAACCAGGTATCATACATAGGATCCCAATTAAATGTGTCCAGACTCCAGCCACTTCTCATACCCTTCATAGCTACTTTTCTGGCCCATGTTCTCTAGACCAGTCAAGTGGCATCACTGCCCCACTTAGACTCTCCAGAGCACCTCTGAGGGCTTCTGAACCCCCACCACTCTTTGGTCATGTGCCCTTGGGTGCCCTCTGCTGACACCAGCCTCAGAGCCTGTCCCCTGCTCTCAGAAGTGCCCATGCCCTTTTGCCAGCCCTTCCAGGGCTCTGTGCCAGCTCCTCCTGTGAGAGCATAGCCGAGCAGGCTCTCCTCTTCTCTACCCTGCCCTGCCCTGTTCCTCCTGTTTAGATTTGTTTATGGTCTTTCCTTATTGGAACACAAGCTCATGGGAACAGGGACTTTCCTCAGTCCTAGAGGAGGCCATGCTCGGTGTGGGTGTGCACATGTAACTGACTGAGGGGGCAAAGCCCCTTTAGGGTACTAGGAGGAAGCATGGGGCATAGGTCCTGAGTCTTGGCTCTGAGTTCTTACCCTGCCCCTGGATGGCTGTGAGCCGCAGCCATTTACCCTCTCTGGGCCCCGGTGTCCCTATCAGTGGGAAAGGTTGGTAATGAAGAGCCAGACCTTCAGGGTCAGACTCCACCTGCCCCAGCTGGGTGGACTTGGGACAGTCGCTGCACCCCTGGCCTCAGCCTGGAATGTAAGCGGGGCAGCACCCCTTTATGGACGGAGGGTTCCTCAAGAGACAGTATTGCACAGGCGGTGGGTGATTTTCATATTGCTTCTTGTTTGTTCCCCACAACAACCCTGGGAGACGGTTCTCCATCCCCATTCTGCAGATGAGAAGACAGGCGCTGAGAAGGTCATCACCTAGGCCGGAGGTCCCCAACCTCCGGGCCACGGACCCAAAGCTTCACCTCTATTTATAGCCACTCCCCATCACTTACATTACTGTCTGAGCTCTGCCTCCTGTCAGATCAGCAGTGGCATTAGATTCTCATAGGAGCGCAAAGCCTATCGTGAACTGCACATGTGAGGGATGTAGCTTGTATGCTCCTTATGAGAATCTAATGCCTGATGGTCGGTCAGTGTTTCCCATCACCCCCAGATGGAACTGTGTAGTTGCAGGAAAACAAGCTCAGGGCTCCCACTGATTGTATATTATGGTGAGTTGTATAATTATTTCATTCTATATTACAATGTAATAATAATGGAAATAAAGTGCACAATAAATGTAATGTGCTGGAACCATCCTGAAACCATCCCCCTCCCCACTCCTGGCTGTGGAAAAACTGTCTTCCACTAAACCAGTCTCTGGTGCCAGAAAGGTTGCAGACAGCTGACCTAGGCCAAGGTCACACATTAAGAAATGGCAGAGCCCAGATCTGAGCCCAGGCATGGACTCGAGGGCCCATGCTCTTGTCTGCCACACTGGGCTGCCCTCTCAGGCTGATGGCACTCTGCCTGGGGTCAGGCCTAGGTGGGAGAAGCACATAGGGCAGGGAGGAGGGGTTCCCTCTGGGCGAGTGTCAGGGAGGGAAGTGCACTATAGTTTTCCACACACAGAGTGTGCATTCAGAAGCTTTTCTGGGTGGAAGCACAAGAAAATGTGAACAGCTGTCTCCTCTGGGGAGAGCAGTGGGGCAGGATGAGAGGAGTGGCTCTCACTTCCTTTTATGCTGAAATATTTAAGAGTAAGTCGTGGGTATCCTCACATTCCTACCCTAAATACTTCAGTACACATCTTTTCCTGGAGAGTCATACTCACAGCCACGGTCACACATACACTCACACACCTCACAAAATCGGAAGTTAGCGGCATCATCTCACACTGAGGTCATGGTCATATTTTTCCAGTTGTCTGGAAGTGTCTTGCTGCTGATCAGCCTAATGTGAGGCCACCCCAGGACCTCAGGCTGAGTCTAGCCATCCTGTTCCTGCAGTCTGTGTCATGGCAGCACATTCTCTATTCCTCGGGGCCAGCCCCCCTTCGGGGTGTCTGTCCCTGGCTTGGATCTGCCTGTCTGCTGCCTCTCACAGTGCTCAGCCTGGCCCTCAACCTGAGCTTCCTGCAAATCGGAATCACGGCTAGAGTCTGGATTCTGTGCATATCAGCGTTTTGCTGGGACTGTCATTGGTGGGGATATGATGTCACCTGACAGGCAGCCCTCCCACCACTGATAGTGCCAGCGTTGGCCACAGCACAAAGTGACTTTGTGATTTGTCCCTGTGTTGTAAAGTCACATCCCCCTTGTGGCTGGACAGTGATCTGGCTGTGGTCATGCTTCATTGCATTTTTCTTTTTTTTTTTTTTGAGACTGAGTCTCGCTCTGTCGCCCAGGCTGGAGTGCAGTGGCCGGATCTCAGCTCACTACAAGCTC
>NW_012117288.1:580482-600129 GCF_000951035.1 Colobus angolensis palliatus
GCAGTGAGCTGAGATCCGGCCACAGCACTCCAGCCCGGGTGACAGAGCGAGACTCCGTCTCAAAAAAAAAAAAAAAAAATTACCTGGTGTAATCTGAACTTAACTTTTTTATGATTTGCCTCATTGGACTAAAAGCAACCTTCCCAGCCCCTCCCTGCAGGGAGGTAAAGTGAGGGCTCTGGAGGCTCTCCTGTGTTGAGAAGTGGTGGGAATGTCCTCAGTAGCCAAGATAATTGCTGATTCAGGAAGTGGCCCCTGGAACCACAGGATACTGTCACCACATTGAGGAAGCGCTTTGCTGCTGTTCAGTAACGAGGAAGGAACTTAGCTGGACTGGAGAACTGACTACTGGACAGTAGACGCTGACCCTGGGCTCAGCGCTGGCTCCCTAGCCCCTCCCTCGAAGTAGGCCAGCCCAGGAGAAAGCAGCCCCAGGCCTGTTCCTTGGAGGCCTGGGAAGGGCCATGCTTTCTGTGTGTGAGGTGGAGGGTTGGGTGCCTGACAGAGCTTAACCCTCAGGTGGTCTGGTCTTCATGGATGGAGGACAGAGCACCAGCTCAGGACAGGGCTGGAATCTACAGGGAAGAGCCACCTGCATCCTGGCACTCCTGATCCCTTTGTAGGTCAGTTGCTTACCTCCCACAGACCCCACTGTCTTCATTTCACTGATGTGGGAGCAGAAGCTCAAAGAGATCAGGCTATCACATGGACTCCCGCTGCTGGTCAGTGGTGGAGACAAGATTCGTCCATCCAGTGCTCTTTCCACTATCTGGTCTTCTCTTGGCTGACATGCACAGGGTGTGAGAAGTGGTGGCAGCGCTTGGGCCCACGTGGGGTCTTCTCATGCCCCCCAAGCCTGGCCACCTTTCATTTTTGCTGAGTTGTCATACATGCCTGTGTACCCAGCATTGCCAGACTAGGCCCAGGAACATACGAAGACCAGGACCTCACCCTGCCTTCCCCACAGGGTCTGTGATGCTCACGTACCTGTGCAGTCATGCTGCCCACTGCACAGAGCCATTTGATGGTAGAATCCTGTCCCACGTGCTGTAAAATGTAAAAATACACTTGCGGGGTTTTTGTTTTTTTGTTTTGTTTTGTTTTTGTTTTTTTTTTGGTGACAGTCTTGCTGTGTTGCCCAGACTGGAGTGCAGTGGTGCGATCTTGGCGCGCTGCAACCTCCACTTCCCTAGTTCAAGTGATTGTCATGCCTTAACCTCCTGAGTAGCTGGGACTACAGGCACGTGCCACCACACCTGGCTAAATTTTGTATGTTTAGTAGAGACGGGGTTTTGCCCTGGTTGGCCAGGCTGATCTGGAACTCCTGGCCTCAAGTGATCCACCCACCTCGGTCTCCCAAAGTGCTGTGACATCATTACAGGCATGAGCCACCACGCCTAGCGTACATTTGGGTTTTTTGTAACTGCCGCTTTCTTTCTCCTTGACCTATCCATGCAGATTAGAGGAGGCTCTTTAATCAGCACTGTGTGGCTGGCAGATGCTGCTTCTGTACTTTCTAGGAAAATTGCAAAATGTAGTTGATAAGAATCAATTTCCTGATTTTCTACCAACTCGATTGCCTTCTTTCACAGTTACCTGAAAGTGGCCCACTGAAGCATCTTTATTAGAAAATCTTTCACCCTTTGTTTTAGGAGCACATTTGGGAAAGGATGTCTCTCCCTTAGCACAGAGTACAGGCACCCAGGCTCTGCTGGGCAGTCCCTGGAGCAGACAGGGTAGACTTGAGTGGGAGAGACCCTTGTCTGCCTGAGTTGGGAGACTTTTCTTGGTCTTCTTTTTAGATTGTATTTTGAGGGAAATGTTGGGCTTTTCTAGCCTTCCTACTCAGCCTCTCCCGCTTAGGGTTTTTCTCAGCCAGTGTGACAGACTGGAAAGGATAGAAATAAGGCCTACCTGCGGTTGCAGTTCTTGGCCACAGCAAGTGAAGACTTGGAGCTCTTCCAGTGGGATTCATAATGCAAAAGGCCGCCTTCATGGGAGAAGGGCCATGCATTTGGTGCAACTTTAGTGATGAGCTTAAACGAACAATTCCCGTTCTTCCTTCCAGTGAGTATCTGGAAAGAAAGCAACCTGCAACAATGAGTGAGTGGCACATCCCCTAGCACTTGCTTTTTCCCTTGATGCCTGTGAGCTCTGAACCTTCAGATCCTCAGAGCAGAGCCAAAGCCAGGCTCAGGTGGTCAGAAGGGCCCATTCAGGCCTGTCTCACAACGACATCTGTGTTCACTGTCATGTGCATGGGCACAAGAGGCCCTTTGTGGAGCTGAGTTGCTGTCACCAAGGCAAGAATATCTCTGCTGGAATCCTCCCTCGAAGTTCAGACCCGCTGTGTGTAGCTCAGCTGATGTTCAGTGATTGGTGGCCAAGAATTCTGCCATCTGCAGAACTGAAAGCTGTACATCCGTTTATGAAAACCACAACATTCAGGGGAATACCCTTTGTCTTTAATTTCCACATTGATGTGGTGAGCTATGAAGTGGTGAGCTGGTATGTGTCAGCTGTGCATTATTGTTAACAGTGTCAGTTATGGTAGACATAAACATGTACGTTTGCATTTGAAGCTAGTCTGGCCTTGCAGATGTGCTAGAAAGCTCAGAGGACAAAGGAGGCCTCACTTCTCCAGCAGGTCCAGTTCAGATTCCCGCGCCCACTCTCCCCCTCCAACCTGGCTGTATCAGTCACTGTAGCTGTGCAACCCAGTACCAGCTACCCTGCTAGGATGGGGCTTGTTTTCCAGAGCACGTTTTTCGGGGTGGGGTGGGATATGAGCCTTCTACTTGATTCATTTGTGGTTTCCATTTGGTAGTAAATGAAATGTGTCAGAAGTGCAATATTATAAAGCAAGGGTTTTGTGAACCAACCCTCAGAGATTCCTTATCAGGAAAGAGGCTGGGAACAGGTGGCTGGAGTGGTTAATGATTTGGATGGGAGTGCCCTGTTCAACTGAGAAGAGTCCCCTGGAACTGTCTGGCTTCCTTTATTCTCTTCTATGTGGATGGTGACATCTTTTTGAACATAGAAAAGCCCAAACTTGAGAGTTCTGATTGGCATAGGTGAAGTTTAGGAACAAAGCCCACAAAAAAAATACTTTTTGTTTTGGTGTATTATTAAGAAATCAAGTTGTTAAGGTGGATTGAGGACTTTTCATTACCCTCTAACTTTATCTGAAGAAATATAACTTTATTTCTTTGGGAAATGTAATTGGGCGATAACACTAGGATGGGATTTGACTTGATTTTATTTAGAAAAATACATTTGTGTTTTTATAGCTGTAATTTTCTTTTTCTTTCTTTTTTTCTTTTCGAGACAGAGTCTCACTCTGTCGCCCAGGCTGGAGTGCGGTGGCGCGATCTCGGCTCACTGCAAGCTCCGTCTCCCGGGTTCACACCATTTTCCTGCCTTAGCCTCCTGAGTAGCTGGGACTACAGGCGCCCACTATCACGCCTGGCTAATTTATTTTGTATTTTTAGTGGAGATGGGGTTTCACCATGTTAGCTAGGATGTTCTCAGTCTCCTGACCTCGTAGCTAGGATGGTCTCGATCTCCTGACCTCGTGATCCACCTGCTTCGGCCTCCCAAAGTGCTGGGATTACAGGCGTGAGCCACTGCGCCCGGTCTGTTCCAAAGTAAATTTATTGCTATATGTTTTGTGTGTCTTTAAGAATTTCATGACAGGGTGATGCCTCTGCTTGGCAACCTCACATGGTAGAGAAATTCCCAGTTTCCTGCCCGGCCCCACCTCAGCCCTCTGCCCAGAAGCAGCCTCTTGCTGCCTGCCCTGGTTCTTCTGTGGATCACATCTGTGGCCTGAATTGCATTTAGGCCTCTTCCCCTGTTTTATTCAAGATAGCTGTGTCCCAGCCATCTGAAAGCCTCCTTTGTCAAGAATTATTCCCAACCTTTTAGTTTCTTTCAAAGAGAAAAACCATAAGAATCAAATTTAGACTGGAAAGTAAGGCAGAAGCAACACCTAGGTGAGTGAATCCTGCTAGTTAGGTTTCCTAAAATAGATGTAATGAAAGAAGGAAGTAAACTAATACACAGTTAGAACACTTATTTATTTTTTGAGATGGAATCTTGCTCTTTTGCCCAGGCTAGAGTGCAGTAGCTTGATCTTGGCCCACTGCAACCTCTGCCTCCTGTGTTCAAGCAGTTCTCCTGCCTCAGCCTCCCAAGTAGTTGGGATTACTGGCGCCCGCCACCACACCCAGCTAATTTTTGTATTTTCAGTAGAGACCGGGTTTTACCATTTTGGCCAGGCTTGTCTAGAACTCCTGGCCTCAGGTGATCCGCCTCAGCCTCCCAAAGTGCTAGGATTACAGGCATAAGCCACCATGCCCGGCAAATTAGAACATTTTAAAATGACCCGTTAACCATGAAATTGAATTTTGTAGTTGTCCATCTGTCCATCTATCGACCTGTGCATGCACCTGTCCATTCTTGCATGTAAGTCTCCACCCAACAGGTGTTTGTCAGCCAAGGGTGAGTGCTACAAGGGAGAGGTGCAGAGGTGCAGAGTCTGACACAGCATCAGGATGGACGGGAAGGACCAGGTCGGGGAAGCCGAGCTCTGAATACGAAAGAGGAGGTGGGTGCGCTGAGGGAACAGCATGCACAAGACCCAGGAGGAGGACAGGGCGAAGAACCATCTAAAGCAATAGCTCCAAATCTCTCAGTGGGCAGATTTTGCTCTGAGGGTTTTAGAGAAGCTATGGATCCTTCCTGAAATGGGGCAGAGGTTGGCACATACTTCCAAAACTCTACAATAATTTCTGGAGGCATTTAGATTTCCTGATCCATGAGATATCCTAATGACTGTGTAAGTCCCAGCACCCAGCACCATGGTTTATGGTGTGAATGTCAAGACTCCAGTGGGGTTTGTTACATCAGCTACGACTTCACATCTTATTCATTCAGTAAAAACTGTCTTTCCAGGAGCTGCTTAGAAGTATTTAAACTAGCTAAGTGCACAGCAAAAGTGTCTGCATGTGTGTCTGCATTTTTATCTCTATTTTTTTCTAATCAGTGTACAAAGCTGCTTACAAAACGAAAATGTTTGGGGTCACTGCAGAAATGGGCAGGCTTCATTTTCCATGATCTCATAGTAACATTATCAGAGGCAAAGGTCAACTCTTTTTTTTTTTTGAGACAGAGTCTCGCTCTGTCACCAGGCTGGAGTGCAGTGGTGAGATCTCAGCTCACTGCAACCTCTGCCTCCCGGGTCTCTAAGCGATTCTCCTGCTAGCCGGGATTACGGGCACACGCCACCACACCCAGCTAATTTTTGCAGTTTTAGTAGAGACGGCATTTCACCATGTTGGCCAGGATGGTTTCAATCTCTTGACCTTGTGATCTGCCCACCTCGGCCTCCCAAAGTGCAGGGATTATAGGCGTGAGCCAGCGCGCCTGGCCTCAAAAGTCAACTCTTGAGCGTTGGTGTGCCTGGAGTGGAGTCTTTGGTCTCCAGATGCCCTGCACCAGTTTGAAGGATGCTCTTTCGTCCAGCTTGAGTTAGTTCCATTTTTGGAGCACTGGAGATCTGCAGTGAAGACTGAGGTTCTGATCCTTGTGAGGTCTGATGGCTGGGGCTTGCACACTCAAAGGCATCTTCTCTTGGTCGGTACCAGGGGGCTTCTGT
This sequence comes from Colobus angolensis palliatus, assembly GCF_000951035.1. Lineage (NCBI taxonomy): Eukaryota > Metazoa > Chordata > Mammalia > Primates > Cercopithecidae > Colobus > Colobus angolensis. Next base: position 586,142 of record NW_012117288.1, read on the forward strand.
GTTTGGGAAGCTACATTTGGCTGTCACTTATTTTAACATTCAAATATTTGTAAGCCTTTCCTTTCCTCTGCCTGCATTGTTGGGCTACTGCTGGACCTTGTGGGTTTGAAATGGGAATGGGATGTGGTCTGCCCAGGAAACTGCTATGCAGGAGCTGTATCAGCCTTGTCTTTTGCATGTGATAACTTGGTCTTCCTCAACAGCCACCTCCCCACGAGTGTCCTCCGAGCTGGAGCAAGCCCGGCCCCAGACTAGTGGAGAAGAGGAGCTTCAGCTGCAGCTGGCACTTGCCATGAGCAGAGAAGTGGCTGAGCAGGTCAGTGCCCCAGGCATGTCTGCACTGCATTGACTGCCCATGCTCGGGGTGGAGTGTGGCTCACTGGGAGGATGATGGCAGACACAGCCCTGTCTCCAAAACATTTCAGATATGCTTGCTGAGATGGCATTTCGTGCTGCCATCAGTGTGTATCCTTGTCACCCTGTGTCCCTCCCAGTCAGGGAGGGATCCCATGCAAAGTTACATTTAGGAAAGATTTTCTAGGAAGTCATTGCCAAGGAGAGAAACCAGTTAAAAATGCTTCCCAGAAACACTTGTGCAGACACAGCCATGTCTGGGCTTTCCCTGAGTGAGCTGAGCCTGCACAGGCTCCTTGAAGGGTGACATGCAGAGTGGGCACAGGGATGCAGGCCTGAGGGGCAGGAGCCAGCCTAGCCCCTGCCAAGCACTTTGGTGGCCTGTAGCAAGAGATTTGCAGGAAAACAAAGACTGGAAAAAAATGCTCGTGAAATGAGAGTGCTTGTGTTTCAATGACAGAAGTATGTATAGTTTTAATTTTTTTCAGGTCCCATTTTTCTCTTTTCTTTTTTTCTTTTCTGTTTTCTTTCTTCTCCTTTTCTTTTCTCTTCTCTCTTCTCCTTTTCTTTGTTTCTTTCTTTTTTTTTTTTTGACAGTCTTGCTCTGTCACCCAGGCTGGAGTACAGTGGTGCAATCTTGGCTCACTGCGACCTCCGCCTCCTGGGTTCAAGTGATTCTCATGCCTCAGCATCCCGAGTAGCTGGGATTTCAGGTGCGTCCCACCATGTCCGGCTTATTTTCGTATCTTTAGTAGAGGTAGGGTTTCACCATGTTGGTCAGGCTGGTCTCGAACTTCTGACCTCAACTGATCTGCCCACCTTGGCCTCCCAAAGTGCTGAGAGTACAGTCGTGGGCCACTGCGCCTGGCCCCCATTTTTCTTTAGTAAGCATGCATTACTTTACAATAGGGAGGAGGGAAAGGAGCAATTAGAGTGGCCTTACAAATTGTCATGCCTTTGGTTGCAGTTATCAGGAATGTGTCCACTGACCTTTGATTAAAAAAGGTAGATGGGACCGGGGCAGCACAGGGATTCCTCTCCTCTGTTAGAAGTTGGTGTTCAGCGAGGGATACTAGGGATAGGTAGATTTGAGTACAGACAGGTTTTTCCCGGCATTGTTTGTGTGTCTATAACTGGCAATATTCTAAAGCTCAGTAACAGCGGTCAGTCTCAGTTGTGGCCTCTCCTTCCCTGCAGTGGGAAACAGGCCGCCAGTAACTGCCCACGTGGATGCATGAGGCTCCATGGCCGGCAGCCCAGGAAGAAGGTGCATGGTAGCATCCACTGAGAAACACAGAGACAGACGGACAGTTTGAGCCCATTTTAGTTAATATTTATAATAAAATATAAGGGAGCAAGTTCAAACTCCTGTGCTGATCAGTAGTGGGATTGTCCCTTTGAATAGCTACTGTGTGCCAGTCTGGGTAATATCATGAGACCCTGTCTCTTAAAAACAAGAAAAGAAAAAAATACAAGGAATATATTATTTATGTTTAATTATTATATTATATAAAAGCTTAGGACAACCCTGTCTTTTGCATATGGTGACTTTGCCTTAAATAAAGATAGTGAATCATTTCTGTTAGGAATCATAGAAATATGCAGCCATTTTCCGGAAGCATACACAGTGGAGGTGGAATGATACGTGATTTTTATCTTCTTTCTAATTCCTTTTTGGGTTGTCAGATTTGTTTTATAAGGACACGTATTGCTTCTATAAGTAGAAAGAATTTATAAAGCCACTTTCATTTCGAGAAAAAAATATTTTAGATTAAGCATTCTCTTTCCCCATTTTGGTGGTACCTGAGCCGTAGTCTCCCTGGTGTGACCCCAAGGGGGTCGAAGTCACAGGAGTCGCAATGAGGGAGGAGCCTTCTGGGTACACACACATTTGGGATTTGAAAGTAATTGTGTTTTACAAGTAGTTTTGAAATCTTCCTTTGAAATACTACATCATACAATGTGCATTTCCTGTTTCTGGCCAGTGTGGCTTTGTTCTGTACAGTGATGTTATTACAATTACCAGTTTGCATTGTCCCTCTACAGGAAGAACGCCTCAGGCGGGGTGATGACCTCAGATTACAGATGGCCCTGGAAGAAAGCCGAAGGGACACAGTTAAAATTCCAAAAAAGAAAGAGGTAAGAGCTTGCTGGGAGGGTAGATGTTTCACCCTGTCCTGTAGTTGTTGCCTCAGTGTCCCCCACCTGACCTGCCTTGTTGGCGTGATGCACAGTGAGTTCTCCAACCTCAGCAAATAACCCTCATGCCGGTAGTGGGCGAGGGCTAGGTGAGCAGGTGACTGAAAACACACCTGAACTAACCAGGAGACACTTAACGTCCCAGTGCCCCAGTCTGCTCGTTTGTAAAATGAAGGTGATGATAGCGCTTGCCTCCTGCTTCTGTGGCTGTGGCAGCTGTCAAGTGAGCTACATGCCAGGGGCTGCGAAACGCTTTCCTGCGGCAGGGTGTGCCTCCAGTAGTGCTGGTTGCCTCCTCATCACTGTGCCAGGCTTCCTGCTTTGATGTAGAGATGACCAGGACATGGCTGTGCTTTTGACAAGCTCATCATCATCCTGTCAAGACCCAGACCCCTCCTCCCTCCACAGGCCCCAGGGCTCCATTGGCCTCCCCTGTTACAGTGCTGCTGAGGCCTGTGGATCCCCTGGCTCCTGACTGGATGATGGTGATGATCCCTGATGACACATGGGGTGGTCTTGAGAGTAGGGAGCATGCAGGCGATCCCAGGAGGAGGGCCCTCAGGCTGGTCCTCAATAGTGACTGGCAGGTGGGAGGGATGGCGTTTTGGAGGATGTCCACAGCCCAGGCAGAAGCCAGGGTTAGCCTGGAAAAGTCTGTGGAGCCCTGAGATCTGTGAAGTCTGGTGGGGGGTTTGGCAAACAGTAAATAGCTTGTTGTGACTGGAGAGCTGGCCGGATGGGGAGGAAGATGGGACAGCTCAGTTTCCAAGTTCTTCTCAGCCCCTCCTAGAGGGCTTCACTGCAGAACGAGGCACGGGTGGGTGATATTTATGGCTAGTTCATGAGTATTTGCTGTAACTGTAGCATAGTAAAACCTATCCCCTTCTCTTTGTCTTAAAAGCACGGCTCTCTCCCACAGCAGACTACGCTGTTGGATTTAATGGATGCTCTCCCCAGCTCAGGCCTTGCAGCCCAGAAAGCGGAGCCCTGGGGCCCATCGGCCTCCACTAACCAGACCAACCCCTGGGGCGGGCCAGCAGCTCCTGCGAGTACTTCAGACCCCTGGCCATCATTTGGTAAAGACCCCATTACTGGTCTCCCATGCTTGCCTGCTGGATGGGTGAGGGGCAGGGTAGTGCTTCTTGCTGTCTCTCACCCACTTGGGTCTGGTCCATTGTGGACCAGGGCTAGAGGGCTCCTCTAGCCCTCATCAGTTACATCCAACTGGCCCTTGCCCTCCTCCGTGAGGATGGTGGCATCATGCTCTCTCTTTGTTTTGAGTGGTTTTCTGCTTTGGGAGAAGGAAAGTCAACTTCACCTCAGCCTCCCACTTGCATCAGGAATGCCTTGTGCCTTCTCTGGGACACGTTTCACCTCTTTCAACCTCAGCATTGCACTCAGCGCCCCAGCTGAAGGAACCATAATACACAGCGTGGAGCATCCAAATCAAGCTGCTGTAATTAGCTGGAAATTATGATGTGCTTACCGCCACTGTTGATGAAAAGGGGATACATGTGCTATAATTCTGCTTGTTAGTTAAAGCAGTAGAAAATCCGTTTAATAGGCCAAATGAATATTTTAAAGTTTTGCTTAACATGAGATGTAAGAGGAATTATGGTGGGAAGTTCAAAATGTGAGCATGACACAACTGGTTTGATATGGGCCCACGAGTTTCTTAATCACTGAGCAAGAGCATGGCCCAGCAGGCTTTGTGAAGGCTTCCTGGTCTGGTGCCCTGGGGGGCCCCTCCTGGTACACTAAACCCTACTGGGCATGGCTGACCTGTGGGCTTTTTGTTTGGGAACTTTGTATATTTTGTGGCATCTTGCCTATATCTCCTGGAGTCTGTTTCTTTCAGAACCGTCTCGTGTTCAACTTGGTTCCTTAGATGTTTGCTAAAATGTACCAAACGACAGGCTGTGTTCTGCTGTGCATGACCCCTGAGACAACAGGTGATTATTGTCTCTGTTGTCTGTTGGCAAGGCCCTGCTCAGGAGCAGGCAGGACAGGAACACAGTGTAATAGCAGTACTCTGTAGTCCAGGCCTTGATGGAGGTTGTTTGAGAGCATGCTGGGATGAGATGAGACTCTGTACAGGAGTCCAGGGAGTGTGAGGCAAGCATTTTGGAGGAAGGCTATTTCTGTCGAGTCCCCAGGGAAGGGAAGGTGGCCAGGCACCAAGAGGCAGGGAGTTCCCTGCAGGAGACTCAGAGTGTGAGAAGCAGAGGGGTACAGAGTGGTGGAGTGGGTGCAGATGCAACCAGCCTATGTGAACCGGGAAGCAGGGGAGAAGGGCCCAGATCACTCAGGGCCTATGCTCAGCCTTACAAAGTGCTTGGACTTGGTCCAGAAGACACTGTCAGCCCCAAATGCCCTTTAGCATGTGGTGAGTTCTGATAGCTTGATGGTGGCCTCTGCAACCCAGGCAGGGCCTCATACCCACTTTGGCAGGAGCCCTCTGGGCCTTGGGAAAAGCCCCAGGCAAAATTGCCGACAGCTTTCATTCACTGAAGGCCAGTTCCAGGGCAGCTCAAGAGGTTGGTTCACAGGGTTTGTCACCTGTGTGTGGTACCCCCAGGGAGCCTGTGGTAAGGTTTTACCACCACACATGGGGACTGTGGTGCCCCAGGGCTGGCAGACCCTTTCAGACAGTGGCTTTGGCTTTATTTTTAAATCTGAAGAATGATTAGTCTGTGAAGTGATGGCCACCGGAAGTTATGGTTAGGATGTTTTCAGGAAAGACCGTTCATTAAACTGTTGGATAGCTATCTTAGTGCCCTGTAAAGAAAATGGTCACACCAGGAGCCAGGTGGGTTTAATAGAGTTAAATTCTGGGGAGGGGATTGGGGATCAGAGTGGTGGGAAGGAGGCTTAGTTTTCACACTTTACCTTTTTATATTGTTTGACTTGTTTACCAGGGGTAAGTTTTTCCCAGTCAGGAGAGACAAAAATCTCGAAATATCTTTAAATGACCAAGTTATGCCCAGCGCTTCTTTTGGCTGGTGGACAGGGCTATGCCCTGGACCCAAGTGTCCTGGGCTGAGCCAGGGACCTGACCTGACCCTCTAGGAACACAGTGTAATAGCAATACTGTGTTGAGAGCACCCTGGGGTGAGACTCGGTACAGGAGTCCAGGGAGTGTGAGTGGGGGAGTCTTCCCTAATGAATGGGGGCAGCTTGGTGGGCCTGGTGGGCTGCTGCTTCACCTAGGAATGCTGCCCATGTGAATCTGCCCTCCCAAATTTTAAGAACTTGAGATAAAATTCACCATTTCAACCTTTTGTTTTTCTTTTCTTTTTTTTTTTTTTTTTTTGAGGCGAAGTCTCGCTCTGTCGCCCGGACTGGAGTGCAGTGGCTGGATCTCAGCTCACTGCAAGCTCCACCTCCCGGGTTTACGCCATTCTCCTGCCTCAGCCTCCCGAGTAGCTGGGACTACAGGCGCCTGCCACCTTGCCCGGCTAGTTTTTGTATTTTTAGTAGAGACGGGGTTTCACCGTGTTAGCCAGGATGGTCTCGATCTCCTGACCTCGTGATCCGCCCATCTTGGCCTCCCAAAGTGCTGGGATTACAGGCTTGAGCCACCGCGCCCGGCCTGTTTTTCTTTTTTGAGACAGAGTCTCACTGTCGCCCAGGCTGGAGTGCAGTGGGACAATCTTAGCTCATTGCAACCTTCGCCTCCCAGGTTCAAGCAATTCTCCTGCCTCATCCTCCTTGAGTAGCTGGGATTACAGGCGCCCACCACCACACCTGGCTAGTTTTTAAATTTTTAGTAGAGACATGGTTTCACCATGTTGGCCGAACTGGTCTCAAACTCCTGACCTTAAGTGATCCGCCTGCCTCGGTCTCCCAAAGTGCTGGGATTACAAGCATGAGGCACTACGCCTGGCCTATTTCAACCATTTTAAAGTGGACACTTGACTGGTTTTCAGCACATTCACAATGTTGTGCAGCCACCATCAGATGTTTAATTCCAGAACATTTCCATCACCCCAGAAAGAAACCGCATACCCAGCCCCTGGCAACCACTGATGTGCTTTCTATCTCCAGGGATTCGCCTCTCTGGACATTTTGTAGAAATGGAGTTATGGGCTATGTTGGGCTTTTGTGCCTGGCTTATTTTGTTTAGCATCATGTTTTCGAGGTTCATCGATGTTATACCATGTGTCAGTCCTTCATGACTTTCTGTGGATAAGTAATATTCCATTGCATGGATATATAACACTTTGTTTAACCATTCAGCAGTTGATGGATATTTGGGCTGTTGCCACATTTTGGCTCTTATGAATCCAGTTTTTTTTTTTTTTTTTTTTTGAGGCGGAGTCTCGCTCTATCGCCCGGACTGGAGTGCAGTGGCCAGATCTCAGCTCACTGCAAGCTCCGCCTCCCGGGTTTACGCCATTCTCCTGCCTCAGCCTCCCAAGTAGCTGGGACTACAGGCGCCCGCCACCTCGCCCGGCTAATTTTTGTATTTTTAGTAGAGACGGGGTTTCACCGTGTTAGCCAGGATGGTCTCGATCTCCTGACCTCGTGATCCGCCCGTCTCGGCCTCCCAAAGTGCTGGGATTACAGGCTTGAGCCACCGCGCCCGGCCGAATCCAGTTTTTTTAAAGAACAGATAGAAACCTGGATTTTTGTAATCTATTAGTGTTTAAATGTTGGCTGTGAATTTTAAAAATTAAGAATATGGTTGGAGCTAATTAAAAGCTAACTGAGGATGGGCACATGTGGCTTATTGACTGCCAGTTTGCCATCTCTTGCCACTTGGCCCAACCTAGGACCTTCTTGGTTCTGATGCACTTGGCATCATTACTAGTGACTTGGGGAGGAGACAGGCCACTAAAGCCCAGAGACATTGTTAGCAGTTTTGGGGCAGGCTCAGTGCTTATGGCACCATGTCCTGTACTTGTCATACCATCCTGGACTGCTGCGAGGCCCTTCTGTGGCCCTGGCATGTCCTGGAAAAGTCACCACAAATTCCAATATGGAGAGAGAGCCACTCTTAAAATGTTAGCTTGTCTGCTTCCTGTCTTTTTTATGGGCACTATGTTTTTACTTAGTTGAAGGTATATTGTATATATAATTATATGTGTGTGTATGTGTATATTTCAATTTGTAGTGTCATGAGCATTTTTAGGCATCATTAGGAATTCTAAACAGTACCACGCTGTACCGTCATTTACTAAGCAGCCTAGTGATGTTCATAGGGGTGTTTTTGCAGTTCTGGCACTCTGCTTTCAGTAGAAAAATACATTAAAATCACAGTGATTTATTTGAATTCTGAGATTCTTATAATTCTCAGTGGTAGTGTTGACCAGCTCTGCAGGAGAATGGCCCTCTGCTAGCTCCTGCATTCACTGAAGCATGTTAGCACACCCTCTGCTTCCACATTCCATCAGCATAGCCTCAGAGCAAGAGTGTGGTATTGGATTTATTGTTTAGCATCTAGTTAAATCCAATGGTGCACATTTTCAGGGTCACCCCTCCATCCTGAGACGCATTCATAAATTAGAAAGATTGGAGTCCCTTCCCATAACACTGTTAGCTGTGCCCTCTGGATGAAAGAAACACTGTTTTGAAAGCCACCATTTGTAGTGAACCCCATCATTACCAATTTTTTCCAAGCAGCACTAGGAGCAGCTTGGCCAAGTGGCCTTGGGAGGAAATGCTCAGGGCTGAAAGGAGGGAGATTGGAGCCTGCCAGGTCAGTGGGGCACTTCCTCCTCTGTTCCAGACCCACAAAGCAGCCACCTGGTCTGAGGAGGGCTCACAGCCTGCTGATTCAGAAGACCTTGGCTGGCTGGAGCCCTCTCTCTGCACTCCCGCCCACTGCCTGGGCTGGGACAGAGACTGTCTTCCGCCCTGGCAGCAGCAGGTGGTGCTGCTGGCTTGTTGGTGACCTCTGCACAGCTCAGTTCTTCTGTGACCCTCCAGTTGTGACTGCCTCCCTGTGCACATGAATATGCATCTGTGAGGCTCGGGATGAGCCAGGCTGGCGGGTGGGAGGCGACTGGGACACAGGCTCCCTGTGAATGGGCCCCACAGAGGAAGAGGCCGGAAACCGCTTGATCTTTCAAACCTTGATTCCATCTTCGTTTCCTCTCATTCACTTGAGCTTTCAACAAGCATTTATTGATTGGGTATGTGGCATGGCCTGGACCCTGCCGAGGACATGGAGAGGGAGAGCACAGAGAGAAGCCTTGCAGCAGATCTACTATCCATTCATAGAGGAGGAGCATGTCCAGCGCCTCCCCGAGCCAGCAAGCGTTCCCTGAGGGCACAGCTGGCCCTCAGGGAACGCTGATGACTTTGTGACTTTGTCTCCAAGTCACATTGGAAGAAAGCAAGGTGCCACAGTGTGTGGCCTTCCACGACTCCCCCGCACACAGCAAAGAAGGTCACACTGGCCATGGGACTGTGTATGTGTCTGGGAGGCTTTGCCCATTTGTATAGTCTGAATTTAGCCCAGCAGTTTGTGGTGTCCTATACACACATGGGTCCTCAGTGTCACTTGCAGAATGCAAACTGCGCAGAGCCCACCCGTGCCAAACAGCTTGTCCATGATTACTTGGATGATTTGGAGGTGGTCAGGGTTTGATCCAAGCACATACTTCACTCTGTGTTCAAAGCTATCTGAGCTGTGACCAACTTTGTCTATGCAATCTATAAGAGTAAGAGGTTCTTGACTGGGCACGGTGGCTCACGCCTGCAATCCCAGTATTTTGGGAGGCTGAGGCGGGTGGATCATGAGGTCAAGAGATCAAGACCATCCTTGACCAACATGGTGAAACCCCATCTCTACTAAAAATACAAAAATTAGCTGGGTGTGGTGGTACGCACTTATAGTCCCAGCTACTTGGGAGGCTGAGGCAGGAGAATTGCTTGAACCTGGGAAGTGGAGGTTGCGGTGAGCTGAAATTGCGCCATTGCACTCCAGCCTGGGTGACAGAGCAAGATTCTGTCTCAAAAAAAAAAGAGAATAAAGAGTCTTTCTCAGCCAAAACTTGTTAGTTTCAACATTGGGCATGATACAGTTGCCCAACTCAGTTGCTGAGTTTTAAGATTCTTAGCAGTGCTTTTGTTTGTTATTTTAATAGCAGATTCTAAAGGGGAAGCAGGGCCCATAAGAGCTAACTGGAGGTGTCAGAAGCGTCTCTGGAATAGTTTCAGGTGGCATTCCACTGGAGTGTGTGGTTCTCACGTGGAAGCCTGGTCCGTGAGTCCTGGATGGTGGGTCAGCATGCTGCTGGCTCATGGAGAGTGCTTCAGAACCCATGCAGTGGAGACATTGCACATGTTGCAGAGCTCACGGTAGAAAGAATTCTTCCAGAAATGTTGGCCGGGCACGGTGACTCACGCCTGTAATCACAGCACTTTAGGAGGCCAGGTTTGGCAGAAATGAGGCCAAGAGTTCGAGACCTTGGCCAATGTGCTGAAACCCCGTCTCTACTAAAAATACAAAAAATTAGCCAGGTGGGGTGGTGCATGCCTGTAATCCCAGCTACTTGGGAGACTGAGGCATGAGAATCACTTGAACCCAGGAGGCAGAGGTTGCAGTGAGCCAAGACCACGCCACTGCATTCCAACCTGGGCAACAGTGAGACCCTGTCTCAAAAAAAAAAAAAAGTTTTTCCAGAAATGTTAAAATGCCTTGTGTTAACTCTTAAAGATATAAACCTATTAGTTTAAACAGTGTCTAGAACCTCACTGTCTGAGAGTACGTCTAGATGGAAGGACAGATTCTACTTTAAAAAAAGAAATTTTTTTTTTTTGAGATGGAGTCTCGTTCTGTCACCCAGGCTGGAGTGCAGTGGCGCAATCTTGGCTCACTGCAACCTCTGCCTCCCAGGTTCAAGCGATTCTCCTGCCTCAGCCTCAGCCTCCCGAGTAGCTGAGATTACGGGCGTGTACCACTATGCCCAGCTAATTTTTTTGTATTTTTAGTAGAGACGGGGTTTCACCATATTGGCCAGGCTGGTCTTGAACTCCTGACCTTGTGATCCACCCGTCTCAGCCTCCCCAAGTGGTGAGATTACAGGCATGAGCCACCGTGCCTGGGGACAGATTCTACTTTTGTAGGCAGCCTGGGTGTGCAGCGGCTGAAGTCAGAAAGGCAAAGCCTGAGGGACTTGGGGCTCGGAGCAGAGCTCAGAGACTCCACTCTGGTGAGGGCCTCTGCAGGGGCTCAGGCATCCTGGATTCCCTTAAATGCCTAATCTTTATATTGTGTCTCATTGTCTGCCTGGCAAACTCTTATGTATTTTTGAAATCATGGCTCAGACATCCCTACTCGGGGATGTAGTCACCCTCTCCTCAGGCCTGCCTTTTACCCTGTCTCTCGCCATTGATGGCTGCCTGTGACCTGCATACTGGCTGTAGTGGCTGTCTGTTTATCTCAGAGGGAGGGGCCATCCTGGGGCCAGGCCTGGGGACTGCTGACCAAATGTTGTTTGGATAGAACAAGGTGACTGTGGGAGGCCAGAGCTTGTCTCCACCACCCATGTGCCCACTCAGGCCTGTGAGTCTGAGCTGGGCCCTCAGATGGGGCCTCACTTGTGGGGAGGGCTTGGTGAGAGGTCTGGGTGCACCCAGACCTCAGTGTTTCTTATGCATCCTGGCTGCCCATTTGAGTCATCTCAGGAGCTTCTAAAAACCCAAATGCTTGGGCCCACCCCAGAATCTGTGTGTATGAAAAGGACAGCATCAGTATTTTACTAAAATCCCTAAGAGCTTCTCAAGAAGAGCCATGGTTGAGAACCACTAGTCTGGTGCCCCCTGGCCCAGGGTGCCTGAATACCACTCAGTCTAAGACACTTAAGATCTCCATGTCTTAGATCATCAGGATGGAGATTATGGGCCACTCTAATCTGGTTGTGTAGTTCTGAGCCCCTGAAGTGGACATTTATCCAGAACCTGTTAGAAGTGGTCACTGAACTCCAGTGTGCAGAAATGCAGATTAACTGCAAAGTCCCTGCCAGCCTGAGGTCCTGTGGTTCCCTTGATCCTTGTGACCTCTCTTCAATCCCTAGTTAGTGATGGAGCGCACCCTCCGTGTGTCAGGCTTGGTTCTCAGGGACAGGGAGCAAAGCAGACCCAGCCCGTGTTCTCATGGAGCACATGCTTTGGCAAGGGGGATAGAGGCAGTCTTACATGCACACAAGTGGCATGAGTGCCCTGAGAAGGGTTTTGAGCTGGGTTTAGAGTGGGAACTGCATGGCAGGCTGCCATGGAGGCTGCAGGGTGGGGGCCGGGCCTTCCCAGCAAGTGCCCCCCACACGGTGTGTCAGGAGAGCCAGTTTGGTCAGGATGCCCTCAGCTTGACCCAGTGGCTAGGAGGTGACCACCAAGACTCAGACCCCCTTTGCTCTGCTGTTCACCTCAGAAGCTCAAGCCTTTGCTCTGGCAAGTACAGTGGCTGCCTCGGGTGCCCACCTCATAGTCCCAGTTAATACAGCCGGGGGGATAGAGAGCAGATTTCTCTGTAGCTCCAGTACCATTTCTGGGATTTGGGGATGGGGTATTGGAGTTGGGGACACTTTGCAGATTGACTTTAACCAGTGAGAACCCTTCTCTGTTGCCAGGGGAGGGTCTGTCCCTTTCAAGACTGACTGGAAGTAGGTGAGGGGAGAATTCTTCCAAGGAGAACCAGGGCATCCTTGCAGGAGAAAGCAGGAGTGGGGTCTGGAAGTAACCGTGGCATGTCCCCTGACAGAGGCAAGTGGGAAGGGATAGTAGCTGGGGAGTGGGATAGTGTGAAGGGGAGACGATGCACGGTCAGGGCTGCAGGGGAAGCGAGGCTCCAGTCTGTGTCCTCTAGGCACAGCTGGGCTGCTGAGCATAGGCCGTGAGGAAGGGATGTTGACTCCCCCAGGCTCCACAGGGGCCTGAATCAGCCTAGCACCGAGCCTCAGGCCTCCCGTGTCCTCTATGTTGTGTCATGGCAGTCCTGAAGTCACACCACAGCTCTTCAGCTTGCAATCAGCTCTCTCCCTGATTCATCATTTCCACCATACCACTTACCTCCAGCTGGGACAGAGAGCTGAGGACCCACAAGGTGTCCTGTTGCAGGGGGTTAGAGTGAGGGCTTCTCTCTACAGTGTGATTCCAGCAGGGAGCAGGTTCAGCTTCCTGATAGCCCCTTCCCCATGTCGAGCAGAGGTGGACCTGGCAAGCAAGGGCAGCTTCAGTCCCAGAGGAGGGCGATCTGCATGAGATGCTGGAAGACAAGGAGTGAAGTGTCAGAAGGAGCTTCTGGATAGAAACAGTTATTTCTGGAGCCTCTAGAAGGTTGTGGGTTCTGGGGCAGCAGCAGGAGAAGCCCTAAGTCCAAACAGGAGTGGACAGGCCACAAGGAAACGAAAGGCACTAGTGTCCATGGGACGTTGGGAATGAAGCTTGCAGATTGACGTCTGCTTTGGCCTGGCATGGCCCCTATCGCCGGGGCAAGCTTGGGAAGGAGTGAAGGCAGCACTCTCCTCTCCTTCCCTGTGCTGCTACAGCTAGCCAGTAGCTGATCCTGGCCAAAAGTGAAAAAGGCCACCAAGATAGTGGCTGGTGGGCCAGGTGCAGTGGTTCATGCCTGTAAGACCAGCCTGGGCAACATGGGGAGACCCCATCTTTACAAAAAAATAAAAAATCAGCCAAGCATGGTGGTGTGTGCCTGTGGACCCAGCTACTTGGAAGGCTGAAGTGGGAGGATCACTTGAGCCTAGGAGGTTGAAGCTGCAGTGAGCTGTGATTGCACTACTGCACTCCAGCCTGGGTGACAGAGCAATAACCTGTCTCTAAAAAAAAAAGAAAAGAAAAGAAAAAAAGAAAAAGATAGTGATTGGTATGGCTTCATTGTCCCTTCCTAAGGCTATTCAGCATTTCAGAGACTAGAAGGCATGAAGCTACATGTAGAATGGCTAGCAATTGGTTCATCTTTTTGAAAGCCAAGGAGTCTCCTCTTCACCTGTCCATCCTTGAGCAGTAGAGCTGGGGCTTTTAAGAGAAGCGTTTGTAGGAATGAGAGTAGGAATGAGGAGAGACACTAATTGTCTCGGAGGCTCAGGGGAGCATTCCCTAGTCTTCTGAGATTGACACATCGCTGCCACCTTCTGCTGCCTTTCTCTAGGCTTCAGAGCTCAGCCAGGCTGTCACAAGCTTGCTGGGTGCCACCCTCATGTCTGATGCCAGGGCTCAAGGTAGCCGTCACCCCAGGGAGTTTACAGTCCATGAGAGACTTGTAGTTAAATAATAATTATGGTGCTGTATGATAAATGATCTAAAAGAAAGTCAAGGGGAGGATTCCAGAGGAATCAGAGAAGGCAGGAAGAGAAAATACGAGGGCCGGAGAGGCCCAGAAGGTGCCAGGCATTTGGGAAGTAGTTGGGAATCAGTGTGGCTGGGGGTAAACATGGGAGCAGAGTGAGGATATCTTTTTTTTTTTTTTTTTT